>NC_073304.1:89050941-89366775 GCF_027595985.1 Sorex araneus | reverse complement strand
CCCACCCTCTGTCCCTTTTTCATTGAACCCAGAGTGCTTGGATTCCAATCCTAACTCAAGTATTTGCTAAGTAACCCAGGAAGTTATAAAACTTTTTCTGCCAGTCTTCTCAATAAAATGAGAATGATATCACCAACACATGGGTTTCTTGTGAGTTTAGGACAGCAACTGGCATGTGCATATGAATCGCCTCAAGGATAGCTATTAGTAGCATCATTATTTGTAGTAGTATGACTACCACAACTACTATTATTATTACTACTATTTTTGAGTTCAAGTCAACTAACTGCTAATATTTTTTTTTCCTCCTGAAGTCTTTTTTTGCAGGGAGAGAAGGGAGGGTTTATTCACACCTGATTGTGCTCAGGGCTTAATCCTGGCTCTGTGCTAAGAGGACCGTATGTGGTAACAGGGATTGAAGCCAGGTTAGCTAGATCAGCAACTTCACCACTGTACTCTCTCCTGAGAGACTGGAGAGGCTGTAGAGGCTCAAAGAGCTTCTAGATTAGTGAACATGAGGAGATCTCGGTAAAGGAATGCACATGGAGAGGACACGGAAGCTCCGCAAACAATCTCATATCTTTATCCTCTGCAACACCTTCCAATGGACTATTCCTGAATAATAAGTTTCTATAATACATAAGTAATCTGTTAACTGAATTATACTATGCCTTTGAGTTTTGTAAGCTGCTCTAACAGATAGATAAATCAAGTGCAAAAGAAAAAGAGATCTTTGTAACCTCAGATCTACAGTCAGTTGATCAGAAACAAACCCCAATCTGGATTTACAATTAGTGATTGAAGTGGGGGCATAGGGGCTGTGTTGGAGGACTGGGCTTTAGCTGGTGAGATCTGAGACTAATAACAAGAACAGGGTCAGCACTGAGTTAAACTGTATAGCTGGTATCAGAGAATTTCTTGCTGTGAAAAAAAAAACATATGAAATGGCATCAGAATAACTTTAGATTAGGAATAAAGATAAGAATCAGAATAAAAATTCTAGACATAGGTTAAAAATGGTGATATAAGGGTTTTTCTATCCGTAGAAAGTGAATGCTTAGCATGTATGAGGACTTTTGTTTGAACCCTCCTCCCACCAGCGCCCCCAGCAAAACAAAACAAACAAAAAGGTGAATGAACAATGTATCTGATAAAAACTAAATGCCACGCAAAAAATAAATGAATACATATGAATGAGAATACTGAGACAAATGTTTATCAGGCTAGAGAAAAATTAATTTGAACTACTGTAATTCAATTTACTGATTTGTAAATAAATTCAAACTAGTGATTTCTAGAGAGGTAAATAAGGAGGAAAAATAAGTGAAAATTGAGTGATAAACGTATGCCCAGATGAAAGACAGGTTATTTCCAATTTAAAAAAGTAAAAAGTTACCATACGAATCAAGATAGATATACTTTAATTGATAAAAGTAAAATTTATTGCATCAATTTCAGCTCAGTTATAAGAATATATGGTCAACACACAAAAATTAAGTTATTGAGGCCCAAGCAATAGAATAGCAGGTCGAGCATTTGTCTTGCATATGGCCAACCTGGGTTTGGTCCCTGGCACCCCATATGGTCTCCCAAGTATGACCAGGTATAGTTCTTGAGTACAGAGCCAGAAGTAACTACTGAGCATTGCTGGGTGTGGGTAACCCCCCCAAAACAAACAAAATCAAAAATCAAGTCATTAATGGCAGGGATATAACCCAGTGATAGAACTCTTGCTATCTATGTATGGAGTACCTAGGTTCAATTCCTAGCATGGGGAGTGGGGAAGGGGAGGAAACCACAAGCATTATTTTTACATACTAAAAATAAACAATCTGAAAAGTAAACAACTGGATTTACACTAACACAAAAAATAATGGTTAGGAATATATTTAACCAAGGAAACACAAAATTATATACTGGAAATTACTACAAAATTTTGCTGAAAAAAGAAGATGCCTAACATCAGAAGTCATCCCATGATGAATTCGGAGACTTAACACTGTTCATAGGACAATACTCCCAAAAGCAATCTATGGATACAATTCTTACTAAGATACCTGCTTTTCAGAAGTAACAGACAAGCAGATCTTAAAATTCACATGGAATTGTAAGACATCCCAAATAATCAAAATAAACTTACAGGCGCTAAAATTTCTGTGCATTAAAGTCTACTTAACAGAAGAACACACATCCAGAGTGAACCCTACTATTGGCAAAAAATATTTGCAAATCAAGGGTTTGAGCAATAGTACAGCAGGCAGGGCACTAGTCTTGCACATGGCCAATCCAGATCCAAACCCTAGCATCCCATATGGTCCCTGAATGTGCAAGGAATAATTCCTGAGCACAAAGCCAGAACTAACCCCTGAGCACTACAGGTGTAGCCCCCAAATAAAAAAAAATTCCAACAAATACATGAAAAGATGCTTAATGTCATCAAGAAAATGTAAACAAAAATTACAGTTACCACTTCCCAACTATTAGGATGGCAACAGTTAAAGAAGTCGAACATAAAGGCTATATTTCATTTATATAAAGGTATTCCTTTCATATAAAATATCCAGAATAAGTGAATCCATAGAGTCAGAAAGCACATTAGTTTTTTGACGGATTATAGGTACAAGGAAATAGGGAGTAAGTGCCTAACAGGTAAAGAATTTTCTTTTGAGAAACAATAATTTTGAATATAATAAATGCTACTGAATTGTATATTTTTATAAATTTATGACTTAAGTATAATTGAAAAATTTTTACCTATAGTTATGGTGAGTTGGAAATGATGGGTTTTCATATGATATTAACCTACATCTCCCTGTCCTAAAACTTAATTAGGTTTTTAAGCATTATGGGTTTACTCCTGGCTCTGTGCTCAGGGATCACTCCTGGCAGTGCTTAGGGGACAAATATGTTTCCAGGGATCAAACCAGGACTGGTAAAAGCAGCCATATGCAAGGCAAGCATCCTAAACATTGTGCTATTTCTCTGAGGTTCAATATCAGGTATCACATGTAGTTCCTTCCCCAAGCACTCCAGATATAGCTCAAAAAAACAAGACAAAATAAGTCTTCAATAAAAACTTTCTTGCAAAGAAAAAAAGTTTGATACAAACACAAAGTAATTAATCTCCAAGTTATTTGGCTAAGTGGTTAAAACTGATATATATTCATGTGGCAAGGTTCTGGGTTCAATCTGGCATTACAAAACTAAAACAAACCAAAAAAGTACAATAGACTTCATATTTAATTATAGTAAATTCCTATGTAAAAATAGACCATAGTAAACCAATGACTTGTAATAATTTTAAGGAATCGTTATATTCTTAAAAGACAAATATGAGCAGATCATAGGGAAATACACATAAACTTTATTTATTTTGGGGTTTTGGATCACATTGGATTATGCACAGGGCTTACTCCTGGCTCTGCACTCAGGAATCTCTCCTGGTGGGCTCAGAGGATTGACTGTATGGTGCTAGGGACTGAACCCAGGTTGAGAATGTTCAAGGCAAGAATCCTACCTGCTGAACTATCATTCCAGCCCTATATAGTTAAATATATTTAGTGACACTATAAAACTATTCAAGAAAAAAAAATCTCACATTAAGTAATAGGAGCTAGAAAGCTAGAAAGTAGAAATTTCAATCTGGGCATTATACCTTTAAAGGGACATTCAAGTAGAAGCAGAAGGAAATATCTTTTTTGTTTGTTTGTTTGTTTTTATGTCACACCCAGCAGTGCTTAGGATTTACTCCTGGCTCTGCACTCAGGAAGCATCCTGGTGGGGCTCAGGAACCATATAGGGTACTGGATCAAACTTGGTCTAGCTTATGCAAAGCAAGCTCCCTACCCACTGTACTATCACTCCAGCCCAGAGGGGCTGGATATAATTTTTTAAAAATATATTCAATTTGCCTTACATGCAACCAACCTGGGTTCAATCTCCAGCATCTTATATGGGCACCTGAGCATTGCCAGAAATAGTTCTTGAGTGCAGAACAAGGAATGACCCCTGAGCTTTGGCAGGTGTGACCCATCCCCAAAATTCAAGGTCATAATTAAAAAAATAGAAGTAGGGGGAATCCTTATATAATAAAAAGGAAGAGTTAATTATTATTGCTTAAGTACAATGTAATATAGCTCTATCAGCGAGTAAATATATATATGTACATATATACATACACACAAACACATGTATATAATAAATATGTATATATTATATACAATAATGGGGCTGGGAGATAGCTCAAGCGGCAGAGCACATGCTTAGCGAGTATAAGGCTTTGAGCTTGATCCCTGGAACTTCATGTTGCCCCAACTGTCCCTAGCATCACCAAGTATGGCCCAATTAAAATTAAAACTATGTAAATATGATAGGTGAAAATGTATGTAAATTAAAGACATTTTAAATAAATTAATTTTAAAACATTTTTAAATGTTAATAAAATACAGAAATTGATTTGAGATTTATATAAATTTATATTTATATATATTGAGATTTATATAATTTTTAATGGAATAAGAATAAATCTCAATAGGTTCTTTTAAAAATAAGTTAGAGAATAATAATTTTCTCAAAACTGTAGCACTGTCATCCTGTTGTTCATCGATTTGCTCGAGCGGTCACCAGTAACATCTCCATTTGAGACTTGTTACTGTTTCTGGCATATCGAAACTATTTTCCAAAATTATTACCCAAAGATCAGTATAAACAGTATAGTAATGCAGTAATAAAAATAAATGATACACAATGTAGCACAAACTATGCTTTAAAAATAATCTTAATTACTAAGTTATTTTATTTTGTTATGTCTTTACTTTAAATTTCTTTTTGTTGAGAAAAGTTTTTAGCCTAATTCCTTAATAAGATTTTGATTTTTTTTTTTTTTTTTGCTCTTTTGGGTCACACCCAGCGATGCTCAGGGGTTACTCCTGGCTTTGCACTCAGGAATTACTCCTGGCGGTGCTTGGGGGACCATATGGGATGCCGGGGATCGAACCCGGGTCAGCCGCGTGCAAGGCAAATGCCCTACCCGCTGTGCTATCGCTCCGGCCCCCTTAATAAGATTTTGAGAAATATTTTTTATTTAAAGACGCTATCATTCTTTTTTTTTTTTTTTTTGGTTTTTGGGTCACACCTGGCGATGCACAGGGGTTACTCCTGGCTCTGCACTCAGGAATTACTCCTGGCGGTGCTCAGGGGACCATATGGGATGCTGGGATTTGAACCCAGGTCGGCCGCGTGCAAGGCAAACGCCCTACCCGCTATGCTATCACTCCAGCCCCAAGACGCTATCATTCTTGTAAAGGTTTCTCATATAATATTTTGGTTCAGATACAGGAACATGTTTAAAAATACCAATGAAGGAAAGTCAAAATATATGCAAATTAATAGTCCTGTAGATGCAGAAATATGAATGGCTTTCATCACTGTCACTGTCATCCCGTTGCTCATCCATTTGTTTGAGCGGGCACCAGTAACGTCTCTCATTGAGAGACTTATTGTTACTGTTTTTGGCATATCCAATACGCACGGGTAGCTTGCCAGGCTCTGCCATGCAGGCTCCATACTCTGGGCAGCTTGCCAGGCTCTCCGAGAGGGGCGGAGGAATCGAACACGGGTTGGCCAAGTGAAAGGCGAATGCCCAACCGCTGTGCTATCGCTCCAGCCCATGGCTTTCATAAGACCAACAAAATAATATATTGAAAATACTAACAAATGTGACTACTCAGTTCTCATGGTAAAACATCCAATATACAAGTAACTGCCTAAACACTGCTACGAGCAACTGTTACTACAGAAACCATCACAAAAAGCAAGTAAAGACAAACTGGACATTGTCATTTCAGAAGATAAAGAAAGGAAATCTTGACTAGCCCTGAAGAAGCAGTCTTAATTACATATGAAAAGTTTAAGTTTTTAAGGAAGTTGACTTAAGAGACACTGTAATAGCTCAAATTCTCTCAACTACCAGAATTTTTTTTTATACTTCTTGGGATTCTAACAATTACAGAAGTTATAGATCCATATACATTGCCTATTTATCAAAATCAATATAATTGAGCAGTCATACTTCACCATACAGTACTCTGAATTTTTTCAGTTTCTTCACTTCTCTCCTAATACCCAAATGAAGCAAGCTGCAATTAGAAGTAATGGAAAAGGAAGCAGTGGCGAGTCTTCTGCTATGGTGGTCTCATGGAATATATTTTCCCCAGAATCCATTTATCAAACAATCTCATTTCCCTCTTTCCTAATCAACATTTTCATTCATTTGTCTAACAAAATATATCTTTTTTCACTTCTCCAAAGAAGTTTATAGTCATAAGAATAACACATTAAAAAAATCAACTCACCTGAACTTAATGTTGGAGAATATGAGTAACATTTTGGAGTCTCCTTTAAAATAACTTTACCCATTTACAATCTTTTCTTTTAAATTTTAAATTATACTTTCTATGTATATAACTTTACTATATGCTGTGTGCAATGTATATAATAAATATCTTAAAATTTTTAAACAAACATTTTGTGAAATCTTTTTAGTGTAATATTCATCAACTGATTCTTACTTTGCTTCAACTTATGGAAATCACCAACTCTATCCCTGGTGGCATGCTTTAGTATATCTGCTTGAATTCTCGGTTCATTTTCCAACTTTGGGCCTGGAATTAAACGCTGAAGAACATTTGAAGGGTTCTGTTTTGAGGTACCGGGGTTTCCATTGAGATTCACATGAGAATCTACAAAACAAAGACACCATAATGAAGTAATATTTTATGGAGCAATTTCACAAAACCTGCTTTAGAAAAGCTAAGATACATTGTTGTTTCATGTTGGGTAGTCATGCAGTCTTTTTCTTTATTTTAATTTTTTCTAATTAAATCTTGTGAAGTTTAATCACTCCCTGGAGTCTCCATTACTGAATATATATCTATTCATCAAAGGGATATGTTGGAGAAAGATCAAAACGAAAATGACACATGTACCTTATCCTTCCAATAGATTCCATATTGCTCTCAAAAAAATTCAAAATCTGGGGCTGGAGTGATAACACAGCGGGTAGGGCGTTTGCCTTGCACGCGGCCGACCCGGGTTTGAATCCCAGCATCCCATATGGTCCCCTGAGCACCGCCAAGGGTAATTCCTGAGTGCATGAGCCAGGAATGACCCCTGTGCATTGCCGGGTGTGACCCAAAAAGAAAAAAAAAATTCAAAATCTAGTAAGCCTTCTTGAAAATTCTAACATGAGTCATTTTTATCTATATAGTGACTCACAACTGTTAATTCTTTCTACCATGTCCCCACCTTTTTCTTTATGCAAACCTTGCTTTAGATTCTTATTACAATCAATCTAATCATAAAATTTCAATTTTAGGGAAACATTTCTATAAAACATAACAGAAACAGTAGAAAACAAAAGATACACATTCACAAGTATAGAGTATAATACAGGTGGATTTAGTAAATTACAGATGGCCTTTCTCAATAAGATAAATTTAAACACTGTTTGCTTTGTCCACACAAAGAGTTCTTCAGGATTTACTCTTGCCTCTGCATTTAGGGATCACTCCTGGCAGGACTCTCAGTGGACCATGTCGTAAGAATTGAATCCAGGTTGGCTACCTTCAAGGAAACTGCCCTATCTGCTATACTATCTCTGTGGCCCAAATTTAAACACATTTTGAAAAGGAAAATTCTTATAGACTAGTTGAGATAAAAGGGACTGTAGAGTGGTAAATAAAACTAATCACTCTGCTCTTAATTCACCAGACAAGGAGCAGTTTAAAAATTATTTCTCCCTGAGATCTCATTAGTCATTTGATAACACAGCATTGACCAAAGAATAATTGCCACTCTACTATATAAAAATATATTTTATTAATTATATAACAATGTATGACTACTGAATTGGTTTTCAAGTGGAACTTTGATAAGATACCAGGAGTCAGATAAATTACTGAGTAGGCTGGAGTGCATGCTTTGCATGCTGAAGCCTAGGTTTGATCCCTGGCACATAAAGTTCCCCAAAAACTAAAAAAGGAGTGAGGCTGGAGCACCAAGTCAGATTGATCAAAAAACAAACAACAACAAAAACAAAAAATGAAGGCTTCATACCTGGAACCAAATTTGAGGAGAGAGATTGTCCAGTTGGAAGATGGGAGATTGCTTGGTTATTTTCAAATTGAGAAACAGAAATAGGGGGTTTCTTTAAAGCTAAAAGGGAACAAATAGATCTATATTATTTTTATTGACAGTAATATATACTAATCCTAAAATACTCTAATTTTATAATCCTTATCATTGGCATGTTGACTAATTTGTGGTAACTATTTGATACATTTTTATGATTAATAAATCTGGCTGGAATATAAGCTTTAGGGACAGGACAAACTCTGTGCTGTTCACCACTATATGCCCTATACCCGGAATAATGCCTGACACAAAACAGTAATTCAATAAAGATTGAATGAATAAATGAATGAATCACTTCAGACACAGTGATTTTCAACAGTACAACCTTTAAGCTTTTTACAGAAGACAAATAAAATTTGACATTTATAGATTAGACGAAGCAACGACAACACAGTACTCTATGTTGCTCAGGTTTAAAATATTAAATGTGACATACTACAAGTTGAAATTTTAGTTTCATAGAGGAAGAATTTTAAGTTTTACATAAGGCATTACTAACAAAGATGTACACATTTATATTATTATCTTCCTAACAAAAATCAAGGCAAGGGTGGGTTATAGCTCCAGTGGTATGTGAAAGGAGTTGTTTCATTTCCAGCATTGCATGTCCCCCTACCCCTACCCCCATCCCCTCAGAATCACCAGAGCAGCCCTAGTGGTCCCAGATGTCTGGCTGGCCATTTCTGGTAGTGCTCCCTAACCGGTCCTAGCACCACTGGGTTCAATTAAAAAAAGGGGGGATACAGAGTAATCATATAGCAGATAAGGCACTTGTTCTGCTTGCGAGCTACTGGGAGCCTGCAGATGTGGGACCTAGCTCCACGAAAAGATTCTGTGTGAAATAAAGGATTTCCTTACAGGAATGAAAAAGCAAGAAAAAAGAAGAAACATTCCCTTGATCATTTGTTCATGTAATACCTCTGCTTACTTTATAGGAAACAGCAGAGTTGTGTATTGCCTACAACTACTGGGCATGTTGAGAAAAAGTTTTCAGGGATGGAGAGATTACTCAATAGACTGAATATGTGGTGCTCAGTGCTTCCTACAGCATGCTCTCCAGATGCAGTGTGGGTGTCTTTCTTCCAGGGGGGGCTGGCACAGTCACACAGACAAGTAGCTCAGGATGAGGTGGAGATCAGAGGTGTGGGGCAGTGCTTCACAGATGGGACATTTCAGGAGCAGCGACTTCTGGGACATGTAGAGAGCATGGAGGAAAACTCAAAAATCTCTCCTTCCCACAAATATAATTTTCTAGTTTGTAGATTCTCTTCACAATTGATGATAGTTTTTCCATTTTCTGTTTGACTTGTAATTTGGTCAAACCATTCAGAGTGGCCTGCAGTTCTTCACACACCTTCAGCTCCATAGTATATTCTGAAAATGACTTTTCTGCATTTTCAATGAAAACCAGGCTGCCTCCCTCTGATTCTATCTTGCTATATCCATTAATTTTCAGATTACCGTTATTTGTTCTAATACCCCATCCTTGAGGGTTTCCCATTTTAGGTTTGTTACACCAACTGGCAACACTGGTCAAATTTTCTTTTTGCTTTGTTTCTATCACAGTGGCGCTCAGAGGCTACACCCAACTCTGAAGACTGCTTCCAGTGGTGCTTGGGGGACCATGTAGTAGCCCCAAGAGGATCAAATATGGCCCTCCTGCATGCAAAGCATGTGTTTTTCATCCTTTGAGCTTTCCTTCCCGTCTCGCCTTGATTTTTTTTGCTCTCACAGATAAGGCAGATTTTCTAGACATTTCACTTCTAAGAGTCTTTGCTTTCATGTGGCCATCCAGAGATCCCAGGAAAGAGGCTCATAGTAATGATTCAATTAAAGTATTTTTTCTTTTGGGATACCCAAAACAGCCTTCCAAAATAAAATAAAATAATTCTTAAAAAATAGTAAGAAAAAATATCAATTCAATTTAAGAACAGGAAAAAATATGATCAGGTATTTCAGTGTGGCAAGAAAGCAACTGAAACAGCCAGTAACTAAATAAAGAGATGCTTAGTGTCACAAGTCCCAAGGCAAATTTAAGTTAAAATGAGACACTATTTCATAAATATTACAATGACATGGGGCTGGAGTGATAAAAGAGCAGGTAGGACATTTGCTTTGCATGTAGCAGACCTGGCTTCAATTTTTGACATCCCATAGAGTACCCTCAGCACTGCCAGGAGTAATTCCTGAACGCAGAGCCAGAAGTAACCATGGAGCACTGCTGAGTGTGCCCCCAAATATATAAATATTATATATTATATAACATCTTGTATATAACATACTATATCATATAATTATACTGTATATATGTAGTAGTTATGTATTATATAATTGTAATGTATAATATAATACAAAATGTATTTTTTTTTTGTTTCTCCCCCCTAAAGTCGATCTGCTGAAAAGAAAGCATTTGGTAATTTGTTTTCCATTGCTGAGAATGAAGAGATATGAGGTCAGGAGGCCGCACTAGCAGCAGCATAGTTTTGGATTTATGTATTTTAGTATTTTAGTAACTAAGTCCAGAGAAATGTCTGCCAGGAATTGCAAGATTGTAAGCTTGTACCTCTCAGCTACTTTATATTCCACATATGAGTGCGATCTTTCTATGTCTGTCTCTTTCTTTCTGACTCATTTCACTCAGCATGATACTTTCCATGTTGATCCACTTATATGCAAATTTCATGACTTCATGTTTTCTGACAGCTACGTAGTATTCCATTGTGTAAATATACCAGAGTTTCTTTAGCCAATCATCTGTTTTCGGGCACTCTGGTTTTTTCCATGTTGTGGCTATTGTAAACAGAGCAGCAATGAACATGGAAATGCAGATGTCATCTCTACTATACCATTTTGCCTCTCCGGGATATATTCCCAGGAGTGGTATTGCTGGGTCAAATGGGAGCTCAATTTCTAACTTTTTGAGACTCGTCCATATTGTTTTCCAAAAGGGCTGAACCAGTCGCATTCCCACCAGCAGTGAAAGAGAGTCCCTTTCTCCCCACATCCATGCCAACACCAGTTGCTTTTGTTTTTGGGGATGTGGGCTATTTTATACATAATATATCACTGTCACTGTCATGCAGTTGCTCATCGATTTGCTCGAGTGGGCACCAGTAAAGTCTCCTTTGTGAGACTTGTTTTTACTGTTTTTGGCATATCGAATAAGCCATGGGTAGTTTGCCAAGCTCTGCTGTGTGGGCAAGATACTCTCGGTAGCTTGCCGGGCTCCCCAAGAGGGGCAGAAAAATTGAACCCAGGTTGGCCACGTGCAAAGCAAACGCCCTACCTGATGCGCCATCACTCCAGCCATATATATTACAATGGCAAAAAGTTAAAGTACAAAAAAACTGGATGTAACTGAGAATATAAACAGAAACTAGAGGGTGGAGCAATAGTACAGTGGGTAAGGTACTTGCTTTGTAAGTTCTGGACCTGGGTTCAATTCCCAGCATCCCTCATGGTCCCCGGAACACTGCCAGGAGTGATTCCTGGGGGCTGAGCCAGTAGTATCCCCTGAGCAATCACCAGTAAAGCCCCAAAATAAAACAAAACAGAACAAAAAAAAACTATCTTATGTTTCTAGAAGAGTAAACTGATAGAAGTGTGAAGCTGAAGATACTCTGTGAAGCAGGAATCTACTTTAAATTCCATAGTTTTGTAGATAGCTTTAGAAATATTGTCTTGAAAATTGTTTATAGGTCACCAGTATACTGAGTTTAAGATATCCTCAAAGGAGCTAGAGATGTGGCTCAATACTAGTCTAACTTGTGTTTGTGTATGAGGCCCCAGATTCAATTCCTAGTACTACAAAAATGAAATAAGGAGTTGCTCAAACCTCAAAGACTGGGTGGGTAGTTCTAAGTGAGTACTAGATCCTTCGACTCAGCAGTACCCTCGCCTTCTCAATAACCTCATCAAAGAAAAGTTTCTGGAAACTCACATGTGTAGAAGACATACACAAGAATGGTCAGTAGGGGTCAAAGAAATAGTACAGTGAGTAGGACATTTGTCTTGCATGCAGCTAACTGTTCAATCCCAGGCATCCCATACAGTCCACCAAGCACTGCCAGGAGTAATTCCTAAACTCAGAGCCAGGATTCTAAATTCCTAAACTCCAAGCCTTGATAGGTGTGGACACAAAACAAAACAAAAACAAAAATAATGAAAAAAGGGTCACTATAGTATTATTTGAAACAGCAAAAAAATCAGAAAAAGCCTCATTTTCTATTATATATGCACATATGAATTATAGTATACTTAAATAATTGCAAATGTTTTAAGAAGTCTCAGGAACATGATACTGAGAAGGAAAAATTAAGTTGAGAATAATACACAACAAAACATTATTCAAAGTTTAAAGCAGTATACCAATCAATACTTTATAGTTTTATAGATGTTATAGTTTTATAGTTTTATAGATCTGCATCAGAGAGATGCAGATCAAAACAACCACGAGATACCACCTCACACCACAGAGACTAGCACACATCCAAAAGAACAAAAGCAACCGCTGTTGGAGAGGATGTGGGGAGAAAGGGACCCTTCTACACTGCTGGTGGGAATGCCCACTGGTTCAGCCCTTCTGGAAAACAATATGGACGATTCTCAAAAAATTAGATATTGAGCTCCCATTTGACCCAGCAATACCACTGCTGGGAATATATCCCAGAGAGGCAAAAAAGTATAGTCGAAACGACATCTGCACTTATATGTTCATCGCAGCACTGTTTACAGTAGCCAGAATCTGGAAAAAACCTGAATGCCCTGGAACGGATGACTGGTTGAGGAAACTTTGGTACATCTATACAATGGAATACTATGCAGTTGTTAGAAAAAAGGAAATCATGAATTTTGCATATAAGTGGATCGGCATGGAAAGTTTCATGCTGAGTGAAATGAGTCAGAAAGAGAGAGACAGACATAGGAAGATTGCACTCATCTGTGGTATATAGAATAACAGAGTGGGAGACTAACACCCAAGAATTGTAGAACTAAGTACCAGGAGGTTGACTCCATGGTTTGGAGGCTGGCCTCACATTCTGGGGAAAGGGCAACTCAGAGAAGAGATAACCAACTATAATGTAGTCGAAGGCCATGTGGGGGAAGGGTGTTGCGGGCTGAATGAGGGCTAGAGACTGAGCACAGTGGACACTCAACACCTTTATTGCAAACCACAACAGCTAATTAGAGAGAGAGAACAGAAGGGAATGCCCTGCCACAGTGGCAGGGTGGGGTGGGGGGAGATGTGATTGGGGAGGGTGGGAGGGATGCTGGGTTTACTGGTGGTGGAGAATGGGTACTGGTGAAGGGATGGGTTCCCGAACTTTGTATAAGGGAAGCATGAGCACAAAAGTGTATAAATCTGTAACTGTACCCTCACGGTGATTCACTAATTAAAAATAAATAAATTTAAAAAAAAGTTTGTTACTTCCCTCAGCTATATTTTTATAGAAAAAAATTTTATAGCATTTGATCAGAAAAGATACTTGATATGAATTCTACCTTCATCATTTTTTGGTTTGTTTTTAGGCCAAACCTGGCAGTGCTAAAGACCCACTCCTGGCTCTGTGCTCAAGGATCACTTCTGGCAGGATTGGGGGACTATATGGGTTCCTGGGATCAAATCTACACTGGCTACATGCAAGGCAAATGCCCTAACCACTGTACTATCTTTCTGGCCCCTCTATCTTCATGACTTCTGGATATAATTGTTTTGTATCCTAGCATGCTGTCTATCCCGGAGAATGTACCATGTGTACTGAAGAAGAATTTGATTTGGCTTTTTTAAAAAGTGCTATACACATCTACAAAGCCAAACTGCTCTATTTCTTAATTTGAACCTACTTTTTCATTATTCTTTTTTGTTGTTGTTTTATCAATTTGTCGAGGGAAGTGCTAAAATCTATTATTCTGTTGATATTTTTCCTCTAGACTTTTACAGAGTAGAGGCCATATACAACAAACCCACAACTAATGTATTCAAAGTGAAAAATCCTTACTCACCAGTGGGAAGATCTTCAACTTTTGCAATGTCATTCTCTTCTATTCCAGGCATTCCTGCATCACCTCCTCGTTTGATCTGATCTACTCAAGCAACAAAAGATAAAACATTTCTTCTTAGACAAGTTGAAAATTGTTTAAAGGAAATCAAAAATCAGCTTCTAAAATTATAGGCAACATTGATGGAATAACTTTACAAAGTTAGTATGCTTTGGGCATACTTACAACTAAAAGACAACTCACTACTTGGTTTTGGACCACACTGGGTGATGTTCAGTGGTTTCTATACTCTGGGATCACTCCTGGCATGGCTCAGGAGACCATATAGGATGTGATTGACTGTATGCAATGCAAGCACCTTACCCACAATCTCTCTGGTCCCCCACAATTCACTATGTATCAAAAGTTCCAAATTGTAAACAGAACAACAATATGAGCTTATGGAAATTACATATATATGTATATATACATATATACATATTTTTTCATTTATATTTGTTTTCTTATATATGTATATATACATATATATTTTGTATATATACATATATATATTTTTGGACTCACACCCAGTGGTGCTTGGGCCCACTCAGAGAAATTTAGGAAATGTAGTGTTGGGGATCAAATCAAGGCCTCACAAATGCAAAGCATGCAATCCAGCCCTTTGAGCTATCTCACCAGCCTGCAAGCAGTATTTTTTATGAAATAAAACTATTTCAAAAGGAGGAAAGAAAAGCTGGTTTCTTTTTAAACAAAACAAAATCATAGTAATACCTTTTCCTTGTGAAGCATGATTGCTTGAGGGTTCTTCATTCTTATCTGCAACACTCTCAGCTTGTTTTTGAACATTGTTCGGTACTGCATAATTGCTTATGCCCAATTCAATTTCACCTTTTGATTGAACTTTGTGAGCCAGCTGCTGTTAGATAAAGATTTATAATGGTAAATATTTCTCAGTTAAAACATTCAAAAACGGATAAGGCTATAAATGGAATGTTCAGAAACAGTTTTGGTTCAAATTCCAAGCACATAGAGAAATGGGATATATTTTCTTTCTGGCAAGCTCCCCGTGGTGTATTCGATATGCCAAAAACAAGTCTCAGAATGGAGACGTTATTGGTGCCCGCTCGAGTAAATCAATGAGCAACGGGATAACAGTGACAGTGACTTTTTTTAGAATACCTGATATGAAGAGTTTTGTGGGTTTTTTTGGGGGGGAGGGGGATTGGGCCACAACTGGAAATGCTCAGGGGTTACTCCTGGCTCTGCACACAAGAATTATTTCTGGCAGTGCTCAGGGGACCACGCGGGATGCTGGGGATTGAACTGGGTTGGCCCCTTGTGCCCTACCCACTGTATTATCACTCTGGCCCCTGATATGAAGGGTTTGTTTGTTTGTTTTAAGTAATACTCTTAAAAGTTTCTAACTAAACAACCTAAAATATTAGACAGAGGTAATTCTCTTTGGGTGAACTGAGAGGTATAGCAGACAACACGACTGCTTAACACTAAGAATGCCGTGGAAGCCCATCATTGGGCATGTTCTAGGAACCGCAGGCAGAATGGCTCTCTGTAGGCACAGGTTAGAACTGAACAAGATGGCAGAAAGCAGGAGACACATGGTGCCACTCCACATACCCCCACCCCAATCACCAAACGTGATAGATGACAAATGACATTGTCACCCAAGCAGAAACATGAAGAGGAGAAAATAAGAGAGAGTTATGTACTTGTAGCAGTGGGGCTACATATCTCTTCATTTCCAGCAATGAAAAACTAATTATCAAATGTAGTAGGTCTGTCTCTCTTGGTTGGAAACTCCAACAACTATAGTGAGTTTTGTGTTGAATTATGGAATGTAATCAAGGTAAAGAAAAAAATGAAGTGAAATTCATTAGTTATACAGTAGGGGGTAGGGGGTGGGGGCGGGGGGTATACTGGGGTTTCTGGTGGTGGAATATGGGCACTGGTGAAGGGACGGGTGTTTGAATATTGTATAACTGACATTTAAACCTGAGAACTTTGTAACTTTCCACATGGTGATTTAATAAAAAGTTTTTTAAAAAAAAAAGGAGAAAATAAGCAAACTTCCTCCCATGCACACTGGCACCATTAAATTGCATAGTTAGTAAGGGAGATAACATACAGGTCCAGATTTCTTCTAACCTGCTCTAATCACAACAACTCCTAGGACATTCAATTCAAGGAAACTGAAATGATTATGCCTACCTCAATTCTACTGATGGGGCAGTTTTCTCTTACATTGGTAAGTCACCGTCACTGTCATTCCGTTGCTCATCGATTTGTTTGAACGGGCACCAGTAACGTCTCACATTGTGAGACTTATTGTTACTGTTTTTGGCATATCCAATACGCCACGGGTAGCTTGCCAGGTTCTGCTGTGCAGGCGTGATACTCTCGGTAGCTTTCCGGGCTCTCCGAGAGGGGCGGAGGAATCAAACACAGGTCGGCCTCGTGAAAGGTGAACACCCTACCACTGTGCTATCGCTCCAGCCCACATTGGTAAGTCATCTCTGGAAAATTGTCAAGGAGATGACAATCAAGTACACGTGCTTGGGTGGCCATATGTGTACTTCTACTTACTATTATTTCATGCATGTATAAATGTCTTGTGGACTCTAAAGAACTATTAAAGTTATGAGAAATGTTATAGAAAAGATAGTACTAAAATTTTACTAGAAATCTAAAAAACAAAACTAAAGCTTTAAGAAGTTGTCACAATAAGACTGGAGAGATAGTTCAATAGACTAAAAGCCATCCTTTATATACTGGAGGCCCAAGTTCTATCCCTGGCACCATGAGGTCCACCAAGCATTACCAGGTGTGACCCCTAAGCACACGAATCCAGGAATAGCACACAGTCACCAGGGTGCCCAAATATTAAAAAAACAAAACAAAACAAAAAAACCTTTTTAATAATTTGTCATACAGGGGCTGGAGCAATAATAATGTGGATAGGGCGGTTTGCCTTGCATGTGCCAGATTTGATTCCTGGCATCCCTTATGGTCCCCCAGCACTGCCAGGAGTGATTCCTGGGTTCAGAACCAGGAGTAACCCCTGATTACTGATTGTGACCAAAAAAGCCAAAAAAAAAAAGTGTCATAAACACACTGGTGGCAGTATTTTTGACAGATGGGTGGCATTATTTCCATATACCTGGCAGGTAAAATAGACAAACTTTTTTTTTTTTCTGTGAGTCATAGTTTAAAGATGCCTTCAAAAATACCCTCTTGGGGCTGGAGCAATAGCAAAGTGGGTAGGGCATTTGCCTTGCACATGGCCAACCCGGTTTTGATTCCCAGCATCCCATATGGTCCCCCGAGCACCGCCAGGAATAATTCTTGAATGCACGAGCCAGGAGTAACACCTGTGCATTGCCGGGTGTGACCCAAAAAGCAAAAACAAAACAAAACAAAACAAAAATCCTCTTTACAGACAGCAATTCTGGGGAAAATAAAATAATACTATTGTTTAAAAATATGGCTTTTCCAAGATCACAAAGCTCAAATGTTGTGAAGAAAGGATTCAGACAATTGTCACTTTCATTCCCACATTCTCTGAAAACTTCAACTAGAGTCAATTCTAACAATTTTTATGTGTGAAAGGAGGAGGTTGGTCACTATCCCCAGTCTCTACTGGTGGTCACTCCTCGATGTGTTTAGGGGACCGTGCATTATCAGGGATTAGACATAGGCTCACACATATAAAGGAAGCATTCAGCCAGTTAAGCTATTTCTCCAGTCCTCTGAGGACTTAAGTGTTGGTTAATGAAAGTTTTGTATAAATTAGTATAAAAAACTGACTCAGTATAATGAAAGACAATTTCTATAACATTTTGGTTTTATAGCTGTGGATAAGACAATAAATAAGTCAACAAATAACTGCTCAAAAATGCTGTTCCACTTTATTTTGGAGTGGTGGTTGGACCAGTGTTCCTCCTAGTTCTGTGCTCAAGAGTCACTCCTGACAGGGCTCAACAGCCACATGGAGTGCCAGAGATCTTAGCCAGTGGTGTGCAAGGCAAGTGCCGCTACGTGCTGTACTATCACTCCAGCACAATAATGATACACTCTAAAGAGTTAACAAAGATGCCATTCCTATGATATATTAAAACCTTTATGAAAATGGGTAACATTAAAAAAAAATTTTTGTTTGCTTTTGGGTAATACTTGGTGGTGCTTAGGGCTTACTCCTTGTTTTATGCTCAGGGATCACTTCTGGCAGTACTTAGGTAACAACGTGGTGCTGGAGATAGAACTCAGGTCTGCTGAAATAAGGTTAAGTACCTTATCCCATTTTATTATCTCTCTGATCATTTTCTTTTTTTGCTTTTTGAGTCACACCCGGCGATGCTCAAGGGTTACTCCTGGCTCTGTACTCAGGAATTACTCCTGGTGCTTGGCGGGACCATATAGGATGCGGGGGACCGAACACGGATCAGCCGTGTACAAGGCAAACACCCTACTCACTGTACTATCGCTTTAGTCCAATATCAAATTTTCTTAATAAAATAAGATGGCAACCTAGAGGCAATGCTAGCAATCTGCTGAGAAGGTAACTTTTATTTTTTAATTGGTGGGTGGTTCTAACCCAGGGTCTCACATATGTAAGAGGCATGTGTGTTAAGTGTGAGCACATCCCGGGTCCCATTTAACTGTTTTTTTTTTTTCATTTCATTAAAAAAGAATTTTTGTTTTGTTTTGTTTTTGGAGTCACATCTGGCAGTGCTCAGGGCTTATTTCTGGTTCTGTAGATCATATGGGATGCTAAAGACTAAACCTGGTTCAGCAGCATGCAAGGCAAATGCCCTACTCACTGTACTATATCTCCACCTCCCTAATTGTGGGTTTCTGGGGTTTTTTTTTTTGGGGGGGGGACCCAGCAAAGCTCATGGGTTACTGCTGACTTTGCATTCAGGAATAACTTCTGGCAGTGCTGGGGGAACCATGTGATGCCAGGGGCTGAGCCTGGGTTGTCACATGTGAGGCAAATGCCCTACCCGTTGTACTATCACTCTGGCCCCCTAAATTGTGTTTTAAACAAACTATTTATTCTAAAATAGCTTTAGATTTAAAGAAAAGTACTGTCTTTCACCAAGTTTCCCTTAACACTAACATCTTACATAACATGGTATGCTTGCAAAACTAAGAAACCATCATAAGTACACTGTTATTTACTAAACTCCAGATTTTATTTAGATGTCACCATTTTTTCCATTAAGTCTTCTCTCTGTTCCAGGATCCAATTCAGGATACTACAGTGCACAATCCTTAGTCTCCTCAGGGCTTTAGTAATTTCTCTTCCTTTGTAGTAAAAAAGCAGTAAATAAATAAATGTCTGTGTTCCAATAAATCGAACTTATAGAGTAAAATTTGAATTTATTATTTTCCTATATCATATTTTTTTGATTTTTAAATCATTTAAAATTTTTAAAACGAGGCCTTACTCAGTGGCAATACAAGAACAGGTACCCAGCTGGATTTCGTGGGCCCAAGTGATAGTACATCTGGTAGGCACTTGCCTTGCACACAGCTGACTCAGGTTCAATCACTGGCATCCCATGTGGTCCCCTGAGCACTGCCAGGAGTAATTCCTGAGTGCAAAGCCAAGAGTAACTCCTGAGCATCATTTGGTACAGCCCCCAAACCTCCCCTCCCTCACCAAAAAGAAACCCAAAACAAAACTGGGTACTGTTTCTGACTTCCTCCAGTTAATTTTGTTTTGTTTCTGTGCCACATCCAGGAGTGTTTAGGGCTTAGTCTTGGCTTTGTGCTCTGAGATTACTCCTGGCAGGGTTGTGAGACCATATGGGGTGCCCAGGGATCAAACCAGAGTCAGCTGCATGCAAGGCAAATGCCCTGTGGGCTGTACTATTGCTCCAGCCTCTCCTCCGAAGTTAATTTCTAAGTAGGCATATGCTTGGCTTGAAAAAACAAAGATGACTAGAAACAACTTGTTTGTTTTCATATAACTAACACTGTGTTTGTTCGTATGGGAAAAATACCTCAACTTTGAAAGAACCAACTTATGATAGTAAATTTGAAGATTATGGGAAGGTAAGGGTAGGGGCTAGTGGGTTATCATAGTTAATTCTCTATGCACTTTTTACCTTGTTCCATTTATAACAGGACAGAGGCAAATAAAAATGAAGAGGATATTAGTTAATTAATAAAACAATCACTATAAAAGAGCAAAATGAAAGAGCTAGACTTGTCTGCTCCTTAGGAGAATAGAAGACAGCAAATAAATCCCATCACTTACATACAGACCACGGACTTACATAATTGCATCAGTATATCTCTCTTTTCTTTCCTTCTGAGCTCTGCTATGCTCCTCTTTTGTCCAGTGTGTCAGTCCTATCTGCTGATGGCCCCCAATGAAATTATGATACTCTGAACCTTCAGTTAGGCCTGTGGTCTTTCAGTTACCTGGCCTCAGGTTTCTTCAAGAGAAGAATCTGTTCCACTTTGAAGATCAACAATTTAAATAGAGGAACATCCTTTATTCCCTAATACTATAGCTAAGAACTTTTAGGTGAACTGCTACCAAACAGCAAGATAAATTTTTCTTTCTTTCTTTTTTTTTTTTCTTTTTTGGGTCACACCCGGCGATACACAGGGGTTACTTCTGGCTCTGCACTCAGGAATTACTCCTGGAAGTGTTTGTGGGACCATATGAGATGCCGGGAATCAAACCGGGGTCGGCCTCGGGCAAGGCAAACACCCTATCCTCTGTACTATCACTCCAGTCCCAGCAAGATAAATTTTTCACTACTCAATTTACGTTTACTTTGAATCACAAGCCTAGTCAGATGACTAGTCAGATGAGATCATAGGATATAAAAAAAACCCTTCTTAAAACTCAAGTTTTGAGTTTTAAAACTTGAGTTAAAACTCAAGTCCCAATGATTAACAATCTATAAACTCCCTTTATAAAGAATAATCTTCACAATATCTATCAATTGAAACTGAATAAACTAATAAAAGAATTTACCATTTCCCAAAATATGCTACAGTAGTGTTTTGTGTTTCAAAAAGTAGTTCAGAATAACAAAAAATGACATTTAAGAAAATTTTTTCAATTTTAAAAAAAAAATTCTCGAAAGCATAAGAATAGGAAAAAATTTTACCATAAAAAAATGTTTGTGGGCTGGAGCGATAGTACAGCAGGTAGGGCATTTGCCTTGCATGCAGCTGAACCGGATTCAATTTCCCAACATCCCATATGGTTCCCTGAGCACCGACAAGAGAATTCCTGAGTGTAGAGCCAGGAGTAGTAATCCCTGAGCATCGCTGGGTGTGAGTCAAAAAGCCAAAAAACAAAAGTTAAAAAAAAGTTTAAAAAGTCAAAAAAATAAAAGTTAATTTTGTTAAAATGTTACTCACTTTACAATCTGAGAAACATTAACAGCAGATTTTCAAGTCATATATACAAGAAGTTTAGCTCAAAATTAAAATAAAATCTGAGGTTTTATTTTCACATCAGCCTAATTTGTAAATAAGAACACTGCGTTTTTTTCCACTCAAGAAGTTCATGATTTCTCTTGAATATGCACTCTCTTTCTTCCCCCTCACATCTCTCTAAATTGTTTTTCAATAAAAATTATTTTTTTGAAAAAAAAAAGACCAAATAAAATATGTATACATATACGTATATAGTGTATATATTTATACATATTTTAAAAATCACAGGGAGGCTTAGAAAATAATGGGGGTGCCAGAGATCAAACCTGGTTCAGCCATATGCAAAGCAAAGTGCCCTATCAACTGTACTGTTGTTCCAGTACAGATGATTTAAGTATTTTAAACATTTACCTTTTGTTCCTGCAAAAACTGGTCAGCTAACTTTTTAATATTTTCTTCATGCTGTGCTCTTAATTCCTTGATTTGTTGTCCACACTGAAAGCTAAATTAGAAAGTCAATCTTTTAGACTTATTATCTTATACTGCGCACTCAAGTTGTCTAGAAAATAATGTATGTTTACAAAGAAAGAGCATTTTATTAGCAGGAAAGTGGACATTAAGAAAAGACAGATCACAGTCAAGATGTTGAAAATTTCTGTACATGTAATAGAGAATAAAAAATACTTAAAGACTAATTTAAGAAAAACATTAAATGAAAACAATTCTTTTAAAAATTACTTTTATAAATTGCATTTATAAAGTAAGAATTGCCAAAGTCAACTTCAATCATTAAGAGAAAACCACTTTAGTGGGAAGGGGTGAGGGCTGGGGAGAGATACTGGGAAATTGGGAGTGAAGAATGGGCACTGGTGGAGGGATGGGTACTTGCTCATTGTTTGACTGAAACGCAATCATCAAAGTCTGTAAGTCTGTAAATGTATCTCACAATGATTCATTAAAATAAAATAAAAAAGAAAACCACTTTATTTATTTATTTATTTATTTTTTGCTTTTTTGGGGGGGTCACACCTGGCAATGGACAGGGGTTACTCCTGGCTCTGCACTCAGGAGTTACCCCTGGCAGTGCTCAGGGGACCATATGGGAATGCTGGGAATTGAACCCAGGTCGGCCGCGTGCAAGGCAAACGCCCTACCCGCTGTGCTATTGCTCCAGCCCCAGAAAACCACTTTGGAAAACTGAGACAGATAATGATGGTGGGAAGGTGTAAAGTGGTGGGATTGGTGTTGGAATACTGAATTTAATAAATTATTGTGAACAACTCTCTAAAAATTAAAATTAAAAAGAAACAAAACTGA
The DNA here is from genome assembly GCF_027595985.1 of Sorex araneus. NCBI lineage: Eukaryota > Metazoa > Chordata > Mammalia > Eulipotyphla > Soricidae > Sorex > Sorex araneus. The sequence continues at coordinate 89,343,843 of NC_073304.1, read as the reverse complement.
GATACAATCAAAGTCAGAGATGAGAAGAGTCAGAATATGTGAGCTGATAAGGAATAGCAGCAAATGTTTCACCCAATATTACTAACACAACAATAAAAGTCTAAACCATATGAAGAGTACAAATGGAATAAACTAATAGAGAAGACACAAAGTTTTCATTGAGAAAAAAATGTCAAAGAACGAAACAGATAAGGATTGTAAATTTTCAATGGTCATGCAGTCATACCACTCATATGAGAATAAACTGTTAAACACAATAGGAAATACTACCTTTCACTATTAAAAAAGGAAATTAAATACCCTATTTGTATATATAAATTAAACTAAATATTTATTTAATGCCAGAAAAATTAAGTTAGAAATTTGGTAGGGCTCTAGGGAAACATATGCAACATAAGTAAATACAATACTCTTTTTCTTTGTGTGGGGAGGGTTTGGGGCCTGATGGTGCTCAGGAATCACACTACTGGAGGGCTTGGGGGACCACATGGGGTGCTGGAGATTGAACCTGGGTCGGCTGCAAAGCAAATGCCCTACCCACCGTTCTATCACTCTGGCTCCAAGTCAATACAAAAATTTTAATAAGCAAACTTTCATGTGTATGGTAAAAGGAGAAAAATCCCTAATAAAACATGTCTCACAAATTCCATGTTTGAAAACATGAGCCAGTGAAATTAAGAGTGAACAAATTCTCTCTTTTTTGATTCTTTTGGACCATACCTAGAAGTAGCTTGCTGGGCTCTCCAAGAGGGGCAGAGGAATTGAACCTGGGTCGGCTCGAGCAAATCAATGAGCAACAGGATTTGCAAAAAAAAACAGTAACAACAGTGATACAGTGATACCCAGAAGTGCTCAGCGCTTACTCATAGATATGTCTTTGGGGTCTTTCCTGACAATGCTCAAGGAACCATATAGGGTGCAGAGGACTAAACTCAGGTCAGGGGTATTCAAGGAAAGCACCCTACCTGATGTACTATCTGTCCAGTCTCAATTCTTTTTTATTTTTATAATTGCATACAGCCAACTTGGGTTCAATTTCTCCATCCCTCTTGGACAACCCGGCAAACTACCAAGAGTATCCCACCCACACAGCAGAGCCTGGCAAGCTACCCGTGGCATTTTCAATATGCCAAAAAAAAAAAAAAACAGTAACAACAAGTCTCACAATGGAGATGTTACTGGTGCCCGCTCGAGCAAATGGATGAACGACAGGACAACAGTGCTACAGTGCTACAGTTGATAAATTATATGAGAAAGGGAAAACTTCTGTTTTTAATATCTGTATTGCAAACCATAGTGCACAAAAGTAGAGAGAGAGAGAGTATGGGGGAAATAGTCTGCCATAGAGGCTGGGGGAAGGCTGGGATGGGTAAGGAGGGGGAAAACTAGGGGATATTGGTGATGGAAAATATGCACTGGTGGAGGGATGGGTCACACCCGGCGATGTACATAGAGTTACTCCTGGCTCATGCATCCAGGAACCTTTGTTCTAGCTTTGAGGTGAGATTAAATTAAGATTTCATAAATTATTTATGTCAGAAAAATATCTTTAAATATATTCAATTTTCAGCCCTACAGGTATATGGAAAAGTATTAAATACTATTAGATTGAAACACATGCTTTCAAATAAGATAAGGACCAAAGATGTAGTTCAGTGGTAGAACATTGCTTTGTATGTACAAAGTCCTGGGTACAATTTCTAGAATTATCAAAAATAAAGTAGAATACGGCAAGTGTTTCCAGTTTTTCGTGCATAGCCTTTAAAATGTTTTTTACCACAAAATTAACTAAAGGTTTAGGAAAGGTTTTCAGAGAGATAATTAGAGAGGTCTCTAAGAGGCTCTCCGTTTTAACCCAACAAATGTGAAGGAGTAAGGAAGGGAGTTGATAAGTCGACGGATTTTTGATCTTGTTCCATTTACAACAGGATAGAGGCACAGGGACCTGTGCCTCTCTGCGGACATCTCCCAATGATAGTTTCACCTTCAGGATGGATGCCCTTGAAAAGAACCACAGAATCTTCCAGTCTCTGCCACTTGTAATTCAGTAAAGCTCAGGCCTTTCAGGATGTTTTGTCTAATAATCTATAACATGGGAAGATTCAAGAAGTACTGCAAGAAAAAAAAATTGGGAGAGGGGTGCATACTAGCTGTGCTTATTCCTGGCTCCTTACTCAGTGATTACTCCTGGCAGGCTTGGGGGACAATATGGTGTACTAGGAATCGAAACCAGGTCAGCTACACGCAAGGCAAACACCCTACCCACTGTACTCTCTCTCCAGCCCCTACAAGAGATATTTTCTGTTTTCCTTTTATTTATTAATTTTTTTATTGAATCACCATGAGGACTCCTGACGAAGTTCAGCAAGTTGTTCTATCCACAGAATGTAAGAATCAAAGGAATAAAGTTTACTCTAATGTTTCCTATTGAGAGATTATGAAAATTTAAATTTTATGTTGCTCAATAGCTTTTATTTATACTTGCTCAGGGAGCTACGTTATATATAATTAGTACCACAGATAATTACTTTTATAACACACAGATAATTTAACCCCCACCCCATCCTACCCTCCCCCAGCCTCTATGGCAGACAATTTCCCCCATACTCTCTATCTAGTTTTGGGCACTATGGTTTGCAATATAGACACTAAGAGGCTATCATGTTTGGTCCTTTATCTACTTTCAGCACACATCTCCAATCCCAAAGAGATGTATTATTATTATTATTATTTGTTTGCTTTTTGGGTCACACCCTGCAATGTACATGGGGTTACTCCTGGCTCATGCACATAGGAATTACTCCTAGCAGTGCTCAGGGACCATATGGGATGCTGGGAATCGAACCCAGGTCAACTGCATGCAAGGCAAATGCCCTACCCACTGTGCTATCAATCTAGCCCCAAGAGATATTTTCTTAATGTCCAAAATATCATAGTAAAAGACTGGATTCTAGAGAAGCACAGAAAAACAACAGAATAGGGATTTTAAAGTCCTAGGCAAAGAAAAACAGAAGTCAAAAGGAAAAAAATTGTCCATAATTGGGCAAATATTACAGATTCACATATACTTCGTGCATATCTTACCTCTCATATTCTAATCTCTTTACAAGGTAAGTATTGTTCTTCCTGTAGTCCTGAAGCTGATCTTCTTGTCGAAGGAACTCCTGACGAAGTTCAGCAAGTTGTTCTATCCACAGAATGTAAGAATCAAAGGAATAAAGTTTACTCTAATGTTTCCTATTGAGAGATTATGAAAATTTAAATTTTATGTTGCTCAATAGCTTTTATTTATACTTGCTCAGGGAGCTACGTTATATATAATTAGTACCACAGATAATTACTTTTATAACACACAGATAATTTTATTTTTAAAGCAGGATAAGCAAACTCATTCATAATATTTTAAAAACTATATATTTTTCATATTATGTAGAAACATGCTAAGTTATGGACAAAGTACAAGAAGCTATCTACAAAAACAGGAACAATCTCTTTAGATATGCTGGCTATTGGTACAGAAAAAGTTTCTTTATTCATTTTAAATCCTATTTGAGGGCCAGAGCAATAGTATAGTGTTAGGGCATTCACAATGCACATAGCTGACTTAGGTGCAATCTCTGGCACCCGATATGATCCCCAAGCCCACCAGGAGTGATCCTTGAGTGCAGAGCCAAGAGTAAGTTCTGAGCACTACTGGGTGTGGTTCAAACCAATCCCCCACTACCAAAAAATATATATTTGATTTCCAACTTAGATGCCAATCACTTTAGATACTATGTCCACATATATCAATTACACTTTCAAATATAATTTCTGGATGAGGGCTGAAATTTTTAGTTATAATACATATACATGAATCACATAAAATTCCCAGCTCAAGTGCAATATATTATTTGTTTGTTTGTTTTTGGGCCACAGTCAGTGGTACCCACAACTTACTCCTGGCTCTATACTCAGGCTAACTAGGGGGAATGGATGGTATACCAGGAACTGAACAAGGACCTGTTTACTATTGCTCTGGCCCCCTCAAGTATAATTTAAAAGCTGGATCTGGTATACTCTTCAGAGAATATTTAATCCAAGTCACTGGCCCAATAATTCCTAGTCATTTCTCTGCATCTTGCCCTAGAAATAAATGCTGCTAGGTTGAGAGATGGTTTAGGGTGTTAGGATTTGTTCCCCATAGACCTGACAAAGGGCTAAAAATCAAAAATACTCTAAAGAACTTACAAAATTTAATAAAAGTCCCACAACCCCATGAAAAAAAATAATAGGGAGAAGAGCTGAACAGAGATTTCTTCAAAAAGATATATGTCCAAAAACTTTATGAAAAAGTCCTCTTCATCACTTATCATCAAGGAATGTAAATCAAAACAACAATGAGACATCACTTCACACCAGTTAGACTGGCACACATGAAAATAAAAGCAGAAACAGGCCAGAAAGAATACAGCAGGTAGGATGCTTTGCCTTTCATGCAGCTGACCCAGGTTCAATCCCCAGCATTCCATATGATTCCTGGGTGCAGAGCCAGGAGTAGCCCATAGGAAGTACCAGGTGTGACCTCCCCATCCCCCAACTCCACAAAAAAAAGAGTAGAAACAACCAGTACTGAGAGGGATGAGGGGAAAAGGGGATCTCTTGATCCACTGGTGATGGAATGCTGTCTGGTTCAGCCTCTATGGAAAACCATAAGGACACGTCTTAAACAATTAACAACTGAGCTTCAATATAATCCAGCAATTCCATATAACCCAGCAATTCCCTTTTCTGATATTTACCCCAAGAACCCCAAAACAGTTAGCAAAAAGATTAAATTATGCAGTTTGCCATGATGGAACTACTGGAATGAACTAGAAACTATCATGCTGAGCAAAGAGGGAGAGGGACAAATACAGACTAATCTCTTCCATATGTGGGTTATAGACCTTGAGCGATAGCACTCCGAGTAGGGCATTTGCATTGCACGAGGCTGACCCGCATTCGATTCCTCCAGCCCGGCAAGCTACCGAGAGTATCCCACCCTCACGGCAGAGCCTGGCAAGCTACCCATGGCGTATTCGATATGCCAAAAACAGTAACAAGTCCCACAATGGAGATGTTACTGGCGCCCGCTTGAGCAAATCAATGAATAACGGGAAGACAATGATACAGTGATGTGGACTATAAAGAAACCTAGTAAAGGAGTAATAAAAGGCCAATGGCAGCAGGCCCTGTAAGCTGGCTACAGAATCAAACTGAATTTGGAAAGGGTAGGGTGAGGGTATGAGGGAGAAGCAGTGAAACATTGGTTTGTGGATGGACACTGCCAACTCTGATGGTGGGTTTGATAGCAGAACACTGTATGCCTAAAACCTTACAGTACTTTAAATCATAACTCATAAATTAAGAAAACATTTTTTAAGTTTTTAGTCATCTTCTGTCAGTTCATTTAAGTGAATGTGCATATATATGCATATTTTTCATGTATGTATATATGAAACAAAGAAGATGGAAAAAACCCAGATGAGTATTGAATATATCTGATTTTCTCTCTCTTAGGTTTCTTTTTTTTCCAAGAGGAACGAAAGTTCCCCTTTGTCATTAAGTTTAGACCTTTCCAAAGCACCCCTAGGCCCAAAAGGATTGTTTTAGCAGACAGAATGTACATGTAGTAGAGGATTTTCCCCTGACATTTGATGAACTCTGATTTTATAGCTCAGTTTTCTTCGAAAAACTGGTTTAACAACATTTCATTTCATGAACGCTAAGATATAACAAAGATTAAGGCACATATCTCAAATTTTAATTTGCATTTTATTATACTACTGAAACAATAATTTTTTTTATTCTACTTTTAGACTAAAGGATAAATGTTTTGTCACCAGAGGAGCTTTGTTCAAAGACTGTTATTCATTAGCAGTTAAAATTAAGAATTTCTCTTCTGCTTTCCTTCTTCTTCTTTTGGTTTCTGGGTCACACCCGGCAATGCGCAGGGTTTGTCCTCACTCTGCACTCAGGGATGGCTTCTGGTAGGCTTGAGGGATCATATATGGTATCAGGGATCGAACCTGCATCAGGTGAATGCAAGCCAAGCACCCTATCCCACTGTACTATCTGTGTGGTCCCTGAGCTTTTATATTTAACAAACTTGTTGAAATATAACTTTCATGCATCCATTTAATGCATATAAGTTGGCAAGATGAGTGCCTAAACCCCTATACTGTTTCTCTGGTTCCAATTTCTTAATTTTGGAGGATATTTGACATTTAGGAACTTGTATCTTTGATTTGTAATTAAGTTTCTTACCTTTTAAATGATGTATGTCTGCCATCTGATATGATATGTTGTTCTGAAGTTTAACCTAAAAAAATTAAGTTTACATTTTACTAAAGAATATGTAGTTTTTGCTCATATGCACATTGAGATTGAAAATAAATGCAACAGTAAAAATCTGGATTAAGTTTTAATAAAAACTTTTTAAGTTCTGGTTTAGTATTCATCTTTTTATATACAGAACTTTCTATGAACATTAGTCTTCAGTCCTCCTGGATAAACTCCCAGGAGGAAGACTGCTAACCTGTATAAGTAAATGTTTAGTTAAAAACAAAACAAAACAGGCAAATTAATTTTCAAAGTGATATGCCATTTTCAACTATATTTTATGAACTTATTTGTGCCATGGCAATTCTGGATGGAACAATATAAAACAATTAGAAAACGTGAAAGCAGTCTGAAGGACTCAGTAGGCAAGATAGCAACTGAGGCAGCAAAACTGGGGCTGGAGTGATAGTGCAGCTTGTAGGGAGTTCGCCTTGCATGTAGACAATGGGGGTTAGATCACTGGCATCCCAATGGATCCCCAGGCATCTCCAGGAGTAATTCCTGAGTACAGAGCCAAGAGTATCCTCTGAACATTCCTGGGTGTCCACCCCGCCCCCCCCAAAAAAAATAAGGCAACATAATTGCTTTAGAAATCCAAAGATGACTGCTACCTAGTATGATCAAGTAAAGTGTCACGAAAGGACTATTTTAAATTAAGTAGGCACTGAAAGCTATACAACTGAATGCATAATTGAAGTTGACCTTAATTTATAGAATGCCTTATACTGAGAGCCTTCATAATAGACTTTACTTACCGTTCTAGTTTTGTTTTGTTTTGTTTTTTTAAGACCTTCCAGGCATTGCTCAGGGGTCTGAGGGTCACTCTCTGTGACTTGATACCTGACCTGGCAGTATAGTGCTTGAGTTAGGTAGCAGTGCTGCTCAAACCCAGATGTGCTAGGGATTACCAGGACCATCCTCGCAGTGCTTGGGAGATCATGTGGGAATGGGGACTGAACGTGGGGTCTCATGAATACTAGGCATGCACAGCTTTTTTAACTACCTCCTTCCAGCACCTCTAGCCATTTTAATCATTCCCCCCCCCCCTTTCCTCTCTTTTTTAGCTGGTTGGGACCGTTTACAGTTTCTGTAATGTGCAGCATTTTCTTTTTTTTTTTTTTTTGCTTTTTGGGTCACACCCGGCAATGCACAGTGGTTACTCCTGGCTCATGCACTCAGGAATTACTCCTGGCAGTGCTCGGGGGACCATATGGGATGCTGGGAATCGAACCCGGGTCAGTCGCGTGCAAGGCAAATGCCCTCCCCGCTGTGCTATCGCTCCAGCCCTGATGTGTAGTATTTTCACTTATAAGTTTGGACACATGCCTACAGAAGTTAAGGCTTCTACTTAGCTGAATGCTACTCTTTCCACTGGATTTATTTCAGCTATTCTCCTTTCCAGAAGCCTCCCTTCTTTTCCCCAAGACTGCATTTAATCTTTTGCTATGTTCTTTCATCATGTCTTTAGAAGCCAGTAACAACATTAATTTTACTATTATAACTGCCCACTTACTTGACTGTCTCTCCTAAATAATAAATTCTATAACTGTTTTTTCATTATATTACCCCCTCGTTTCCTTTATGATGACCTTAGTACCTTCAGCATTTAAAATTTTATTTTTAATGAAACAATTAAGAAGGAATTCGTATATCATAAAATTTAATCTCTCACCTCCTGTTCTTTCCTACATTGCTGTTGGTGGAATGATTCAGATTCACATGTTTGGCTCATTGGTTGCCTGTACTTACATTCTGTACTTAATGTTGCCTATACTTAATATTCTGATTGTAGTACTTACACATCTTTTTTTAGTTGCAGTGGTCACCAGAATCGCACCCTCTAGTTGTACTTGCACTCCTCTGGCTGTGCACTAGAGAGTCTATGCTGTGTTGTGGTTGACGCTGGGGTTCACAGACAGCAGAGTGGTAGGGACTGTGCTGGGGGCTGCACTGGGGATTGAACTCAAGGCCTTACAATTGCAAAGCAAATGCTTTGCGCCAATGAGCCATATGCTGGGCCCCAAAACTCACCCTTTTAAAGTATACAGTTTGTACCTTTTAGTATATTCATTATATACTTATCACCAAAGTTCGGAACATTTTAAACACCCTGAAATGAAAATGTAGGGCCAAAGTGATGGTACAGTAGATAAGGCATTCTCCTTTAGCGTGGCCACCCTGGGTTCAATCCATGGCTTCCCATAAGGTCCCCCGAGTCCTACAAGGAACGATCCCTGAGTGCAGAGCCAGGAGTAAGTCCTGAGCACTGCTGGGTGTATGCAAAAGAAAACAAAATAATAAAACAAAATAATAAAGAAAATGTATACCCTTTTAAAAAATCACTTTTTATTCCTTCTCTTCAGTTTCTGGAATCTACTAAACTACCTTCTGTCTCCGTGGATTTGCCTAATCTGGACTTTAGGCAAACTGTGTATTTTGTATATAAAATATATTGCATATAAATCACATATAAATGCAATAAAATTTGCCCTGTGACTAACTTCTTTCATTTATAAAATGTTTTCAGGGCTTATTTACGTTGTAGCATCTAGCAGTATTTTATCCCTTTATACAGCTGAATATCAGCATTATATTTTATTAAATATTTAAAAATTAGAGAATGCCTGATTAGTTGCCCTACTAAATGTTATTACGACTATAGTTATTTAATATAGTGCATTACCCCTACATAAATGGGAAATGATATTTCATTGTTTCCAGTCCTGATAATTTCTAGGCTGTTAATTTCTGTACTGTGCCAACACAAATCAGTGTTTTGTTTTCATTGAGTTAGTTTAGTTTGCGGGCTACTCCCAGACTCCTCTGGGGATCATGTGGTGCTGAAGGTTGAATCTGGACCCCCACATGCAAAGCATATGCTTAGCCCTTTGAGCTACCTACCAGGCCCTGTGCCTTTAAAAAGAAAAAGCAGTGATGATTCCTTTTCTGAAATACTCTTTTTATTTAAGTTTTGAGGCCACATCTGGTGGTGTTTGGGGACCATGCAGTTCTGAGGATCAAATCTGGGCTTCCAGCATGCAAAGCAACTTGTTAAACCAGCTCTTTGGTATTGTCAACTTTTAAAAGTATTTAAGCAAAGTAATGCAGCTTAGCTTGTACTTTAGAAACTCTATCTGGCTTTAGTACGATAAGTGGACTAGAGAGCATTGTATTTCCAAGGAGAAAATGTTGGTCTAACAAGAGGTGAACAAACAACAGCCTGTGAGTTAAATCTAACCTGCAGTTTATTTTCATAGATCAAAGGATGGTTTTATTTTGGATTGGGAAGGCTAGTTTAGGCACTCACAGGCCTAAGAACCACCCCAGTCTTACCTATCCCAGAGGTAAAGGCCTGAGGGTTTTGGTGCTTGGGTTTGCAGTGCCAGGGGCCCACTAGAACCACCCTTGTGGCCCTGGGGCCACTAAAGCTCCTTTTTTTTTTTTTTTTTTTTGGTTTTTTGAGCCATACCCAGGTGCATAGGGCTTAGTAACTCCTGGCTCTGTGCTTAGGGATCATTCCTGGCAGGGTCTGAGGTACCATATATGGTAAAAGGGATCAAACCTGGGTTGGCTGTGTGTAAAGGCAGGAGCTCTACCCGCTGTACTATCTCTCCAGTCTACTAAAACTACTTCTATGAATGAGAAAAAGTTCCAAAGAAGACTATTTCATGAATTAAATGAAATTCAAATTACAACATCTATACGCTTTTATAGATATAAATTTTTACATATTTTATATGAATATTTGGGGATTGTGAGTTTTTATACCCTTATAAACAAACATTTTTATTTTTTTATTTTTTTTTTGGCTTTTTGGGTCACACCCAGCAAGGCTCAGGGATTACTCCTGGCTCTGCATTTAGGAATCATTCCTGGTGGTGCTCGGGGGACTATTATATGGGATGCCAGGGATGGAACTTGGGTTGGCCATGCGCAAGGCAAACCTACTCGGTGTACTATCACTCTAGGTCCCATTTTTCTAAATAGAGGAAGGGAAATTCAATGTACAGATTACAAAAAAAAAAAGTAAAAGTTTATATATGGGTAACTCTACTTTATTCTTATCACCTTAAGTCTCTTCAATCTCCTTTAGTGAAAATTAGAGACTTGATAATATGGCTAGAAAATATCTTTTACACAAAACAAGATAAAACCATAGTCTAAATAAAAGGCTCTTCATAATCCAAGCATAATAAATTTATTTCCCACCTCCATTCCTTTGCCATGTAAAGATTTTTTTCAGTTAAATACTCAAAGTACCTTTATTGTTCACTATTTCTTTGCTATACCAAATACTCTATTATTCTTGTCAAACTTTCCAGCAGAATTCCCACAAAAATAAATGTTTAAATGTTATCAGCAAGTACCAGTTCCCAATTTCATTCACTTCTTATGAATACTAGTTTCATTGTGCTAGTTATCTCATCTTTAGTTATATCATATGCCTTTGAACAGAGGTGCCAAGGATTGGCTCTAAGATCTCACAAATCCCAGCTGGCAGATTATTAAACCCATAATTTTATTATATCACTCACTTTAGGGAGGTGAGGATGGGGGTCACATCCAGTGATACTCAACGGTTACTCCTGGCTCTGCACTCTGGAATCATTACTGGCAGATTTGAGGATGATGGTTGAGGATGATACAGGATAATGGAAATTGAACCCAGGTCTGCAGCATACAAAGCAAGTGCTCTACCTGCTGTACTAACTCTCCGGCCCCAATATATTTCTCATTTTTAAAGTCTAGATTACAGGCATCTATTTGATCCCTCTTCTACACACACACACACACACACACACACACACACACACACCCTTAAAAGTCCTATCTAGCCCATAACACATCTTGATACCTTTTCACATGTTCAATGTCCTTCCAAGGAATTCTAAATCCTACCATAAAAATTCCTTATATTCATGCAAAATCTAAAGATGAAAAACAATGACTTTTACTCTCATTATCTATTACCATTGAGTTTGTCCATAAAGACTTCTCTTACTCGGTGTCTCACTTTCAATATTTACTCCAATTCCTCAACTTTTTATTTTCTTTTATGCTTTTATGAATAATTTCTGCACTTAGCTATATCTCTTTTAACTCTTTTAATTCCTTTGGCTTTAATCCTTCCTCTGAGTCTTTACTTCTTGTTACTACTTCCACCATCTCATCTTCATAAAGATGCCAGGCTGCCCTTCTTATTTTTCCTCCTCATATTTTTAATTTCCCTTTGAACAATATTGTGCTTATTTTTCATAACTACCAAATTTCTCGGGTGTTGCTCAATTATTCTGAGTTCTTACTACTGCATGAGTAAGAAATAAAAAAAAAGAAAAGAAAATCCTTTCCTTACATCTACTTTCTGGTAATTGGCCATGCTATTAGGAATATTTTATTTTCCTTTAAGTATATTCTAGACAGCATATAATTTTTTTTTTCTTTTTGGGTCACACCCAGCGATGCTCAGGGGTTACTCCTGGCTTTGCACTCAGGAACCACTCCTGGCGGTGCTTGGGGACCATATGGGATGCCGGGGATCGAACCCGGGTCGGCCATGTGCAAGGCAAACGCCCTACCCGCTGTGCTATCGCTCCAGCCCCCAGCATATAAATTTTAAGTATTGAAACCTTATTGGGGCTGGGAAGGATTGGGCTATGGCCAGTGGTGATCAGGGCTTACTTCTGTCTCACAGTTTCCATTTTTGTTACTTAAAACTTTTCCCAAAATACCTTTATGTACAATATGCAAGGAAGATACCAAATAATCAGTTTCTCTTTGAAATTTCTTTAGGGAAAAGAGTTAAGGGTATATCAATAGACAGACACATGCCTAGTTTATATCTTGATGAGATAGACCCCTAGCCAGATTGAAAAAAAAATTCACAATGCTCAAAATTCCTTGCCTGGGTCCAGTCATATTGGGAAGACACTTATATCCAGTCCTTTTTTTGGAGGTGTGGGCCACAGCTGGTGATGCTGATAGGTTACTCCAGTCTCTGCACTCGGGAATCACTTGTGGTAGTACTCAGACCATATGGGATGCCAGGGATCCAACCCGGGTCAGCAGTGTGCAAAGCAAGCACTTTAACCACTATACTATCTCTCCAGCCCCTAGTCCTTAAAAACAAAGCAAAACAAATAAAACAAAAACCTCCCACTTATCACATGCAGTTCTATATCCAATAAGAATGTCATCATGCTCCTTTTCCATGCCCAAGGTTTATCATAAATAAAAATTCCTCAATGGATACTGTGTCTTGTATTCATCCCTGTGTGTTCAGTACCTGGCATACTGCCTGAAACCAATAAATACTTAATAAGTTTTTCACAAATGACTCCCTAGGATTTTAGGCTCCTTACTCTTTGAAATACACGCTCTCCTACCTTAAGTTGTACTTTATTCACATTTTTATATAATTCTAATTATCCTTTCTATAACATTTGTTTTGAAATCCCTCATTTATTTGCCCGGTAATCAACTTCATTGCCTCGGGTTTTACCTCTCCTACAGTAAAGCAAATTTGTTTTTCTTAGGATTAGCAGTCCATCAATAATGGAGTGACTACTTCAGTTCTGAATTTTTCCAAGTCGGTTTCATAAAATGTTTACTCTCCTTCCTGAAATCTCTCTTTCACCTCTCTCTCTCTCTCTCTCTCTCTCTCTCTCTCTCTCTCTCTCTTGCTTTTACTCTCTCCTTCATCCCCAGGTACTTCATCTATTTATCTATTTTCCTCTAATCTTTCCTTCTCCAGTACTTAAAACAATCTTTATTTTTCTACCATATCTTTCTGAAGCTCTTTTAATGCTTTCTCCATCCCACATGGCTACTCTGAATTAATTTTGGCAGCTGTACCAGCTCAGTTTCTCTGCTTCTCTTTTCATTCTGGGACCTTGAAAATGGCTCAGCTGTGTATGATTCACTTTCATTAGGCCCTGTTCTTCGCCAATCTATATAACTATAACTACTAATCCCAAAGGTTACATATAGCTGGATTTTTAAAGATACAGTTAGTTTCTGAATCATCTTTCTTCTGATCAACATTTTTTTTCTGATTATATCTCATTACCATATTGTTTTTAGAGATAACACTATCCCCTATAACATAACTGCCCAATCAGCCTAATGCTCAGATTCACTTGGGCAGATTTTAAAAATACAGGGCTAGAAAGGATAGTACAGTGGGTAAGGTACTTGCCTTGCATACAAGTGAAAATGACCTGGGTTCAGTCTCTGGCACCCCACCTGGTCCCCTGAGCACCACCAGGAGTGCCTGAGTGTAGAATTAGGAGTAAGCCCTGAGCATTGCCAGACGTGGCCCCCCCAAAATAAATAAGTAAATAAAAACATATAGCCCTTGGGCTGGAAAGATAGTAGAAAGGGTAAGGTGCTTGCCTGTCAACCCGGGTTCAATCTTTGGTACCATATATCGTCTCCTGAGCACCACCAACTGTTATTCCTAAGCCCAAAGCCAGGAATAAGCCCTGAGAATTGGGGACTACATTCCTGCCCATGCATACTCCTCTCCACCAAAATCATAGGCGTGAGACATAGTATAGGGATTAGGCTTTCCTAATGTGCACTTGCCTGCACAGCCAGGGGTTATTCTGAAGTGCAGAGCCCTTGAGCACTGCTGGGTGTGGACCAAAATCCAAAAATAAACTAAACTGAATCTGAAAAATATCTTTGCGTTTCTAAAATAAACAAAATATCAATCTAGGTGTACTCTGATACACTTCAAATATAATCCTAAAATGCAAGAAAGGTAGTTGATAATGATAATTTACATTAGAATATTTTTATCATGTCTTCTAGAAAAGGAATATATGTGGATACTATCTATGGTAACCCTAAAACATATCTATGTATGCTTTGGTTTATGAATCAACACAAACAGTTAAATCAATAATCAAATATTTACAGTCTATAGGATCAAGTCTCTTAAAGGTTTACAAAGTTTTGGTTATATTTTTATAGTCAATAAATTCATAATAAAAAGTTGGCAGATATGAGGCCAAAGAAGTAGTAATGTGGGTAGGGTACTTACCTTGCATGCAGCCAAACCCAGGTTCTATCCCCAGCATTCCTTATGGTCCCCTGAGTCCAGCCAGGAGTGACTGCTGAGCTCAGAGCCAGGAGTAATCCTTAAGCACCTCCACGTGTAGCCCCAAAACCAAAAGCAAAAACCAAAACCAAAGGTTGGGAGACAATTACACTGGAAAAACAGATCCACGGTCAAAGTGAAAATACAGTGGTGGTTAAGGAGCTTGCCTTGCATGTTGCCAATCTGGGTTCAATCCTCCATACCATATACTGTCCCTTGTGCCCTGCCAACAGTAATCCCCGAGTGCAGGGCCAGGAGTAAGCAGTGAGCACTGCTGGGTGTGGCCCAAAGGGGGGAAAAATAGATTCAATGTAGATGTGTTCATACAGTTATTAACTGAATTAACTCGGTGTGAACTAAAGACTAACATTTATGCACATATAGATATGAACTCAGCTTCTAGAACCATATGTTCCCCCAAATACTGCTAGGAGCAACCCACAAACATGAAACAGGACGTAGCCTCTGAGCACCAAAGAGGATTAAATAGAAGACACACACACACACACACACACACACACACACACACACAAGTGGCCTCTACCCTCAAAAACATCTTTTTTCTTTTTTTTGCTTTTTGGGTCACACTCAGCGATGCACAGGGTTTACTCCTGACAGTGCTTGGGGGACCATGAGATGCTGGGAATCGAACCCGGGTTGGCCGCATGCAAGGCAAATGCCTTAACTGCTGTACTATCGCTTCAGTCCCTCAAAAACATCTTAAACATGGGGCAGGAGAGATAGTATGGAGGTTAAGGCACTTGCATTGCACTTGGTGGACCTGGATTTGATCCTCAGGAGCACATAGGTCCCCCAAGTGCTGTGAGAGGTCATTCCTGAGCACTAAGCCAGGAAGAGCTTCTGAGTACTTCTTGTGTGGTCCCAAAATCCCCAAAACAAAACAAAATGGTCTCTGAGGCAGGTATTGCCCTGGTTAACAATTACACTGTGCTTAGCTGAAGACTCCATTCTCTCCAAGGATAGTTCAGACATGGACTCGGTAAGACGACGTGGCTTCAGTTCAAAAGTGTTGGAGACCACCAAGGCCACCCCACTGGTGCTCAGATACCTCCAGGGCTACTCGGGACAGTGCTGGGGTGGGGGAGCATGTGGTACTAAGGACATACTTTGGGTCATCTATCTCCCCAGATCAAAATAATGTTTTTAAGCTCAGTTTTACCAAAGAATTCCTCTACTTACAACTACTTACAACTCTTCCGTTTTCTAATCTTATAAGAAAACATCTAGTCTTTCATCAATAAAACATTGTATTAGCAATGGGCCTTATAATAAAGAGATAGGCCTTATAATACTGAGAATGTTGCTTCTGTTTCTATTGTGCTGTGAGATTTTAAATATTGTTTTGCTGAGAGTTTTAATCCTGAATAGGTGTTAAATTCTGCCAATTTATTTTCTACAAAGATTTCCAATCTCACCACTTCTGCTTAAGATTATACTGGAGGTTCTAGCCAGTACCATATATATGGTAAGGGGGGTAAAAAGCAGCAAAATGCAAAGAGGGGCAATGTCCTGATTTGCAGATGGCTTAATTGTGTACAGAGAGAATGCTAAGAATTTTACCAAGAAACAAGCAACTAGTAATGAAGTTTAGTGGCTTTTTTGAATCAATGTCTTAGAATTTTTCAGTCCAAAAACAGCAGAACTAATATGAGATCTAACACAGGTAAATTACACAAAAACCAATAGCATTTCTATAAATCATACTACAAGTGGAAAATAAAATTTCATTTTTAATAATATTAAATAGAAGAATTACTTGGGATAAAAACCTTGTCTTAAATAACTAAAATTAGGGGCTGGGGCAATAGCACAGCGGGTAGGGCGTTTGCCTTGCACCCGGCCGACCCGGGTTCGAATCCCAGCATCCCATATGGTCCCCTGAGCACCGCCAGGGGTAATTCCTGAGTGCAAAGCCAGGAGTAACCCCTGTGCATCGCCAGGCGTGACCCAAAAAAGGCAAAATAAATAAATAAATAAATAAATAAAATTACAAAATGCTGCAAGAAATTAAAGAATATCTAAAAATGGACATAATACTGTCTTCATAAATTAGGATAGTCAATATTTAAGGATTCAGTTTATTCCAAATAGACTCATACATTTGGTATATGCTGAATTCCTAGAAAGATATGTTAAAATCCTAATTACACCTGCCATCCTCATTCCATTTCCTTACTTGAAAATTGGGTCACTGCAGATCCAATTGACTGAAAATGAAGTCAGGCTAGATTAGAGTATGCCTTAATCCAGTATTACTGGTGTCCGCATAAGAAAATATAGAATTAAGAAAGAGAATGCCATATGAAACAACAGACCAATAGAGGCTGAGTTCTGCTGTCAGTAAACAAGGAATTCCTGAGGTTATACATCATTTAGGAGCAAAGCACCCCCCTCCCCACCAACCCTTAATTTTGGAATTGTCTTCTCCCAAAATGAGAGGATAAATTTCTATTGTTTTATGCGATTTTGTTTGTAATGCTTTGTCACAAAAGCCCTAGGGAATAAATATATATCAAATATTTGAAAGTTATTTGAGGGAATGATCCCTGAGCACAGACTCAGGAGTAAGCCCTGAGTACTGCCCAGTGAGATCCAAAAACAAACAAAAAAATTTTTTACTTGATGTACTGGCTAGATAATTACTCATATAATTTTGTATATTTTATTGTATCTCTAATATATATAAATTATCAGACTGGAGAGATAGGACAACAAATAGGGTGCTTGCCTTGCACAGGGCCGACCTAGGTTTAATCCCCAGCACCAATATATGGTTTCCCCAAGCCCACTAGGAGTAATAACTGAGCACAAAACCAGAAGAAAGCCCTGAGCACTACTGGGTGTGGCACGAACACACACACACACACAAAATGTGTATATACATATAAATATGTATATATTTATACATATCTATATAAAAATTTACATAAACATTGTTTCTCATTTTAATTTCTGGGAAGAATGCCTTGGTATTTGGAATCAAATACAGATGAGCTTAGAATTCTATCAATCTCTTACCTCTCCTAAGCTATTTCTTCACCATAAAATAAAGAAGATTAAGTACATAAAAGTCTGTCCTGTAGATTTTGATATTAGCTGCCTTCTCTTCTGGTAACATTGGTATACTTGAACTTGAAATCTGGTCTTGAATTATTCTCTTAAAATCCATGTATATAAATTAAATTGACAAAAATATATTGAGAATTTACTATTGCAAAAGAGGTTCTAGAAACATGTCCCATTTTTATTTTTTTTTTGTCTCCCTCTTTTTTATTTCCCCAACTTAAAAAAAAAAAATTCTCAGGGCTGGAGCGAGAGGACAGTGGGTAGGGCATTTGCCTTGCAATCGGCCAACCCGGGTTCGATTCCCAGCATCCCATATGGTCCTGAGTGCAGATCCAGGAGTGGCCCCTGTGCATCGCCGGGTGTGACTCAAAAAGAAAAAAAAAATTCCCATTAAAGGACAGACTAATCACATGAGTTCCTGTAGAGACTATAAAATGACCTAAAAAATGAACTAGGATTTAGTAAAGAAAAAAGATACTCAAAGGAATTTCATTAAGCAAAAGTTGTATTTTGTGGATGAAGACCTGAGGTTTCATTCATATGTATGCATGTGTATATATGTATGTATATAGCAGTGCAGAGATCAGAATCATGGAAGTCAAACATGTGAGGTATACACTCTACCACCCGAGCCACATCCCTGGCTCTTGTCCCCTTCCTTCCTTGACCTTATTTGTTAGTAGAGAATTAACATTTCCTTCGAAAGTCCAAGTTTCCCTTTAGGCATAGGCATTGGAGTCATTTCATTTTCTCACAGTGCTACAGACAAGGTTCCCTTAAAAAAATTTTTTTGGGGGGGTGGGGTGGAGGGAGGGATGTGGGAGACAAATCTGGCAATGTTCAGGGGTTACTCCTGGCTCTGCACTCAGAAATTACTCCCCTGGCACTGCACAGGAGATATATGGGATGCTGGGGATCAAACCCAGGTAGGCTTCATGCAAGGTAAGTGCCCTAACTGCTGCTGTACTCTCTCCTCTGGCCCCTCCCATTCTTAAAGTTCTCTCTTTTGTCCTACTTTTCCTGGTCAGGCACTGCCTCTGAACAATGTTGACTCAATGCTTTTCAAGAATTGTCTGCCACTTCTGATTTTTTTTTTCTTTTCAGTGAAACTAGTTGCTTCCTCTAGGAATGACTTCAAAACTTATTTCTAGAATGCTTTCCCATTTAAAATTATTTAGTCTCACTTTACAATGTATAACTAACTTAAATTCAAATTGGAGTACTTAAAAAAAATACACGTTTGCTGTAACAAAGACCTAATTGAGGACCAGAGAGATAGTTCAAAGAGTCAGAGTACATGCTTTGCACACAAATGTCCAAGGTTTGATTCCCAGCATTCATGACTCTTGGAGCATAGCCGGGAGTGACCTCCAAGCACCAATGGGTGTGGCCCAAACTTAAAGATCTAAATAACCAGCTAGAAGTTTTCACTCTCATATTTAACTTTTTGTTTGTGTTTTTGGGTTTGTTTTTGAAACACCTCTAGAGGTGCTCTGGGTTTACTTTTGGCTCTGCACTCAGGGATCACTCCTGGCAGTACTGGGGTACCATATGGGGTGCTAAGGATCAAACCCAAGTTAGCTGTATGCAAAGCAAGCTCCTTAGCAGCTGTGCTATCATTCAGGATCTTTAATTGTTTTATTTTTTTGGCAGCCACAACCAGTGGTGCTTAGGGCTTACTCCTGGTTCTGCACTCAGGGATCACTCTAGGCAGTGCTTGGGAGATCACAAGAGGTGAAGAGGATGGAATCTGGGGTGTCTGTGTGGAAGTCAAGCGCCCTAACCACTGTACTGTTGCGTCAACCCCTTAAGTACATGTACATTTCATACTGCTGATTTCCTTAGCCTCTTCCATGAAACTTTTCTTCCTTAACTTCATTAACACCTACTTTCTCTCATCTCAACACTCAACGATTTACATACCCTTCTCGTTCATCTTTTCCCCGTTTTCTTTTATAAGTGGGATGAAGGGTTTGAGTCACACCCTGTGGTGCTAAAGGGCAACTCCCAACTCTGTTTGAGGGCTGTTCCTGGTGGTGTCAGGGACTAAACTCAGGCCTCCTGCATGCAAAGCATATGCTCAATTCATTAAGCTATCTCCCCAGGCCTTGGTTTAATTTCTTTATTCATCAGATATGTTTGTGCTTCCATTTTAGGTCAGTTCTTATGCTACATGCTGTGAATACTCAGTGAATGAGACAGACACAGTATGCATGATTATTGGCGCATACAACTGAGCAGAAATTATAAGGGAAGCCCTAACGTAGCTTAGGAATTTAGGAAAAGATGTTCTTGAGAAAGTCTTAACTGAGTACTAAAAAAAGATTAGGCTTTAGTAAGGTATAGAATGGAGAGAGGCTGGGAGAAATAAAGAGCTTAGAAAAAAGTAAAAAGGTTCCAAATTTAGGGCACTATATCTTTTAAAGCACAGAATGGGAAAAGTATGAAGAGTTAGACAATCTAAAATTTCAGTATATGGAATGAAGAGAGCTAAAGAGAAAAAGATAATATTTGATAGTTGAAGTCAGATTGAAAAAAATATTTGCAGGCTATGTTAAAAGTAACTACTCAATAAAATTGAGTGGTAGTTTCTTCACAAAATTGAGTGTGTGTGTGCATGTGTGTGTGTTTTGGTTTACAAAATTTAGCTTATATATAATACACACACACACACACACACACACATATATATATACAGTGGAGGGTTGTTTTGTTTGGAGGCCACACCCAGAGGTGCTCAGGGCTTACTTTGGCTCTGCATTCACTTCTGGGGGGTGCTAGGAATCAAACCTGGGTTGGCCACATGCAAGACAAGCATCCTACTTGGTGTACTATCTCTCTTGTCCCTTTAACTTTTATATTTAACAATCTCATTGAAATATAATTTTCACACATCTATTTAAAGTATACAAACAAGTTGGTGACTGTCTTTGTTTTGGATGACACCTGGCAGTGTGCAGGGGCTGGATGCTTGAAGATCATTCCTTGTGGTATTCAGGGAATCACAACCTGAGATCAAACCTGGGCATCCTGCATGCAAAGCATGCTCTCCTGCCTGTTAAACTATCTCTCTAGCCCCTAGATATGGTATCTTTTATCAATGACTTAAAGTTTCTACTTTGTCATCCCTTCTTCTCTAATTTCTATCATTATACATTAGACTACTTTTTCCTAGATTATGTAATAATAAAGGATACATACACACACACACACACACACACACACACACACACATGCACATGTGGGGGTCACATCAAGCAGTACTCAGGGATTATTCCTGACAGTGCTCAGAGAACCACCTGTAATGGGACTGAACCAAGGTCAGATGCATGCAAGACAAGTGCCTTAACCTCTGTATTACCTCACAGGCCCTCTAAAGTGTACACCTTTGAAAAAAAAAATAAATAAAGTGTACACCTTTGAAGGGAACCTTTCAAACAACACTCAGAAAATTAGGGGCCTCTCCCAAGGATACTATCAATAGGTTTGATGCTTGGGTACAGCAGTATGGAAAGTTACTAGGGCTACACATGGCAATGCTAGGGAAAGGAAGGGGTGGCATCATGTAAATATACTACTATGGATAGTTATGTATAAGTCTTTGTGTGGCCATGTTTGATTTTTTTTTAGATAATACCTAGAAGTGAAATGGCTGGGAAGATCTATATTTAATTTTATATAAAACTGCTCAATATTCCAAAGTTGTCATATAATTTTTTTAAATTTAGTCCTGTAAAGTTAAAAAATTATTCATGATTGGATTTCAGGCATACAATAACTCAACACTGATTACTTCACCAGTGTCCACTTCCCTCCACTAATGTCCTTCCATCCCCATTTGCCTCCTACCCACCAGCCTGCTTCTATGAGGTTATATGTGTGTGTGTGTGTTGTGTGTGTATGTGCGTATGTTGTGTGTGTATTTTGCACTATCGTTTACAGTATTGTTGCTGATAGGGCTTCATACGTAACATTTCACTAGCTTTCAGAGTCCTACCATTTTATACAGCTACCAAGAGTATGCAGGTATAGTTACTCTACACCCACACTAGTACTTGTATTGCCAAACTTCAATATTAGTAATTTTAATGAGTGTAAGTAGTGTTTCATTGTGGCTTTAATTTTAATTTTCTTCCTCTTCCTCCCATTTTTTGGTCACACTCAGTGATGCTCAAGGGTAACTCCTGGTTTTGTACTCAGGAAATACTCCCCCATAAAGATATCCAGTTACTGGGGGCGTAGAGAGATAGCACAGAGTGGTAAGGCTTACTCTACATGTGGCTGACCATGGTTGAATTCCTGGCCCCACATATTAACCCTCAAATATTGCCAGGAGTGACCCTGAGTAGAGAAGTCAGGATAGAAGCTCAATACCACTGGGTGTGATGCAAAGATCCAAAGTCCCAAACCTATCCCTAATATCCAGTTGTTTCAACATCTTTCCTTATTAAATTGCTTTAGTTGCTTTATTTTGTTTTAGGAGCTACACCTAGGTATGTTCAGGGCTACACCCGGCTCTGTGCTTGGGGATTACTCCTGGCAGGCTAGGAGGACCATATGGAGGGCCAAGTGCAAGGCAAACACCCCACCCACTATACTACCCCTATGGCCCTGCATTAGTGTTTTTATCAAAATTCAAATGGCTATGTATCTGTACTGTAACCATGATCAGCTGAGTAATAGAAAAATTAATACTACATTGTCTTGATTACTATGTCTTTCAAGGGGGGTATTATGGCGGCCACACTTGGCTATGCTCAGAGATTACTCCTGGGTCTACACTTCAGGAATCACTCCTGTCAGGGTCAGAAAGCCATGTATGGTGCTGGCGATTGAAATCAGGTGGGCTGTCTGTAAAGCAAGTATCTTTCCTGCTATACTATATCTCTGGCCTCTACTATGTCTTTGTAAGTCTTTAAATCAGGGAGAATCAGTCTTCCAACTTAAGTTTTGTTTTACATATACATCTAGAATTGGTTTATCAGTTCTTTTTGTTTTTGTTTTGAGGGCTACACCAGTGATGCTCAGGAGTTACTCCTGGCTCTGTACTCAGGAATTGTTCTTGGTGGTGCTCGGGGGAACCATATGGGATGCTGAAGATTGAACTCAGGCGGGCGGGTCATGTGCAAGGCAAACGCCCTACCCAGTGTACTATAGCTCCAGTCCCTCAGCTTCTTAAAAAAAAGTCTCTAAGCATATTTACTCAATATTTTATTTGCCAGCACTGTCATTACAAGTTATAACACAAACTCTTGTGTCCAAAAGCAAACAAAATTTATTCCATCATAATTCTGAAGGCCTGAAATAAAAAATTAAGTTGTCTTTGTCTGTAATTTCTCTCTCTCCTCTCTCTCTCTCTCTCTCTCTCTCTCTCTCTCTCTCTCTCTCTCTCTCTCTCTTTCTCTCTCTCAGGGAAGGATCCTTCTTTGCCATTATCTTGGCTTCCAGTGGCTGCTGGCAATCCTTGGCGTTATTTGGCTCATACGTCAATTATTCCATTCAACGTCTCCAACTTCATGTGGCCTTCTTTCTTTTGTCTTTTTCATATCAATGTCCAGCATTTCTCTTCTTAAGGACATACAATATTGACTGGGTTAAGGTGCTTATTCCCTAATCCAGCTAAAAGTACACTGGTTTTAGCACTTAGGGCTATCAGTAATTTATAGGGGAGAACTAAGTATGATCCTCCCTCAAGTAACTTAAGATTTTACTGGGCAGAAAAGGTCAATGCATAAAGCTATTAGTAAGAAATGAAAAACAAAATAATGTGGCTCAAATATATATATGCACACATATATACATTGTATTACATATTACATATATTATATTACATATAATATATATAATCCCCTGGGAGGGGACGGGTTGCATTTCCCTCCCCGTCCTGAGCAGAGCCTCAACAGTTGAAGACCTCCGGAACCCAGCCACAGCCATGTTCAAGGCCACTCTACACATGTTCGGACAAGCCTCACGCATGAAGGAACTGGCAGAGGAACCCAGGTGTGCGGGACCCAGGGCCAAGATCTCCAAGGCTGCTCGGATCAGAACTGGGCCTCTTCCAACCAGATCCCCCACGGAGAGCCCAGCAAGCTACCGAGAGTATCCTGCCCGCACAGCAGAGCCTGGCAAACTACCCGTGACATATTCGATATGCCAAAAACAGTAACGATAGGTCTCATTCCCCTGACCCTGAAAAAGCCTCCAATAGTTGGGAAAGACGAGTAAGGAGAGGCTGCCAAAATCTCAGGGCTGAGTGTAATTGAGACGTTACTGGTGCCCACTTGAGTAAATCAATGAACAACAGGATGACAGTGATACAGTAATATATACATTGTATATAAGTAAGGAAATACATGTGCCTGGTCAGAAGTTCCAGGGAGTTTTATAGTGGAATAGAAACTGGTTAAAAGACTGTTATTACAGATACACAGAAAGAGGCAGAGGCTAACAACCAAGTGGAAGTAATAAAGCAAATTAACATGACATATAAAGACAGGTAGAGAGACAAAAGAAAGGCAAATGTCTTTTATTGAGTACAGTTTGGGTCTGAACACAAAGGTTGGTGGAGCTACTCCATGGAGAACCTTCAAGGTTGGACAACAAGCTTCTAACTTGATGCAGTGAGTGATTCTGCCACTTGGAGAGGAAACATCAAGTTTGCTTAAAGTAAGGGGGAGAACTGATAAAAAGAAATAATATAAACCATAGTAAGGAGATTAGTTAGGAAGCTATGGCTTCTTCTAAAAACACAATTCTCTTTTCCACAATCAGAGTGTTCAGAAAAAAAATTCGGGGGGTGCACACCCCTAAGATTGCTTAGGGCTTACTTCTGGCTCTAAACTCAAGGATCATTCCTGGCAGGGTTTGGGGGACCATATCAGGTGCCAGGGATCAAACCCTGGTCAGTCACATGCAAGGCAAGCACCCTACCATCTGTACTATTGCTCCCAAGCATGTGAACCAGTGAAAATGAGACACTGAAAGAATCAAATATAATACTAAAGTTTCTAATGTCAGCCTTAATAATGGTTGCACAATATTATTTAGAGGGATCAAGGTAGAAAGAAATATAGCCATGGAGTGGTGGAATGAGTGTTGCATGATTTATGAATAATTTGAAGTAGCAATTAACACATAGTTAGAACTTGGCTGGATTATGAGGCAGAGAAAGAAAATATTATTATGTGTAATATATTCAAACCATAAAAATTTATTTTCAAATTACAGTGGAAAAAGAAGGCTGCAGAGAATAAGTCAAACACGGGAAGAATTAACTAAGCCTAACTAGAAAACAAAACCAGGAAACGAAAGAAAAAAGTCAGAAGGAAAAAGGCAGATAGGCTGAAGTTATGATAGAATCTTGGCAAGAATATTGAGAGCCCATATCCTGGAGGTGGGACAGAAATAAGGAAGTAGTAAAAATAATACAATATTAAGTATGACACTTATCAAATGTTTCCCTTCTCTACTATGTGGCAAATTCATCTAAGCATTGAGGAGTGGACACACCCAGTGCTCAGGACTTACTCCTGGCTCTGCAGTCAGGGGTCATTCCTGAAGGATCCAGGAGTGCATGAGCACTTCAGTGGCAACAGTATGCAGTCTTTTCGTAGACCATTATAATACTATTGTAACCCAATTACATAAACTATAACAGAAAATTAATTATAAAAAGTCAATTCAGTTAAAATGATGCTAAGAAGGCGGAATCCTAATCCATTAAAAATGTACAAGAAGAGGAAGAGATGCAGAAAGGGAAGAATATGCTCAAAGGGAATAGGAGGTAAAGAGGAAGCTGGTAGAGGATAGCCTGCAAGTCAAGACATATGCCCCGTAAATCAACCTACTGGCATTTGAACCTTGGACTCCGGAGACTTCAGTATACCAATTTCTGTGGCTTTAAGTCATGAAAGGTCTCCTCCCTCTGACAGATTCCTTTAGGGAGACTTCTCCCTCTGATAGAATCCTTTAGGGAGATGACAAAAAATAAGATAAGTTTTGAGGAACCTCAAGGAAGTGAGGTTTATTTCAATTTCCCTAGATACTGATATGGACAATTTTAAGTTCCCTTAAAGAATTTATGTGCTCTGACAGTCAAGTAATAGATTATAAATGACAGGCAAGAATAATAAATTGTTAGATATACAATATCACCATCCTCATTCCTGTGAGGCAGAGATTCCTAGATATTCAAAGGCAGCCTGACAACAGCAATGAGAATATCCTAGTACCTAGATCTTGTCTCGAATACCATTATCCAATAAAAGAAACCAGTGTTACTTAGACAATGGCAGATTCTAGGACCGAAAAAGGAAATATACAAATGAACTTTGAAATATCCCAATAGTACCAGAAAGTGAGGAAATGGCACAATGTTATTATGCCCAAGGGATACAAAGAATCAACTGAAAGATCTCCCCTATTACCAAAGCAGAAACAATTTTGAGCAACAAAATATAGAATTTATTGGATTATAACCACTGTCACTGTCATCCCGTTGCTAATCGATTTGTTCAAGCGGGCACCAGTAACGTCTCTCATTGTGAGACTTATTGTTACTGTTTTTGGCATATCCATTACGCCACGGGTAGCTTGCCAGGCTCTGCCGTGCGGCCACGGTACTCTCGGTAGCTTGCCGGGCTCTCCAAGAGGGGTGGAGGAATCGAACACGGGTCAGCCGCGTGAAAGGCGAACAGCCTACCGCTATGCTATCCCTCCAGCCCACAGATTATAACCAAAAAGTATAAAATAAGTATATAGTAGTTTTACTGGTATTAATGAAGGATTGAATAAATCAATAAATAGGAAAGAAGACAGAAAGGTATACGTAGAATAAATCCCAAAATTTATGAAGCTGCCTTATTCGTAATAAGATACTGATAGGTGTGGCTGTACATAATGAATTCCTTCAAAAAGCAGAGCATAGAGGGAGAAAAAACTTCACAGTGAAGAAATCTGACAAACATTACCTTCAATGCAGATGATCAAGGCTGAGATCAGCTTTAAGTCACTTTCAGATAAATATTTCTGATATGATACAATCAGAATGACACTTTTACCTCTGTGTTCTTCTACCCGAAAACTATAATCCCAGTCTTATCTTCAGAAAAGCATTAGACAAGTCCCATTTGAGGGTCATTCTACAAAATATCTGACTAGTCATCTACATAAATGTCAAGATGAAATCTGAAAACTGTCACAATTAAAAGGAGTCTTTAAAGAAACTAAGACAAAAACATAATGTGAATCCCTGGATAAGATCCTAGAACAACACAATAATAAAAAAGACATGAGGGAAAAATGAGGAAATCTGAATAAAGGGCTTTAAATAAGAATAGTTTATCAAAACTCATTCATTAATTGTGATATATATATATATACATATATATGATACTACTATAACATGAAACTTCTAGTTTCTGCCTTTTTCTAGGGCAGGGTGATGGATCCAAGGACGGGGGCACATGGTTTCCATGCAGGAGCCCTGGGATCAATCCTTGGCACTGCAAGTGACACCACAAAAAAGAAAATTCTCTGCAATATTTTTGCAATGATTCACAGGTCTAAAAATGATCTCAAGTAAAAGTTTATTTAAATAAAACAGAAGATAGTCTGAATAGGGACTGTGTGTCAATACCTTCTATGCATACATCGCACCTAAGGCAATTCAGTAAGGACAATGGGACCTTGGGTATATAAAACTGGAAGTAAAGGGTTTACAGGAGTGATGCCTCCACAGGATCCTGGTTTGCAACAGGTACTGAAGGAAATGCTTAGTTAGGCATGCAACCACAACTGTTACGATAAAGACCACTGAGGATTTCCAAAATCTCAGGAAGACTTGGTATCACTATCCACATTACCTTGAAAACTTCTAAGATTTAATTTCAGACACTACCTTAGCAATGAAAGTGTGAATAGTTAGGACACTTAAGCTACAATTAAGAAAATCTCAATTTGCTTAGTTTAAACAAGAAAAATTTCAATCCCACAAAAAAAGTGCCACTATTCTGTTACAATATTCTATTTTGTTGTTTTCAATGCCTCAGTCAGTCCTTAGTTAACTCTCTTGGCCTCTTATTGCCTTGATTTCAAATATTATAAGTAGAAGCAGCAATATCTGGCAGAGACCATCTTTTCAATACTAACTTTTCTGAAAAGTATCAGCTATATTTTATTTTATTATTATTATTTTTTGCTTTTTGGGTCACACCTGGTGATGCTCAGGAGTTACTCCTGGCTCTGCATTCAGGAATTACTCCTGGCGGTGCTTGGGGGACTATATGGGATGCTGGGAATCAAACCCATGTCAGCCACATGCAAGGCAAACGCCCTACTCACTGTGCTATCGCTCCAGCACCCAAGTATATTTTAGGCTGATCTTCAAGATGAGTTTCTCTGCTGCTTCTCATAATTAGACTGGGGACTTTGTATCCTGGGGAAGAATGTATACCAAACTAAATAGTGTTTGCCTCCAAACACAATGAGTAAGTGAATGGAGGCCACCACTCTTGTAAACTACACATAAAACTTGGAAAGATGGAGCTTACTGCTCAGGAGACAGTAACCTGAGCAAGTCTATCCTAAAGGAGTAGAGCTGTTTTTAATAGTCTGCTTGTTTGGGGGCCATACCCAGTGGTAAAGGGGTAGGAGGAAGGGAACATTGATGCCCAGCTTGGTTTCCAGGGGTCTGTGTGGTGTCAGGGATAAAACCAGGGCACTCGCATACAGAGCATGCCCTTTGAGCGACCACCTAAGCCAGCAATTTACTTCCTCCAACACTACCATCCTCAGAGGGATTTTTTTCATGGCTGGGGGGCACACCTACAGTACTCAGGGTTTAGTCCTGGCTCTGCACTCAGGGATAACTCCTCAAGGGGCTCAGGGGCAACATATGAGACACAGAGAATTGAACCCAGGTGCAAGGCAAATGCTCTCTCCACTATACTATTTCTCTGGCCCCACACCCAGACGGATTTTTCAATCTGTTGCAAAACAAGGTTTCTAGGCTGTTTTTGCTACAACTTGACTTGTACTGTGTGAAGCTTGATCCTTCTACAAACATGTGATTTATCTGTACAAAACCTAGGTTAGCGTTATGATCTTCATTTTACGGATGAGGAAACAGGCCCAAGGAGTTAAATAACTTGCCCTAAAAATCACAACTAGAAACTAAATTATATCTGTAATCTTCAAAGTTTAGAATGTGTGATTTACCAGTATTTTTCCAGATATCAAGGGACTAAAAAAATCAGAAACATTTGGTAGACAAATTTCATCTTTAGCTGATCCAGACCCTTTACTAATGGGTCAGAGATTGTATAGGGTTTAAGGTGCTTGCCTTGCGTGTCACAGACCCAAGCTGGATCCGCAGCACAGCATATGGTTCTTCCACATCCCCAGCACGCTAGGAGTGATCTCTGAGCACAAAGCCAGGAATAGTCCAGCTCATTTCCAGGTGTAACCCAAAAATATATTTAAAAAAGGACAATCCCTTCTATTAGCAGCTTAGCTCCTCATGAATCCTAAAAGCAAGCATGCCAAGAAAAACATTGGGTCAAAATATAAAACTGATATTAAAAAGACACAAATCTGTGAGCCAGCTGCACAGAATATTAGCCAAACAAAAGGTAGTCAAGACAAGTAGGACACTTCCCAAATCAGTGTGCTTTGCTAAATTCTACATTCTTCTGAACCATCATAACAGGTAAGCCATAATAATGAAAATCTGTATTCAAATTAACTTAAACACTAACTCATTTTTAATTTCCTTACTGACAGATTTCTCTATCAGTATATACAAGCAGCCATTTTATTTATTTATTTTGGTTTAGGGGCAACACCCAGTGTGTCATAGGTTACTCCTGGCTCTGCACTCAGGGATCACTCCTGGAGGTACTCAGGGCATCATATGAGGTGCTGGGGATTGAATCTGGGTCATCTGCCTGGAAGGCAAACACCCTACCCACTGTACTATCTCTCTGGACCCACAAGCAGGTATTTTATTGTAATTCTTTTTTTTTTTTGAGAGGGTGGTAACACTCTACAGTGCTTAAGGGACCTTGCATAATGCCAGTGATCAAACCTGGGGCTCCCACACATGAAGCATGCACTTCAGGCCTTTGAGCCCTCTTTCCCCCAACCCCCAAAGGCATTTCTGAAGTTCAAGAGGATACACTAAAACTATTTAACACTTCCCTCCCCCAAAAGGCTGTCTTTCTATTTGTTTGTTAACAATTCCTAAAATTCTGTTTAACACACCTGGAAAAGCACTATTCTAAGGGGAAAGCAGAGGCTCCAAAATAGTTTATTGTGAGGTGGCTAGAGGGGAAAAAAATCCTCTGAAGAATATAGTAAAGAAGGCAGGGAATGGGCGGGAGAGATGATTCCTTAATGCTGAGCCAGGAGTAAGCCCTGAGCACTGCCAGATAAGGCCCCCAAATAAAAAAGTAACAAGAAGGTAGGATAGAGGCCCTGGGAGGTTGCTCAGTGCCTTCCAAGCATAGGCAAAAGAGTTTCATCCCTGGTGCTACTGTGGGGGTTGAGTGAGTCCCAGCCAAGGGCTCTGCTGTTTGTGCATGGAAGCTCCACTGTGATCCCCAGTGCTACAGTGATTTCCTACACCACCACAACCAGGTATCAACCAGGTATGTACAGTCCCTCAACTGAAGGCATGTGACCCTGCGCAAGCACCACAACCCAAAAGACATGTGAGCACAAGGCCAGGAAGTGTAATGTCCTTATAAGCACCTCAACTGAAGGAGACCCCAGCAAACAACCAACCAACAGCAGGCATGGGGTGTTAGCCTCAGTCATGCAGCAGCAGCAAGGAGACAAAAGGAAAGGAAAAGAAGGGAGGGAGTAAAAAAGTAGAGATTACGTTATCAAGTGCAGCATAACAGAAGCAAGAAACAAGATAGTCTCCAAGAAGCCAGAGAATAACTAAAGTGAAAAACAGTACTGCCAGAAGACCCCAAATAAGAATATAAAATCGGGCGCAGGGATTATAACTAGGAAAACTGTCACTTGTGCTTTTCATGAGAATAGATTTAGTAAAGTAGAAGCAAAGAAAGAACGGCAGACAGAAAAAACTGGCACTATTAGGGATTAAAGAAGAAATTGATAAAACACTTCTAAACCAACATTTGGAATTTAGCAGTAAAAGTAAAAACGGGAAAACAAACATTGTGTTAGTTGGGAGAAGAGATTACACAGAATAATAATAAAAAAAATTTTAGTACAAGGAACAAATCCATACCTGCACTAAGAGTGATAACCTATTGAAAACAACAACAACAACAACAACAAAACAATTGAAATATAAAGTACTAGAAAAGATTTATCTTGGAGCTGGAGCAATGGTACAGCAAATAGGGTGCTTGCCTTGAATATGGCCAACTCTAGTTGGATCACGGCACCCCATACAGTCCTCGGAGGCTGCCAGGAGCAATCCCTTAGTGCACAGTCAGAAGCCCTGAGCACTGCTGGGTGTGGCCCCCAAAAGATAGACTTATCTTTTGGTTTGTAGTTAAGAAGAATGTGAATAGTAATGCATAAAGGTTCCAAGTTCCAAGTCGAAAGACCTATCTGAACATTCTAATAAGTTCATTAATATCTGCCTCCACCCAAGAGAACTTTTCCATCTTTAGAATTCATTATGTAGAATGTGTATAAATTTGCTATCTCTTGTCACTCACTAAGAATGTCTGTCTATCTATATTATATTCGGTGAAAAGGCATTTCTGGAGAAACATCTGAGGGTCTCAAGCTTCATGAAATTGGAAGGTAGAGGCTGGTAGACAGTAAGAAAGCTGGAAACTCATGGAGATTTTAATTTTAAATTATTTATTACAATGATTTTGATATTTAAAAAAACACCTGTGATTACAATAGGAACACACACACACACGCACACACACACACACACACACACACACACACACACCACAAAATAATGCAAAGGTTACCAAAGGAAGGCCCAAAAAAGAGAGGTATTTACCTAACTCATCCAGAAATTTTCATGATTTTGTTATACCAACAGAAGTTGCATAAGTCATAAACAAATATAGAGCTCCCAGATATGCTAGTAAGAACAAAGACAATTTAGTAGCAGATAGTTACATTCAGCTTTAAACTTTTCCATTTAAAACACTGTATAGCATACATCTACATAAAACACCAAATCTAACAGCTACTTATGCATACAAAATTTCATTTTTATTTCAACAATAATGAGGACGCTGGCATGAAATTTTATTTGGAACATATTTTTAGATTCTGCCCTTTTGACTAATTTCATTAACAATTCAAATCGAGTACCTAATTTTGAATTACTACCTTCAAGTCACAAACGCAGCTCATCTATGGCTCCCATCTAGCCTAATATTTTATCACAAAAGGCAGCAACAGCTAATTCTTTAACCCATCACCTTATTTAGATTTAAGGAAAGTCTTGCTGCTTTGACAATATAGACGGTGACCACCTTGATTAGACAACTTAGAGAAAATCTCCTTCTTTAAATTAATACTGATCAGGGTGCAAGACACAAGGAAGAGGCAACAAGATCCATATCAAACCTGGCAGCTTCCAGATCTGTCGTTCTGTGAACGGAAGGCGGCCACATGATTACTACTGCCAGCTCAGCATCTGAGCTTGGGAGAAAAGGCGGCATCCACAAGCAGGCCACTCATGAGAAACAGAACTCAAGGCCAGTCTCATCTGCAGAGACTGATCGGGAACTGGGCAGTGATAAACCTGGAAATTTCTATCAAATAAGGCCGGTGGCCTTAAGGGGAGCCTCCAGGGCTGCAATCCTGGAAGACACAGGGCAGTCGCTGGGAGCTAATACCGCTCCCCCGCCCCTCCAGGAGCTGAAAGCAACCATGAGGGCTGAGGGGACAGGGCTCGTCCTTACCTTGTCATCCTCGCATCTCTTCCCCAGGCCTTCCCTCGCCTGCAGCCGGCTGCTGAGACGGCCGTAGTCAGCCTCCTTCAGGTCGATCTGCTTCTTGTGCGAGTCCACTAAGAGCAAGAGGTCGGAATTGCGCTTTTCCAGGCGCCCGCGGGCCACCTCGGTCCGCTGGACCTGACTCTGCAGCTCGGCCACTTCTTCCTGAAGCAGGACGTGGCGGGAGGAGATGCTCCAGTAGTTGAAGGCTAGGGCGACAATCACCACCAGCAGCACCACCAAGACGAAGGAAGGCAGGCGGCCGGCCCGCCGATTGGCCCCGAAACCTACCATGGGGCCGAAGCAGGCTGTGCCCAGGGGCCGCACGCCGACACCTGCGAGCAGAAGCTCGGGCCTTAGTCGCTGAGTGGCCCGGGGGACGCGGCCCCGGAGCCGGCCGGAGCGGGAGGCTGACCGACTCGCCCGGGGGCGAGCCGGAGAAGGGGGCGGGGCCGCAAGCCGCAGGCCCCTCCCCGCCCCCCTCCGAAAACCGGGCCCAAGCGCGTTCCCGCGGCTGAAAAACACAAACCTGTACTTTCCGGCAGGAACCCGGAGGATCCGGCCGCCCGCACCTGCGGCCCAGCACCCCAGGGTGAGGGAGTGGGGAAGGGAGCCGGGAGAGGGCGGGCTTCGCTCTGGCTCCGCCCCCTAGCTGGGTCCGGGTCGCCTAGGGGGCCGACGCCCCCCCCTCTTCTCGCGAGAGAGTGGGCTTCTCTCGCCCTTTGCAGTCTTATCTCGCGAGGGTTATATCAGTTAGGGAGAGTGTTGTGTCCATTCTGGCAGTTTGGAGCTTCTTCTGTACCTGAGGCAGAGTTCCCTCAGACTAATTCTTCATTTCACCCTTGACCCAGAGTCTTGGTGGGGGGAGAAGGGGGGCGGTGGGGGGCGCTGAGCTAGCCCTTTTGAGAGTCTGTCCTTGATAGCATTTGAGGCTGTGAACATTAGGGAGCCTATGCAGGTGAGCTGCGGGCAGAAAAGGCTATTTTGTACCTGTTTCAGTAGGAGGTTTTCTTCATGCAATAGCAATGCCCTGAACGTTACAGAGAAAAAGCACGAGGAGCTAAGCTTTTATGACAGAAAGGGGTGGTGCCAGCCCGGTTTCCAAGGTTACGGCTCTCATAAACCAAAAGAACTTTGATACGTGGTGTGCCTCAAACGCACTGCTGCTTTTGCCTGGAGCTAGGCTTCCAAGTAGCAAGTCCAGAAATTGCCCTTAGAGAATGGTGAGTATTGCAATTCGAGTAATGATAACGAACCCAGCCAGCGGGCACATGCGGGGCTAGAAATAATAATTCTCTTAAGTGTTTTCCCGCAGGCCTAGCCTCATATTATCCCCCTCGACCAGTTTACAGATGAGAAATCAAAGACATAAAAATGTTTCAGAAACTCTTGAAGGCTCATAACTGAGACAGCTAGGCTTGAATTCAGGTCTTTGATCCCTAACGTCATCACTCTTTAGTTTATACCAGTCTAGCCGTTACTAATGATCACTGCTTAGTATTAGTTATAATGAATTTTTCGTCGTATTTTCTTTGTCCTTTGCAATTAAAATTTTTTTGAATTCCCAACTGTGTAAGAAGAAAATGAAGTCACTTCATTTTTCAAGCGTCATACTCAAAAACTAACATAAACATAAAGCATCATAAAATGTAGACTTCGATATATTCATTCAAATCAGACTGATATAATTTTGAAGCAGGCAAGTTTGCCACATTTGGATAATTATTCTATGCTCTCTGAACATTTCAAAAGTAATCATTTGGAGTAATGATCCTAGTGTATCCTGGAAGTATTGCACCTCAAAGAATGATTACTGTGTTCATACAAAATGACATTGCTAGAAATATTAGAAGTAAATTTACTACTATTTTAGTGGATTACTAGCTGGGGAAAGAAGAAAGCAATACACCCTGAGTGGAATCCTACCCTTGAGCAGATCTTCTAGTAATCTGGAGTAATCTCCTTAGATGAGATTTTTGTCCTTGAGTTAATCTTCTGGAGGAATGGCCTAACTTGTCTTTGTTGATTTTTAAATGTTCAACCCCACCCTACATGATTTCTATATAAACTAGACTGTAAGAGTGGGCAGGGGAGTCCAGAGAGAGAGAAGCAGAAGGAGAATCAGAGGAGAATGGAGAGGAGATTGGAATAAACTGCAATTGATACCGACCAGCCTGGCCCTCCTTCCTTCCTTCACCTACCCATCGCCATTGGCCTCCCTGGGGTGGGGGAATCAGAGACCACCGAACATAGTGGCCAGAGAGATAGAGCTCTGCTGCCCCTTAGTAAATATACACAGTATCATACTATTTTACATGGCAGCATCTCATGTGAAAAATGAAAATACATAGAGTAATATAGTCGTTAACATGATGTTGAGGGAAAGATAGGTAGGAAGACTAATTGTAGTCAAGTGTTCCCAGAGTTGCCTTGCACCAGAGTTTGTTTGCCAGCTATTTAGAGGGGATTTCATCTGCTTAAGTATCTTTCCAGCTCCTACTTTTTGTCAGATACTTGAAATAACTATTTGTACCTTTATTTCATTTTAGCTACAGGAGTAAATTGTTTAAGTTATACATGAAAAATAGCAGGGCAAGAATTTGAAAACCAGTCTTACCACTCTTTTGTAATGGAGATTTGTTTTTACTCTTCGTGGTTATTTCATCAAATGATCCCACCTATTTAGAGTCCAATTCAGATATCATAAAAACTATACAAATGCTCTCCTATAGATGGATGGCAAAAAACAAATTGAGGTAAAAATTCCTTAGGCAGGTGATCATGATTTTCAGCATGTTGCTAGTATATACACTTGAGATTGAGGAAGACGGACAGGGAAAGGGCCCCATGGCAGTAAATTTCAGAAATCAGTTTCAGAAATCCCTAATACCAAGAAATATCTGGAGAGAAAGATATTCTGAAAATGTCATCCTGCTTTTAGCTCAGGACAAAGACCAGACCCCATGCAGAGACAAGGAGCCGGAACAATGTCCTAACAAGACTGAGAGAATGAAGAAATCACCAGAGAGAAAAAAAGAGCTTCTGCTTGACAACTCCCTAGCAACAAGTCCAAGTTGAGGCATTTGGAAGAGAAATCCCAATATAGTCAGTTTCCCAAAGAGCTCAGACACTCCATTCTAGAGTCACCTGCACCTCTACTCTGGGTGCTTCAGTTCTCCCTTTTACTTATGGCACTTCTTTGTGGGGTTGTCTATAAATTTCATTAAGTGTACAAAATTTGCTTTACTTCAGGGATTTCTACTCTCTATGGAGAAGCCTAAATCTCTCCTTCATATTAGAATACTCCCTTAAAATTACTTTGCTTCACTACCTGTCTTCTCCCAAGACCATTCCAGGAATGATTCCTGAGCACAGAGCCAGGTGCATCTTTAATCCCCCTAGGAAGGCTGGCAGGATTTTGTGTCCATACTGTATAAGAGAGTTTTAATATCTTTTATCAGTCCTACCCCTCCCTGGAAGATACCCTACCAACAACAATATGATGTGGTGAGATTAACTCTGTGGTTTTCCTCTCCCAAACTCACAACCCAAGTCTAATCATTGGAAGAGAACATCAGCTAAACCTCAGTTCAGTGACAGTCTACAAAATACCTGATCACAGGGCTGGAGAGATAGAAGAGCAAGTAAGAAGCTTGCCTTGCATGTGACAAATCTTGGTTCAATCCCTGGCACCTCAAATGGTTCCCTGAACACTGCCAGGAGAGATCTCTGAGCACAGAGGTAGGAGCCCTGAATACCCCCTATTCTGCCACCCCCCCCCAAAAATAAATAAATCTCAATTTGGGACTAGGGATGTAGCTCAGAGCTAGAGCACCTGCCTTTCACATGTGGAGTGCTAGTTTGGTCCCCCAGTCCCAACCACTGAAACAACAAACAAAAGAAAATTATTTTCTTTTCACTAATTTTGTAATATCAGCATTTAACCTTAGTACCCCAGCTTCCTCATTTCCAAGGTGGCGTTTCAGTTAGGATTAAGTTTGGCTTTAGGTAATTGGACAAAAGTAACTTAAATAGCATTTTCTTCCTTCTCACATAAATCCAGAAGTAAATTCTCCTTGACAGTTAAAGCAGGCTCTTTTGACTCACTGTTCATTTATCCCTACCATAGGACCCTGTCTGCACTTCCAGACAAGACATTATTTTTTTTTAAGCAGGTTGGGAGTTTGGACCACACTGCACAGTCCTCATGTGCTCTCTCTGCTCAGTTGTAACTCCAGGCAATGCTCAGAGAATCATATGTATTCAAAAATGTAATGGAAATTTGCATTTCTTGTTACTTAAAGAAAAAGAACGTCTTCCAGCACATCAAGCCTGTGTTGCACCACTGTGCCAGAAGAGCACTGAGCTGGCAGTTTGGCACTACTTGGGAGTAACCTGGTTGTCTTGAGCACAGCAGGAATCCTTTCTTGCCCCCCAAATAAAGATCTTAGAGTCAAATATTAGTGATATTGAGCCTATAGGAACATGCTTTTGTGATCCAGTCTTATCTTTTCTTATTTGTTTTGCCACCTTCTAAGAATATCCTGTTTCCCAAGCTAGGCTATGTGTCTGACTCATGGATGACTATTTCATATTGTAGTAGCAATATACTTCCTTCTTTTGCTACTACCTATTCACAGATGTACTCATTATTACATTCTCAAAAACAATGATATAAATTTTTAGGTACCCCACAATCACAATTATATTGTTAACATAACAGTTTCTAAAAGTATTTAACTAAAGTGGTTATTATGAAATGAGTAATGCTTTTAAATATTATTATAAGGTAATATTAGAAGCCTACTTTGTCAAGGCTTTATATCATGAAATTAATGTTGATTCATTGACTAATTAATAAAATTGTTACTGAGAGCATCTGAGCACATAGAACCTGCCATGTGTGGACAGGAGGAGTTGCTAGGGCATGCTGCAGAAACAGGAAGTTCCTCAAGAACTTCAGTAGACTAACAGGAAAATAGTCTACTTTCTTTTTCATTTTTTTTCAGGTAACAGTGGTTTATGAGACTGTAAATGTGTATGGTTTCAGAGTACCATGTTACCATATGATGTGACCACCAAAGTATTCCAGTCTTCCTCCACTGTTTGTATCTGAGGTAACCTCAGTTCAGTTGTCAGAGCTTAAGGGTTTGTTTGCATTGAAAAATGTCCCTTTATTTGTTTCTTTATATTCCACCTATGTGTAAGATTATTCAGTATTTGTTTTTCTGCCTGTAACATGACACCTCTGTTCCACCTGTTATGGCAAATCGAAAGATTTCATCTTTTGTTTTCGTGAATTTATTTTTTTAAAGCAAATTAATGGTCCATTGTGTGTATACACATGTATACATACAATACATATGTATGTGTGTATATATGTATATATATATACATGTATATCTCACAATTTCTCTGCCCACTTATCTGTGGTTGACACCTGGACCTGATAATAAACAGATCTTAATAGTAAACAAGCACCAAAATGATCATAGGTATGCATGCTAAAGTTAGTGATTTTGTGTTCTTGGCATTAATGCCGAGGGATGGAGTTACTAATTATATGAAAATTCTGTTTTTAATTTTTTGAGAAGTTTCTATACTGATTTCCATAGAAGCTGAACCAGTTTACAGTCCCACAGAGAGGGTTTTTTTGTCACCACATCTCCATCGTCAGTGGTTGTTTCTGACCTTATTGTTGTCATTGTTTTTTTTTTTTTGTAGGAGGGGTTATACCCAATGATACTTAGGAACTACTCCCAGCTCTGTTATCAGCACTAACCCCCTATCAGTGCTCACAGGACCGTATGTGGTACTGAATATTTGAACTGGGGTTGGCTGCATGTCAGGCAAATACTTTTGCTCCAGTACTTCTTTAGCTCCTGTATACATCAAAAAGAACAGCTCCTGTATGTGACCTTTTTGATAGACACCCTTTTTTCTGGTGTGAAGTAATATCTTAGTGTCATTCTGATTTGAATTTCCTTATAATCAATGATGTTGAATACTTTTCCATATGCTTATTGGCTGTATGTATGTGTTCTTTGGGGAACAGTTTGCCTACTTTAAATCATTGTTGATACGGCCAATATGCTGGTGGGCACTTTCAAACAGAACTAGCCAATAACTTTATGTGCTGCTATGATATCCTCTAGATTCCTGTTATAGCTGTTTATTTTTCTGTGAAATATTTAATTTTTATATACTTTTCTGCAAGACACACGAACAGAATATGGAGTAGCCTATGATATTGCTGTTTCTGATCGATTGATTTATTTTTGAGTTTTGGGGCCACATCAGGCAGTGCTCAGGGGGTCATTTCTGGCAGGGCTCAGGGAACCATATGGTGCTGGGAATCAAACCTGGGACTCCCAAGTGTAGTTCATGCACACAAGCTATCAAACTGTCTCTATGGTCCCTATGGTTTTGTTTTGACTTCACCAGATTATGTTAGGCTTACTTCTGTTTTATTATGTTACTGGTATTAAAAAAAATCTGTTATTCCTTCCATTTGTCCAGTCAGAGCCTGGGCCACTTTTCAGCAGGAATACATGGCTTTAGTCACTTTAGTATATTCTCCTTGCTTCCCTCACTGGGTAGGAAACAGAACAAAGAATCTTTTTCTGTTTGTTTTTGAGCCACAACCAGCAGTGCTCAAGGGCCACACCTAGTGGTGCTCAAAAGACCAGGTGCAGGGCTAGATTAATAGTATAGTAGATAGGATGCTTGATCCAGGCACTCCATATGATACCTCAAACACTGCCAGGAGTGATCCCTGAGTGCAGAGCCAGGAGTAAGCCCTGAATACGTCCAAGTGTGACCCCAAAACAAAAGACCATACGCAGTGCTGTGGTTCAAACCAACCATGTTATGGCCACTGCTGCATTCTAGGCAAGTGCTTTAACCTTTGTTCTCTCTTTCAAACTCTATAAAGACTTTTTTTTTAAAATCACCACTGTTTTTGCTCTCCCGGCCTACCCTAAAGTGAAAGATGTCAAATCAAAGCCCTTGTCATGCTTGGACAGACTCTGACACTGAAAGTCATAAAAAATCTGCTACTGAGGTCAGAGGGAAAGAGTAGTAGAGTTAAGCCTTGCATGCTGCTGCTCTGAGTTCAATCCCTGACATCACATAGGGTTCCTTTGAGCATTGCCAGGAGTGATCCCTGAGTATAGAGCTGGGAGTAAGTCCTGAGCATCAGGTGTGCCCCCAGCCCTCAAAAAATGCTGGTTGTTACTGTGCCCTTCTGCAAAGACTGCCTTGCCATCTGAGCAAATGGTCTTCCCCTTGTCTTGAAGAAATAAAATTAGCTTTCTAAGTCCAGCTCTGGGGCATAATTCTTTTTGCCTCATAGAGCAAAAATTCACCAACCAAGGAAATTGACTGAGCTGGCAATTAGGCTTTGTTCCCCAGTTTCTTTAGATTTATCTGAAACAGCTTTTGAATACACAATTATTTTAGTTGTGTGTGTGTTTTATTTTTTTGCATTAAAAATTATGGAATCTTATATCTGGAAGGGAATTTAAAGATTGCCTAATCTAAAATTTCCATTTGAATAGGTAAAGATAAAAATCCCCCAAAGTATGGGCAATGCAGGCTGAAAGTAGACTATAGAACATGATGGCCACTTAATAACTCTACTGAAAACCACATCACCCAAAAGGAGAGAGAGAGCAAAAGGGAATGCCCTGCCACAGAGGCAGGGTGGGGTGGGGGGAGGACAGGGTAGGGGTGGCGGGAGGGATGCTGGGACCATTGGTGATGGAAAATGGACACTCGACCATTGTATGAAACACAAGCATGAAAGTTTTTAAGTCTGTAACTGTACCTCACAGTGATTCACTAATAAATTTTTTTTAAAAATCCCCCAAAGTAATATGACTTATTCAAAATTATTCTATCCATTAAAGGCAGACCTAGATTCAAGGATACAAGGCTCTCTTTAAGACCCAAAATAAACTCTCCCTGAGATCTTCCTCCACATCTCACCCTCTTCTCAATTATGCACTTATTGTCTACAAATGAAGTCTTTCTGGCAATGATCTTGGAGTGTTGGAACTACTGTCTTACACTGTTACTCAAGTCTTTCATATTGATAGCTCTTCATGAGCAAGTCAGCCGTAAACTCCAGAAAGCACATATTTTTAACAATTCATTTTCTCTCTTCTTAGCAGGTAGCCCAATTAGCTAGAATATATTAAGAAAATACATATTGAGTTGGGGAGCATCGCTCAGTGGTAGAGCATATGCTGTACATGTGTGAGAACTTGGGTTGGATCTGGCACCCTAAAATCCCAAAGGGTTTTAAGTAAATGAGTGTGCACCCCACAGGGATTCAAAAATATTTTTTACTAAATTGATGATCACTTTTTACATATATTTTCAACACAAAGTGGTTCTTATTGCTAAACATTTGTACTTCCTTTGTGATTAAAAAATATGTATATATTCTTGGCAACATATGAAAAGATGATCATGCCTCTGCATAGTCTGCTGCAATGTATTTTTTCTGTTCTTGGCAGAAAACCCAAGGTTTCTGCCCTATTTTTCCTTTCTGCACTGCAGTTCATCCAATCTTCTAGCTCTTGGTGTCTTGCTCTGCTAGACATTGTCTTGTAAAATGACCCAATTAAATATGGCCCCATTTAATGTAGTGGGACTTTTTGTAGGACTAGATTCAAATGATGATCTAGTAATTTTCCAAGCCTTCATTTTACTTATTTTGGATCCCTGGTACAGTGTGCCTGCTTCTGATGCTAGTGGCATCACCATAAATCCTCCTGGGCTGACATTCAGGCAGAAGGCACAGCTATGAACAGAGCTAGTCATGTGTTATATAGTGCCCTTTAAGCAAATCCTTGTTTATCTGTTGTCTGTGCTTTAAGTAGAAGAATAAAGCTTGTTTCTTTTGTTTTTAACCTACATAGTTTTTCACTAAACCTTTTAGGCTCTTCGTGTTGTTTTCAGCAGTGTAATCCCCTGATCTATATCAAGTCAACATGATGATGGATTGAATTCACTTCACGGCTCTTGTTCAGGTGCTATGTTTTGATTTGTCAGTGTCTTGGAGAAGTAGCACATTGTATACCAAAACAGAACAGAATCCAGAATGTGCACTATAGCACTGTAGCACTGTTGTCCCATTGTTCATTGATATGCTCAAGCGGGCACCAGTAATGTCTTCATGTGAGACTTGTTGTTACTGTTTTTGGCATATCGAATGCGTATGGGGAACTTGCCAGGCTCTACCGTGCAGGTGGGATACTCTCAGTAGCTTGCCGAGGTCTCCGAGAGGGATGGAGAAATCAAACCCGGGCCGGCCGTGTGCAAGGCAAATGCCCAGACCATATTTCCTCTTCTTTTTTTTTTAATATTGTAGGAGTATTGCTATTTGTTTGACCACTGGTTAAGCTGATTGAATTGGGCATGAACTCCACATTATTTTTTTATTTTATTGTAGCACCGTGAGATAGAGTTTCAAAGGTTTCATGTTTGAGGTTCAGCTGTACAATGATGGAACATCTATCCCTCTACCAGTGCACATTTTTCACCACTGATGTCCCCAGTATTCTCTCCCCCCACCACATCCCAGTCTTCGCTCTGCCTCTATGGCAGACAATGTCCCCAGTACTCTCTCTCTCTCTAATTTTGGGCATTATGTTTTGCTTGAATTTTCTCACCACCATTCAAGCCTACCTGCCAGAGGCAGACACTAGATAATTTATTTTCCATAGCTCATTTTGAATACCATGAGAACTCACGTGGCCACAATTATAAACATAAATTTCTAGATTGTAAATGGTTGGGTTCCAGAGACATCTCTGTATGGCACTAATCCATTTTGAAATTCAGTTGGGAGTCTGGGCCAAGGCAGTTGGTGCGCTAAGATGGCGCCTGGAGGCAAATTGTGGGCATGATAGCCAGTCTGCTGGCGGGACCCAGGGAGGGACAGCCCAGGCCCTCTGCTGCCATGTGGCCTAGAGATTTAGTCCTGAGCCCCCATATCTGGGCCTTGCTTGTGAGAGCTCTTGGTCACCAGGATTCCATCTGGAGTAGGCA
Organism: Sorex araneus; assembly: GCF_027595985.1. Taxonomy (NCBI): domain Eukaryota; kingdom Metazoa; phylum Chordata; class Mammalia; order Eulipotyphla; family Soricidae; genus Sorex; species Sorex araneus. The sequence continues at coordinate 89,301,285 of NC_073304.1, read as the reverse complement.
GGGAGACTGGACCTGCTCCATCTGGGGTGCCCCGGTGATAATGGCTTGGTATGGGGCCCGGAGAGACCTCCGGCACTGTGGTGTCTTCCAGGACTCACTTCTGTGTCTCTGGGCCAGGGCTGTTGCTGTGCTAAGATGGCACCTGGAGGCAAATTGTGGGCATGACAGCCAATCTAAAAGACCATATTTCTAAGCAGGCTGATATGGGATATTTGAAATATTAACAAGTATCTCTTTTTAACACTTCATTATTAATATTATATTGGCGAATATTATATTGGCCACACTATATATTTTTTTAATTATTATTTATTTATTTATAGTGAGGGCTACTTCTGGAGGTGTTCAGAGTTCATTAGGGCCACAACCAGTAGTGCTGGGGGAAAGACAGGCAATGTGAAGCCATGGACTGATTCCTGTGCCCTACACATGCATACCATGTGCCCTGCCACTTGGGTCCCAGGATAACCAATTTTAATGGAGCCAAATGATTACACAGTAAAAGTTTATAAACATTCACAAAAAAAAAGTCTTGCAACTTTTCTGGGAAGTGAAGAAAGAGCAATGGGACACACATCCTTGGAGAGACTCTGTACATTAATGGAGATTAGTATTTTGGTCTTTTGACCTCAACCCCATCAGCTTCCATCTTCTTCCTCTTCTCAATGATTGCACTAATCTTCTTCCACTGGCGATCAAGTTCTGCCTTGTCACTGGTTTCCTTAAAGCACCTGGTTTTCCGCCCTTCAGGCATCTTGATGCCATACTGGAATGCGGCTTTGTGCAAAGCCTCTTTGTTGTTCATATATTCATTTTTTCATTTAAAATTTTTGGCGTTTGGGCCACACCTAGCTGTGCTGAAGTCTTACTTCTGGCTCATTGGTTAGGGATCAGTCCTAGTGGGTAGGATACCTATATGGTGCCCAGGATTGAACACAGGTTGACCACATATAAGGCATATATCTTCACCCTTGTATAGTCTTTCTGGCCCCTATACTAGGACTTTTTACACATTTTTCCTTTTGTGATCCTTTTTTGCTAGAGAAATTTCACCACCACCTCACGTAAATAGGCATAAAAAATAGGTGTAAACCTAATCAGAGAGAGAGAACAAAAGGGAATTCCCTGCCATAGTGGCAGGGTGGGGTGGGGGGAGACGGGACTGGGGAGGGGGGGAGGGATGTTGGGTTTACTGGTGGTGGAGAATGGGCACTGGTGAAGGGATGGGTTATCGAACTTTGTATGGGGGAAACATGAGCACAAGGATGTATGGATCTGTAACTGTACCCTCACGATGACTCTCTAATTAAAAATAAACTAATAAAAAAATAGGTGTAAAAGTGAAGTCAGGGAGAGAGTATTGGAGGTAAGATGCTCTTGCCTTGCATGCTAAACACCCCTGGTTTGATGCCTGGGAAGTAAGCCCTGAGCACAATCAGGTGTGTCCCAAAACCAAAACACAAACAAACAAACAATAAGTGTGTACATCAAACATTTACTGGTAATTAATTATAAAGAAATTTAAAAGAGTTCTTATGATTTGTGTGTGTGTGTGACTCTAACACTCTTACCCTCCATATACAAGTGTGACCTATACTTTAATACACCAGGCTTTCTATAATACTGGCTATTCCATTCCTCCCTGACTTGATACCCATGGCCTCTTTTCCTTGTATACATTCCCTTTTCATTCTCTAAATTCTTTGAGATCTGATTTGTTTTGGAATTTACCCCCCTTGTTTCCCTTTGTTGCAACTGTTTGATGCGAGGTCCTGGGGTCTCCCACACACTTGGTTATAGTAACGCAGGGGGCCACATATGTGGTTGTTGGGATGGTTGGGTTGGGAGGGTCTCACATTTGGGGCACTAGGATTCACACTCATGTACTATCTCTTCAGACCCTAATATTTTCAGTATTAAATGCACTACAGCTTTTAGTTTACATATTTATCACCCTGAGGGAGGCCTTTCCTTTTATCTTTCCTTAATCTAGTGCTGTGACTGGCATATATTGTGTTTGATGAATGAAAGAAAAGGAATCATTTACTCTGGATGCAATTTTCGCATACTTAAAGCACATATAAGGAAAATCCTTAAAGTTTGATTTTTTTTCCTTTTTTCAGATGAGAAATCATCACTTGTATCACTTGTCATCCCGTTGATCTTCGATTTGCTTGAGCGGGTGCCAGTAATGTCTCCATTTGTCCCTATCGCGTGGTAGTGTAGCCCAGTGGCGTCTGCTCGATCCAGGAACATGAAGAGCCTCAAATTGTTCATTCAGGGTTTTGACGAAGAAGTCTGACCATCTTGTAGGTGGGTGGCCAGGTGTTCTTTTGACATCCCATGGAATCCAGTCGGTAACAACTCTAGTCCAGAGGTCATCTCTAAATTGCATTACATGTCTGGTCCATCTGATTTTCGACACCTTGGCAAATGAGACAGCATCCCTGATTCTTGATCGTCAACAGAGGTCGGAACTCCAGATTCCTTTTCTCACTTGAGTGAAACGTGATATTCCAAGCATAGCTCTTTCGATTCTTCTTGGGACACCCGAATAGTGTCCTTATCCTGTTTTCGTAGGGCCCAGGTCTCTGAGGCATATGTTAGTGCGGGACGAACGGTAGAGTAGAAAAGATGTGCCCAGAGCTGAAGGTTCTTCATCCTCTTAGCAACTTCTTCAACACTCTTGAAGGTGTTCCACGCTGCTCTCTTCCTCCTGCGCAGCTCAGGTGCCAGGTCGTTCCTCATGTTGAGTTCTTGACCCAGGTACAAATAACTGCTGCATTCGGAGATGTTCGTTCCATGGAGAGCAAATGGAATGTCAGGAACTAGTCCATTTCTCATGAACATTGTCTTCATGAGATTCAGCTGCAGACCACACTCACAGTTGAAGTCGACCCGCATTTGTGCCGCTTGGCTGATATTTGGTGTTATTAGAATGATGTCATCAGCAAAGTGGAGGTGGTATAGTTGCCGACCATCTATCTTCACTCCCATTCCTTCCCATTCAGTCATTTCATGACATTCTCGAGGGTGGCACTGAAGAGTTTCAGTGAAATGGTATCGCCCTGTCAAACCGTTCTCTTTACATGCATGATCATTTCCTTAAGAAATCATATCATGGCTTAATTTTTAAAATTGGAAATAATGTAATGATTTACATTCATGCCTATGGAAGTAATGCGTGCCCAAAACAAGAAAAAAATGAGGTAATAAAAAAATGAATTTTCCATAATTCAGCCCATTCAGATGTCACTGTCACTGTCACTGTCATCCCATTGCTCATCAATTTGCTCAAGCGGGCACCAGTAACATCTCCATTGTGAGACTTGTTACTGTTTTTGGCATGTTGAATACACCATGCGTAGCTTGCCAGGCTCTGCCGTGCTGGCGAGACACTCTCGGGAGCTTGCCGGGCTCTCGGGGGGAGTGGAGGAATCCAGCCCCCATTCAGGTGTAACTACTACTAATGTTTAGTATAGCACATTTCAGTCTATCATCTGTCTTCATACATACATGCACATAATAGAAAAAAAAAGTTATGAAGACCACACTATGACCTTTTCCTTATATGGAAGGCTTTTTACACATTCCAACACCACATACTTACTTTGGAAAAAGTGCATGGGAAGAATATTTTATTTACCCAAGCTCTAAGTGGATATAAGTGTTTTAGTTGTTTGTTTTATTTTTATTTATTTACTTTTTGTTTGGAGCGATAGCACAGTGGGTAGGGCGTTTGCCTTGCACTCAGCCAACTCGGGTTTGATTCCTCTGTCCCAACAAGCTACCGAGAGTATCCCACCCGCATGGCAGAGCCTGGCAAGCTACCCGTGGTGTATACGATATGCCAAAAACAGTAACAAGTCTCACAATGGAGACGTTACTGGTGCCCGCTTGAGCAAATCGATGACCAATGGGATGACAGTGCTACAATGGTACTTTTTGTTTTATTTTTAGGCCATACCTGACATTGTTCAAGATATGCGGGAGACCATATGCAGTCCCAGGTATAGAACCTGAGTTGACCGCATCAAGATAAGTGCCTCACTCACTGTGCTTCCTCTCCAGTATTTCTTAATACTTTGGTGGTAGTCATGCTGGAAATCGATTTCACACCTTTAAGGCAAAGTGCTCTACTGTCCAACCAAGTCCTTGTTCTTTAGGCAGATTATTGTAGATGTCTGCACTGTATACTCTCCTCTATGAGACACTAAAAATAAGCAAGTTAAAACCCTTTTTAGATTGTCTCATGGAAAGTAAGAGTGTAGTATAAGAAAATGTACATATATTTATTTAAAAATCTATACATTAAATATATATAAAACATCTATATATTATATATAATGTGTTATGTAATATATGTATATTTTAAATTAAAAGTGAAACCAGAAGTCCATCAATCAAATTCTGGGAAACAGCTCCTCTTCCTCACATCTGTTGCTAATTTTTTACTATGACTCCTTGATTCTCCCTTCTTGCTTAGAGTTTTTACCGTTCTTGAGGGGGTGAGGGAGGGTACAGTGGGGCCTAGGGCTACTCCCAGAGATACACTGTGCAGTCTTGACAGTGCAGTGCTAGGCTCAGTGATAGGTGCTGCTTAGGTGGGTGGTTTGAGCCCAGTGGCCCTATGTTGCATGGTGGGGTGTGAGACATGCAGTGCAGGGATGGACCCAGGCATCCTGCATGCTAGACACGGGTTCTACTGCTTTCAGCTACCTCCCTGGCCCTGTTTTCTTCCTTTTAGCTTTTGCTGGCACATAGCTTCTGGTTGGCTTATTCCAGATATGATAGTTTCTCTGTTTCTATTTCTGATTTTGCTTTACAGTCTATAGGAATTCAAATATTTTTGTCTCACATCTAGAGGATGATCTTTACATTTCACATTGCATCCCCTGGTATAGAGACTAGAGAAGTCACAAAAGGAAAAAATGAGAAGAGAAAGGAGGGCCAGGTCGTGGAGAGGGTCAGACTGAAGGGTGTGGACTTTTGGTTGTTTGTTGTTGGTTTTGTAACCTCTCGCCAGTGATGCTGAGAGGTTACTCCAAGTTCTGTTCTTTGGGGTTACTCCCAGCAGTGCTCCGGGGCATGCGTGGTGTCAAGGATGGAACTCAACCTCCTGCATGCAAAGCATGGGCTCAGGTCATTGGGTTATCTCTCCATTCCCAGTGTGGAGCTTTAATTGAGTAATAGAATGCTTTAAGAGAGAGGGGCATGATTACATTTATGTTTTGGAATGACTCTTGTTTTGGGGGGTTTGACACACCTGGTAGTGCTCAGGGCTTACTTCTGGATTACCCCTAACTCCATGGCAGGGCTTGTGGGATCATATGGGATACCAGCGATTGAACCAAAGCTGCTTGTAAGTAAGTACCATGCCCACTGTGCTATCTCTCTGTCCCTTGATTTAGAAAGACATATATGTGTTTACAAATCAGTAGATGGTGGGAAGGTCAGCTAGCATAATTTGTTGCAATAATTTATATGAGAAATTAGAGAGCCAGGGAAACAATTTTAACTTGGACAACTGGATTGATTCTGAGGCCACTGATCATAGAGAACTCTAGAGTACTTACTAGAATTTTCTTCAACTTACAGAAATCTCTATAATTGCAAAAGTTAGTATGGTTGTATTTTACTGAAGTCTGGAACATCTTCCAGAAACCTCACATCTTTCTGTTATTTCAAATATATGCATGAGCTGAATTATGATGTAGTTGTCTTTGAGTATTAATCCAGGTAACTATATTTTACTCCTCTGGCATTAGCTTCAGTAATAATGGAATCTACTTTTTTTTTTTTTTAAAAAAGTGAGTTTACAGGGGCTGAAAAGATAGTATATTAGGTAGGGTGTTTGCCTTGCATGCAGCCGCCCTGGGTTTGATCCCTGGTACTCTGTCTGGTCCCCCAAGCCAGCCAGAAGTAATTCCTGAGTGCAGATCCAAGAGTAAGCCCTGAGCACAGCCAGGTATGGCCCCCAAAACAAATACATAAATGAATAAAAAGAATTGAGTTTATTAACCAAGTCCAGAGAAATTTCTGCCAGAAGTTGTATCATTGCAAGCTCGTACCTCTCTGCTACTTTATATTCCACATGAGTGCAATCTTTCTATGTCTGTCTCTTTCTTTCTGACTCATTTCACTCAACATGATACTTTCCATGTTGACCCACTTATATGCAAATTTAATGACTTTATCTCTCCTAACAGCTGCATAGTATTCCATTGTGTAGATGTACCAAAGGTTCTTTAACCAGTCATCTGTTCTAGGGAACTTGGCACTTCTGTTGAGAACCAGTCTTTATTGTAGGGAGAGGAGGCTGGGCCACAACTGACAGTGCTCAAGGCTTCCTCCTGTCTCTGCACTCCGGATCACTCTTCCAGGAGTGCCAGGGACCACTCCTGGAGTGCCAGATTCTGAACCCAGTGGGCCACGTGCAGGGCAAACTCCATCCCTCCACGTTCTCCTCTATCAAATCTCTCCAGAATAAACTTGTTTCATTAAAAAAAAAATCACTGTAACTGTCAATGTCATCCTGTTGCTCATCCATTTGCTCGAGCAGGCACCAGTAATGTCTCTATTGTGAGACTTGTTACTGTTTTTGGCATATCGAATACGCCACAGGTAACTTGCCAGACTCTGCCATGAGGGCGGGATACTCTCGGTAGCTTTCCGGGTTCTCTGAGAGGGGCAGAGGAACCGAACCCGGGTTGGCCGCGTGCAAGGCAAACACCCTACTGCTGTGCTATCGCTCCAGCCCCATTTCAAAAAATAAAAATTAAAAAAATAATAGAAGGTTAGCATACACTCTCCAGTGCTTTACTAGAATCAGATCTCTAGAAAAACTGTCAAATTACCAATACATTTTACAGTGAAATAAATTTTCTTTCTTTGTCTTTGGGCCACGCTGGAAAGTCCTCGGGGCTATTTTCAGGTAGTGCTCACAAGTTGCTCCTGGCAGTGCTGGAGGGCCCCTGCAGTGCTAGCCATTGAATCTGGGCCTTCCATCTGCAAGGTTTGCATTCTATGCCTTTGAGTTATTTTCCCAGGCCCAAATTGATTTTCTTAACTGAGTGTCTCGTCCTTCCTTTCACTTCCTCCTGCCAATGCCTAAGAGATACATCAATGGTATATAAAGCACTGGTTGAACTCTACAAGAAGAAAACATCCAACCCCATCAAAAAATGGGGCGAAGAAATGAACAGAAACTTTCCCAAGGAAGAAATACGAATGGCCAAAAGGCACATGAAAAAGTGCTCTGCATCACTAATCATCAGAGAGATGCAGATCAAAACAACCATGAGATACCACCTCACACCACAGAGACTGGCACACATCCAAAAGAACAAAAGCAACCGCTGTTGGAGAGGATGTGGGGAGAAAGGGACCCTTCTACACTGCTGGTGGGAATGCCGGCTAGTTCAGCCCTTTTGGAAAACAGTATGGACGATTCTCAGAAAACTAGAGGTTGAGCTCCCATTTGACCCAGCAATACCACTGCTGGGAATATATCCCAGAGAATCAAAAAAGTACAATCGAAACAACATCTGCACATGTATGTTCATCGCAGCACTGTTTACAATAGCCAGAATCTGGAAAAAACCCGAATGCCCCAAAACGGATGACTGGTTGAGGAAACTTTGGTACATCTATACAATGGAATACTATGCAGCTGTTAGAAAAAAGGAAGTCAAGAATTTTGTAGTTAAGTGGATGGGCATGAAAAGTTTCATGCTGAGTGAAATGAGTCAGAAAGAGAGAGACAGACATAGAAAGACTGCACTCATCTATGGTATATAGAATATCAGAGTGGGAGACTAATACCCAAGAACCGTAGAAATAAGTACCAGGAGGTTGACCCCATGGCTTCGCGGCTGGCCTCACGTTCCGGGGAAAGGGCAACTCAGAGAAGCGATCACCAACTACATTGTAGTTGAAGGCCATGTGGGGGAAGGAAGTTGCGGGCTGAATGAGGGCTAGAGACTGAGCACAGCGGCCACTCAACACCTTTATTGCAAACCACAACAGCTAATTAGAGAGAGAGAACAGAAGGGAATGCCCTGCCACAGTGGCAGGGTGGGGTGGGGCGGAGATGGGAGTGGGGAGGGTGGGAGGGACGCCGGGTTTACAGGTGGTGGAGAATGGGCACTGGTGAAGGGATGGGTTCCCGAATTTTGTATGAGGGAAGTATAAGCACAAAAGTGTATAAATCTGTAACTGTACCCTCACGGTGATTCTCTAATTAAAAATAAATAAATTATAAAAAAAAAGAATATAGTGCAATATACATTGTAATAAATAAGTTGTAAAAATGCACAATATAACATAATAGTGCTATGTAAAATATATTCTACAACTCTAAAAACAAAAAAAATGTGTGCATATTATTCCATTTAAGTAACTATAGTTCCAAAATATTTTGTCATTTTATTCATTTGTCATTGGTGTTTAAACTTTTCATTTCGTTTTCCCTCCCAAATAAATATATTGCCAATAAAAAAAAATAAATAAATAAAAGACTCACTAAAATATTTTGATGGCAGTTCATTTAGTTTGTTTCATGTTTTGCTATTGCTACTAATTAGTATTGCTACTAATACTGCTGTAAACATTCTCATATAAGGAAACCTATTTCACTTGCAGGTGTTGAATAACAGACTGAGACGGTGGCTACATACCTGTGATATGTGGACATTATAAAATATCACATGGAGTCAAGCTCTCACTAGGAAACAATTAGGCTTAGGTTGTTCTTCTACAGTATAAGGCATATAAATTATATCAAAGGAAAAGAAACCATATGACATATATACATTACCAAAATCTTTTTTATTAATGTTTACTCATAATCCCTTGCTCATTATATCCTTCTCACAGTTATTATGGCAGTGTGCAAGGGTCACATGCTTTCTTGTGATACACTGGGAAACTGAATACTTTGTTGTGGCATCAGGGATCCCAAATGGCAAAGCTGCTGCAATTATATTCAGGCTCATAGGGCAGAATTGGGGATCAAACTACTTGCCTTCAGCTACTTGCCTTCATGCTTGCAACGCAGGTACTCTGCTGCTGAGCTATGCCTAGGCCCCTAATACAAAATTCATGTTTACCACTTAATTCTATCACTGTATCACTGTCATCTCGTTGCTCATCAATTTGCTCGAGTGGGCACCAGTAACATCTCCATTGTGAGACTTGTTACTGTTTTTGTCATATCGAATACAACACGGGTAGCTTGCCAGGCTCTGCCATTCGGGTGAGATACTCTCGGTAGCTTTCCGGGCTCTCTGAGAGAGGCAGAGGAATCGAACCCAGGTCAGCCACATGCAAGGCGAATGCCCTACCTGCTGTGCTATCGCTCCAGCAAAGTAAGGAAACCTACCTATTTACTGCTCTGAATGAGAAGGAAAAAGTCATTGGATGTCTTCACAGTCTATATGAATTAAAAGAGAAGAAGGCAGGGAACAGGAATCAGGCTGTGCCTCTCCTTTGTTTTTGCAATAATGGGGGTTAGGTGGCGTGGAGGGGGGTGGTTACATGCACAGTTAATAGCTCACTGGGATTCAAACACTTTTAGTTATGGTGTTTGCAAATGTGCTTACATGTTACCTGGTCATATGCTAACACATTTTTTGTTATGTTTACATGGGTCTGCACACTTTGGATGTGGTTCTCAGACACCTGGCTGCAATGTGCTGGAGATCCACTATTATGGCACTGGAGGTAGAGGACATGGGCAGAACTGTAGTTTAAACTTACACTTGGAAGGTGGTTACTTTTGCCCTGAGCCATTACTGGTGCCCCTAGTTTAACTATGAGACCAGTCTCCAGATCTGCCTGAAATGACAAAATTGAGGGATAAATCACCTGGAGCAAAGTGCTGATAAACTAGTATAGGTAATATCCAGAAATGTGTATATAGAGATAAAAAGGCATAGATGTGGTGTCAGTGTAGTAACTTATTTGTTTTTTAAAATTAGGATTTTTTTACAGCATTTAGACTGGTTCCTGCCACTTGGAGAGCTGAAATTTTTATTTACTGAATCGATGAACTAATTTGGATTTTGGTTTAAAACTAGTAAGATTGATGCTATATGTAAGACCACAGACTTATGGATTTAGCTCAGATGTACCTCACATGTATGAGCTCCTGGGTTCGTTTTCTGACACCAAGATGGAGGGTACAAATTTGTAACAAGCAATTAATAGGTCATAAAATTCTAAGGCACAGTAAAATGAAAGCTAACACTAATATTGTACTATGATTGGGTAATGTGGTAATGATGAAGACAAAATCACAGAACAATAAATAAATATATCAAAGTAACACACTTCATCTGAAATTTACACATTACATGTACTTCAATAAAAATTAGAGGTTGGGATGTAGCTCAATGGTGGAATGGTAGAATATATCTTTCTTACATATGAAGCATAAAGGAGAGGATGAACAAAGGAAAAAGAAAGGGAAAAGGATTATAAAAATAAAAGTTAAATAAAATATTACTCTAGAGGAATGGTTCAATGTGCCAAGTGCTATCCTTGCAGCTCAGCTTTTAGCAATCCCTGTCACAGAGGGTGTGACCCCAGTGAATGCACAACTGAAAGAGATGGATGAGCACCACAGCCAGGAAGTGTGACTCCAGGCAAGCTCATTGCAAGCACCACAGCAGATAGGAATGTAGCCCTAAGTGAACAATTGGGCTGAGTTCTAGCACAATCCCCATCAAGCACCATGGCTAAATGTGCAAACTCCACAGCCTTATATGTTCGTAAACTATCCCCTCGCCCCCAACCTGGTCCTTACAATAAAACAGTGAAGGGTATTGGGTGGCTGGGGAGGAATACAAATAAATAAGTCAAAACAAAAAATAATAATTGCCTATGTTTGTTGCCATAACAGTTGCTGAATTCCTTAGATTGAATATTCCACAGAGCATACGTTCGGAAATGTTGCTCTCTAGTTACTTCGATCTTTATCTTCATTTTATAAGCAAATATTTTCTCTTTGGTTGAATGATTATGATCATCTTCTATAGAAATAATTTGCAACTTCATAAAATATTAAATAGAGAACCAAATGTAGCTATTTCCTCATATTTGTTTCTTAAGATAGTTCCTCTAATTTGTAATACAGACTTTGGGTCAAAATGACCTGTACCTCTTACATGAGTAGTCAAAAATATGAAGCTTAAAAACATCTGGCAGGTTGATCTTACATGGAAATGTGGATGCACTGAACTGCGGGTGTACATGGAGGCCACAAGTACACAACCTCCAGAGTTTGGTTGCCTGAAACAACGTCTCTAGGAGGGAGGGCAGTGGTATGAATTTCAAAAGCAGGTTATAGAAAATCACTGAAAGCTTATTACAATGCATGTTCTTTACAGTAGCAGATTTACCTTTCTAATTATGTTTAATTTAACATATTGATAGAGCTTTCTAATAAGCCACAGTTCCCAGCCTTTGTTCTATGACACACATGAAGTATGAGCATCATTGTGACACTTGTCTAGGTGGCCTTTCATTTCCCACACAAGCTGGAATCCTGCCCTTTTGTTTTTTGTTCATGAAAACCTATCCAAGTGCAAGTAAGAGTGAGGCTGTAAGAGTAATTACTGCTTTTTCCTTCCTCCCTTTATTCCTTTCTCCTCTTGTTCTCCCTTCCTCTTCCATTCCCTATTCCTTCCTTTATTTCTTTCCCTCTTTAAATAAATAACCTTGAAATGACACACTCTCTCTTTCTCTCTCTCTCTCTCTCTCTCTCTCTCTCTCTCTCTCTCTCTCTCTCTCTCTCTCTCTCTCTCTTTGTAGTGGGGGAAGGAGGGTCACATTCAGCTATGCTCAGGGTTTACTCCTGGCTCCTGGCAGGGCTTGGGGACCCTGTAAGGTGCCAGAGATTGAACCTGGGTTGAACAAAAGTAAAGCTCCACCCCCCCAGAGGTTGGTTGTAGGGTATGCAAAGCAAGTGCCCTGCAGCTCTTCAGTTTCCTTTTTTTTTTATTGTATAATTTTATTTAGCATCAAATTATTTTTATTGATACTCTCCATTGTAACATACACTATTTGCTGCTTAATTTTTGAGAATTTATTTTACCATTCTAGATGTTTAATGATATAAAATCATAAAAAAATCAATAATTAAGATTCATTGGTTATTTCAGTATTTATCCTCTTTTTATATAAAACTGAGTGAATGATCATCTGCTTTTATAAAAGGTATTTTAAGGGGCTGGAGCAATAGCACAGCAGGTAGGGCATTTGCCTTGCACCGGGTTCAATTCTCAGCATCCCATAAGGTCCCCTGAGCACCAACAGGGGTAATTCCTGAGTGCAGAGTTAGGAGTAACCCTTATGCATCGCTGGATGTGACACCTACCCAAAAAATGTTATTTTAAATGCTAATTTAATAATTTATTAGTAATTTTTAGTTTATGTATAAAACTAATTATATAACTACATGCAAAAAAGCTATCTGTCAAAAACAGCTTTAAAAATTAAAGGTACATTTATTGATTTATTTATTTTGGCTTTGGTATACATTTTATTAATAGGCAATACCTTCTTTGCACTCATATGCCTTATTTGAAAATGTTTTTTTCATTCTGTTATTTTCTCCAATTTGAATGTAAATGAGTCAACTATGACCTTTGATTATAGGATCCTCAATTCTCTTTCTATCAATAGTATATCCATTTTTTCACCTGTCACTATTTTTTTTTAATTTATTCTTTTATTGAGTCACCATGTGGAAAGTTACAAAGCTTTCAGGTTTAAGTCCCAGTTATACAATGCTCGAACACCCATCCCTTCACCAGTGCACATATTCCACCACCAAGAATCACAGTATACCTCCCCCCTACCCCCCACCTCCTCAGCCCCCCACCCCGCCTGTGTAACTGATAAATTTCACTTTACTTTCACTTTACTTTGATTACATTCAATATTTCAACGAAAAACCTCACTATTATTATTTGGAGTTTCTCCCCCTTAAAGTCGGACCTGCTGAAAAGGAAGCATTTGATAATTTGTTTTCCATTGCTGAGAATGAAGAGATATGAGGTCAAGCGGCCACACTAGCAGCCGCACGGTTTTGGATTTCTGTATTTTAGTATTTTACTATCACTTCACTTGTATCATTTGTAGCCCCGTTGATCTTCAATTTGCTCGAGCGGGCGCCAGTAACATCTCCATTTGTCCCTGTCACGAGCTAGTGCAGCCCAGTGGTATCTGCTCGCTCCAGGAACAGGAAGAGCCTCAAATCATTCATTCAGAGATTTGATGAAGAAATCTGACCATCTAGTTGGTGGGCAGCCATGAGGTCTTCTGACGTCCCGTGGAATCCAGTCGGTAACAGCTCTTGTCCAGCAGTTGTCTCTGAATCACATTACATGACCGGCCCATCTGTTTTTTGATGCCTTGGCAAACGAGAGAGCATCCCTGATTTTTGACCATCGACGGAGGTCAGAACTCCGGATTCCTTCTCTCACTTGAGTGAGACATGATATTCCCAGCATAGCTCTTTCGATTCCTCTTTGGGATACCCTAATAGGAATTCATGGTAACTCACAGTTCCAGAAGGCCAAATCTAAACACTGGACATGGGGGTCTCCCGGTGGACAGTTCCACAATGAAATTGATCACATCATATTCAATCGAAGGTTTTGCCTGACCGATGTCGCTGTTGTCCCAAAATTCCAAATGGGATCAGACCACTGTCTCCTTCATGCGAAATTGTAGTTCACAGAGCGTGGAGAAAGGTCTGCAAAATTTAAGTCTAAGAAGACAACTCCCAGAATGACCACCAACTGGGAGCTCTTTGGCACTATTGCAGCAATGTGGGAAGATGCTGTCCCTGACAACATCGACGAGGAATACGATCAACTGGTTCAGCACCTCCATGTCTGTGCGAAGAATGCCGAGAGTGAGAAAGCCACAAACAGACGCCTGTCTTCGGAAACTCTCGAGCTCATTCACCAACGTGGTTTGGCATGAGCCTCAGGCAACCACAAGCTAACGTCCGAGCTTACAAAGCTGTGCAGAGATTCGATAAAGGAAGACCTCAAAGAGAGAAGAGCAGCAGTGTTGGCCAGTGCAGCAGAAGCTGGAAAAAGTATTTGCAATGCTCGCCTGTCCTTTGCCAACTACAAGACCAAAATGACTGACCTCCAACGTCCCGATGGATCTATCACATCCTCCAGAAAGGCAATGGAGAAAATTATTCACGACTACTACTCGGATCTCTTTGACAGCCATGTCCACCTGCCCACATACCAAATTCCGCAGGATGGATATGTCATTCCCAACGTTCTTTCTTCTGAAATCTGACATGCCATTTCGCTGGTAAAGACGTGAACAGCACCTGGTCCGGACAAGGTCAGACCTGAACACCTGAAGAATCTGCCGCCAGTACTCATCAATACACTGGCCGGACTCTTCACACGCTACCTGTCTGAATGCAAGGTTCTGTCCCAGTGGAAAACCAGTAAGACCGTTCTGTTGTACAAGAAGGGAGATATCCACGACATCGGCAACTATCGCCCAATCTGCCTGCTGTCTGTCGTCTATAAGTTGTTCACTCATGTCATTCTGAATAGAATAGGCAGAACACTAGACAAAGGACAACCATGCGAGCAAGCTGGGTTCTGAAGGGGATTCAGCATGATAGACCATATCCACACAGTGACCAGACTCATTGAAGTTTCGCAAAAGTTACTAAATTAATTTAATTACCAAATAACTTACTAAATAATTATCAAATTAATTACACCATGGATGAGTAGAAAAAGTACATAGATAATTTTTTTTTTTGGTTTTTGGGTCACACCTGGTGATGCTCAGGGGTTTCTACTGGTTCTACTGGCTCTGTGCTCAGAAAACACTCCTGGCGGTGCTGAAGGGACTTTCTGGGATGCCAGGGATCAAATTTGGGTAAGCTGTATGCAAGGCATGTGTCCTCCCTCCCTGTATCTCCAGCCCCTAACACACTTACACACAAGAATTTATAAAAATTTGTTATGAATATTTTTAAAGGAAGAAGTACTATCACTTACTTTAGGGTCTTTTTTTTAAAAAAAGATTTTATTGAAACTTATTTTGAAAGATGTGAGGAAGGAGAGAGAGAGAAGTACATATTCTAGAGAGAACACAGGCTTCTCAAGAGTAGAAATAAGCAAAGAAACACTGAGACAAGCAAGTGAGGTATCTGTTCTGGAAGTCTATGTTCAGGGAGAACACAGACTTGAGCAAGCCTCTAGAGATTTTTAAATGAATAATAAGAACAAAGGTTTAAAACAGAAAAACTCAATTCTAATTCTGTTTAGACAATAAACATGATTTAGTTCCTAAACCTCTTTGGATCTCTAATTACCGTCTCAGTAGAATAAGGATAACAATGCTTTACCGGTAGAAAAATAAAGTAGTACCTATGTAGGTAGTACTCAAAGTCCTCTACAGAGACTGGAGCAATAGTACAGCAGATAGGGCTTTAGCCTTGCATGTGGCCAACCCAGGTTTGATCCCTGGCACCCAATATGGTCACCTGAGATCTGTTAGGAGTAATTCCTGAGTGCAGAGCCAGGAGTAATCCTGGAGCATCGCTGGGTATGGCCCAAAAACTGAAAAAAAATTTTTTTTTTAAATCTCACACAAACCAAGGTCCTCTATAAATATGAGAATTTTTGTTGGTTTTACTGTTCACTTCAGCAAAATTTAAATATGGTGACTTCATATAGTTTTTTTCAGAATTACAGGGGACTTTGGGGATGTTGTATTAAAAAATACCTTTTTTTTAGATTTTTTTTTTACCTTTTAGTTTTAGGGTTTTTTTGCAGTGTTGGAAATTTAATATCTCACACAGGCAACTTCTAAGCTACATCTTTAGCCAGCTCAGCAATTTTCTTATAATTTATATTATAAACAGAGTCCCATTTTTATTGCATCTACTCTAAACAAAATTCAAATTTCTACCAAGAACCTCTTTGCACTTAAGTATAATGAAATTACCTAAACAAATCTGATGCAGAACAATAGATAATCAACAATTCATATTTTACTTCATTTCAAAAAGTAGTAAAATTAACAGTAAATGAATGAAAGAAAATCTGTCATTCCAAAATACAGAAAGAGCCCACAGATGGGAAAGAATATTTACCCAATACCCATTTGATAAGGGATTAATATCCAGCATATACAAGATACTTGTAGAATTGTATAAGAAAAAAACCTCCAACCCCATCAAAAAATGGGGAGAAGAAATGAACAGAAGTTTCCTCAAAAAAGAAATACAAATGGCCAAAAGGCACATGAAAAAATGCTCAACATCGCTAGTCATCAGGGAGATGCAAATCAAACAACAATGAGATATCATCTCACACCACAGAGACTGGCACACATTCAAAAGAACAAAAGCAACCCGTGCTGGCGTGGATGTGGGGAAAAAGGGACGCTCTTTCACTGTTGGTGGAAATGCTGACTGGTCCAGCCTTTCTGGAAAACAATATGGGCAGTCCTTCAAAAACTAGAAAATGAGATCCATGATCTCATTTGATAATAGCACTTCTGGGAATATATCCCGAGGATGAAAAAAAAGCACAGTAGAAATGACATCTGTACCTATACATTCATTACAGCACTGTTCACAATAGCCAAAATGTGGAAACAACCCGAGTGCCCTAAAACAGATGACAGATTAAAGAACCTTTGGTACATCTACACAATGGAATATTATGCAGCTGTTAGGAGAGATGAAGTCATGAAATTTGCTTATAAATAGATAGACATCAAGAGTATCATGCTAAGTGAAATGAGTCAGGAAGAGAGGGACATACACAGAAGGACTGCACACATTTGTGGAGTATAGAATAACATCACATGAGGCTGACACCCAAGGACAGTAGATACAAGGGCCAGGAGAATTGCCCCATAGCTGGAAGCCTTCTTCATGAGCGGAGGAAAGAAGGCAGATGGAATAGAGAAGGGATCACTAAGAAAATGATGGCTGGAGGAATCAGTCAGGATGGACCATTATCTACTTTCGTGCCGAAAATAGATAATGGACCAAACATGATGACCTCTCAGTGTCTGTGTTGCAAGCCATAATGCCCAAAAGTAGAGAGAGAGTATGGGGAATATTGTCTGCCATGGAGGCAGGGGGAGGGTGGGAAAGGAGGGTTATACTGGGGTTATTGGTGGTGGGGAATGTGCACTGGTGTAGGTATGGGTGTTTGATCATTGTGTGACTGTAACCCAAACATGAAAGCTTGTAACTATCTCATGGTGATTCAATAAAATAAAATGAAAAAGATATGCCTTTATATTATCTATTTATTTCTTTTTTTCGGGAGAGGGACTTCCCAGAAGTTCTCTGGAGCTCTGAGACCACTCTTGGTTATTTGTTTTATTTTAAAATGTTTTGAAGACTTTCACTAAAAGTCCTGTTTCTACTATGGCAGTTTAATTTTCTGTTTTCTAGACTTCCATGGCTCTGTTTCCTGCCTTTGTTCATACTGACCTTGAGTTATCTACGTCCCCTTCTCCCTCCCTTCCCCCCACCACAAACACACATATTTCTACACCTAGATACTCTTTTCTGCAATTAAAACTTAGATCAAATGTGAAACCTTCCCTGGACTTCAATTTCCCAGGCACTTCCAGGAAGGAATAAAATATTTCTCTGTTTCTATAGTAACTTAAAAGTAGAGGCATTTTACCTACAGTAGGTTTTCTTATTCTAAAGTGAACATAATTAAACACGTAAGGAAGATGAATTGTGGGGCCTACACTGCCTCCAGACTATACAGCACATCCTTGATACAGAACTGCTGCTGCTTGTGGCAGGTGGAATCTGAGGCCAAAATTGCAGAAAGCTCAGTTTGCTTTTTGTTTGTGTTTATTGTTGTTTTCACACTGGAATGAAATTTGTTTTGTTTTGTATTTCACTCACTTCTGGAACAAGTCTATTATTATTATTATTATTATTATTATTATTATTATTATTATTATTATTATTGCTTTTTTGGGTCACACCTGGCGATGCACAGGAGTTACTTACTCCTGGCTCATTCATTCAGGAATTACCCCTGGTGGTGCTCTGGGGACCATATGGGATGCTGGGAGTCAAACCTAGGTTGGTCGCGTGCTCCACAAGTCTATTATTATAATGGGCAATAAAAGTGATTTGACTATGTAAGTTATATGTTTTGGGGGTAGTAAGAATATTGTGCAGGGCTAGGAAAATAAAAGTTATGACTTGTGCAAAAGTCAATGGCAAGAAATTCTTAAAAAAATACAATATCATTATGGATGCTGCATTTCATGTAATTAGAATACATGTTACTTGTGAGTTCAAAAATAAAATAAAAAAATGAGTGTGGCAGGTGGTGGCCATTTCTCTCTAGCCTGCCACATGCATTCTGTGGTCATGAGCTGCTTCCCCCACCCTGGCCTGCAGCCGCTGCCAACAGACAAATGAAGGAGGGAACAGGGCCGTCAGGCTGGTTGGTGATCAGTTGCCATTTATTCCATTCTCCCCATGCACCTGTACCAGTCTCACTTGGCTCCCCATTCCAGTCTCATACTTCCCCTCAGTACCATCTCCTCCTGTCCCCCATGCTAATCTCTCCATGCTCCATCTTGCTGCCTTGGTCTCCCACACAACAGCAAGCCTTGGGGGTACCAATTATACAAGGAAGGCAGCACAATAAACATATGTAAAGGCCCTTCCAGGAAAACTCTTCTAAAGATCTCCAGCAGCCAGGAGATCCACTCAAGGGTCAAATTCCGTCTAGGAATGTGTTTCTTTTTTACTTAGTCCAACAACCATTTAAACATTCACCTTAGTTCTACTTTTTTTTTTTTTTTTTTTTTTTTTGCTTTTTGGGTCACACCCAGCGATGCACAGGGGTTGCTCTTGGCTCAATAATTCTAATTAGGAATTAGAATTCCTAATTCTCAGGAATTACATCTGGCAGTGCTCAGGGGACCATATGGGATGCTGGGAATCGAACACGGGTTGGCCACATGCAAAGCAAATGCCCTACCCGCCGTGCTATCTCTTCAGCCTCGTGAGTTCTACTTCTTAATATTAGTCATTTTGTATGGACACAATAAGAGATATATTAGGCTTGTAGGGTGGGTCTACTGGGAACATCTCACTATAGATCCCAGACTACAGTGCTCAGGCCAGATTAATCTTTTATAATCCTACCAGGTTCCTAATCCAGTTGTTACTCTTTGGATCATGACAATTTGTTCATGATCATGCTCTTAACTTATAGTTAAATGTTAATGTCACTTGGCCTGGCTCCTTTCGATGCCAGGGTAGCTCACAGCTTACCCTGTGCCCATCCAGTCTCTCATCATGACCCTGCTTTTGGGGTGCTAGAATCTAAGGGCAACTGAGGCTTAAGTCGAGAAAGCAGATGCCCAAGAGTGAATATTATTTGGAGTCAATTAACTCCCAAGATGCAAAGCATAACATTAACTGTCTTCCTGTGTCTATACAAAAAAGGCATTGCTCTGCAGGAAACTATGCAAAGAACATAAGGGAAGGAGAAAAGCAATATTTCACTTACAAATACAAAATCAGAGATTTCTGAGGAATTTGGCTTTACAAGTCAACAAATACTGTTTAGGAGAAATGAGTGATTAACAGGTAGAGAAAGCAGAGTACAGAGAAGTTAAAGATGAATACCGAGGAAATGGGAGTGCTTTGGGAGCATTGTGATGGGTATTACTCAATAAACCTAAGCTCCTGTGGCAGAGGAGAAAGCAAAAACCAGTGTTATCTTACAGTTATTAAGATTTTAAAAATCGTCTTTCTATAAAGTAAGTCCTTGGAAAATTTTAGGGCCAATTTGATAACAGGTGATCTGGCAGTGGCTCTGCACTAAAAGATGTTTGCCAGCATGAGGCCTTAAAGTGCAGCCCCCAGTTTTTACCAGCATGAACTCAGTGGGGTAACAGCAACTCTGTTTTTTGGTTTCTGTTTTAGGCTATACCTGGTGTGGTGCTCAGGGTGTACTCCTGGCTTTCCACTCAGGAATTATGCCTTTGGTGCTTGGGGTACTCTCTGGGATACTGGGAATCAAACCCATTTTGGCCTCATGCAAGGCAAGCACCCTACCCACTTTACTATTGCTCCAGTCCCCAGCAACTCTATAGTTTGAAACTCCACTTTACTATTGCTCCACAGTCCCCAGCAACTCTATAGTATGAAACCCTTGATTCTCCAACAGAGAGTATAGTCTGCAGTGTACTGTGGCCAGGTATGTGTGGGCACAACTAAAGAATGAGTGAGGAGTGACCAGACATGCATCCCCCAGCAAACACATGTGTGAGAACTATAATTAAAGAACATCACCCCTGGTGAGCATGGGTACAAGCACTGCAGCTGAAAGTGTACATCCCCATTGAAAACCACAGCCAAGTATGCAAGAAGTACAGCATCATCTGTGACCCCCAGTAAGCACTACAAACAAATGTATGTATCACTCCTAGTATAACAAAAACATAACTACAACAAAGGAAAGGGAAGGTTGTCATGTTGAAATGGGAGATGAAGGACATAGTTAAAAGACCATGAGAAGGATTCAGACAAGTTTTTGTCTGTTTTGCTCTACAAATTCTTTGTAGTTTTTAGGTCATGATAACAACAAAAACAACAGTTTACTGCTGAAACTACTGAAGAAAGTAATTATTTTGGGGGCTGAAGTGACAGTACACCGGCTAGGGTGTTTGCCTTGCATGCAGCTGACCTGGGTTCAATCCCAGCATCCCCCATGGTCCCCCGAACACCGCCAGGGGTAATTCCTGAGTGCAGAGCCAGGAGTAATCTCTGAGCATCACCAGGTATGACCCAAAAACAAACAAAGAAAAAAAGAAAGAAAGAAAATATTTTTTTCATTGATACAATCACTTTTATAAGACATTTTGAGATAATACAATATCTTGTAGGAACCTAACTAATATCACTATCATTGTAATACTTTATTTCTTATTCTCTTTTCTTTGAAAGCTTTTGAAAATAGAAATTGTAGCATTTATCTTTGTATTTGTTTTCCCCTTAGATTCAGAAAAGTGCCACACCTCATGCTTAAATACTATCTATAAAAATTCTTCTCTTTTCAATCTTCTGTTGTTGTAACTATGATTCTCAACATAAAAATACAAAATACAAACAAAAATTCTCACAAAGTAAAAACTCAGGTAACCACTACTCAATTCAAGAGAAATTACCAGTAACTCTAATAACTAATTTTCTTTGTTCTTCCAAAGGTCACTCACTCACAGTAGTTTATAGTATCTTTTCTGACTTTGTTAAGAATAAAGTCTTCAACTGCAGTTTAGTTTTATAGTTTAAAAATAACAACAACTATCTAGGACCAGAGCGTAGTACAGTGGATAGAGCACTTATTTTGCACTGACCTGGGTTCTACCCCCAGCACCCCAAGAGTTTCCCCAAACCTTACCAGGAGTGATTCCTGAGCACAGAGCCAAGAATAATCCTTGAGCAATGCTGAGTGTAACCCCCAAATAAACAAACAACTTCTACAGATGTAATAACACATTATTTATTCTCATATCTAGCTTCTTTTATTCAATATTATATTACATCGTATTTTAACGAGTATTGTCTATCGGGGCAGAGAGTCTCTTGCCTGCACACCTGGCTGTCTTCCCCAGGGCCTCTCGGATGGGATAGGCTCCAGCTTCCCTCCCCGCCCTGAGCAGAGCTCCGGGTGCCCGAAGACCACCGGAACTTAGTCACAGCCATGCTCAAGACCCCTCTCCGCATGTTCGGACAAGCCTCATGCATGAAGGTACCAGCAGAAGAACCCAGTTGTGTGTAATCCCATCAACGGCCAACATCCAGAGACTTAAAAGCAAGCTCCCAGAAGGTATCTTATAACCTACTTATCCCTCTGGGAGAAACTAGCAAGCTACTGAGAGTTTCCTGCCCATATGGGACAGCCTCGAAAGTTTCCCATGGTGTATTCATATGCTAAAGCCAGTAATAAGCTGGATCTCATTCCCTTGACCCTGAAAGAGCCTCCAATGCGGCATCTTTGGGAAGGCCGAGTGGAGAGAGGCTTCTAAAATCTCAGGGATAGGACAAATGAAGAGGCTACTGAGCCCACTCGAGAAATCGACGATCAACGGGATTTTGTGATTCGTGACTTGTGATTGTCTTTTGAACTAGAGTGATAGCATAGCGGGTAGGGCGTTTGCCTTGCACGAGGCAGACCTGGGTTCGGTTCCTCCGTCCCTCTCGGAGAGCCCGGCAAGCTACCGAGAATACCCCGCCTGCAAGGCAGAGCCTGGCAAGCTGCCCGTGGTGTATTCAATATGCCAAAAAACAGTAACAACAAGTCTCACGATGAAGATGTTACTGGTGCCCACTCGAGCAAATCGATGAACAACGGGACGACAGTGCTATTGTCTATCATTCCATTCTATGAATACATGAAATTAAATATTCATTCTAAATAAGATATATTTGGCTTGTTTACAGTTTGGGGAGATTTCAGATAATACTTCCATGAGCATTTATACTTATATTTGTTTGGTATTACGAAGACATGTTTCTACTGGGTATCTGAGTGTTGACTTGGTGGGTCTTTAGGTATAGTTTTTTTTTAGCCGAGAAAGTCAGTTTGTGGTGATATCATTTCCATCAGCAATGAATGAAAGATACCAGTGTTTCACATCCTAACCAGTAGTACATTAAGTCTATTTAACTTTAGCTGTTCTAGACAATAGATTATATTATCCTGTTGCAGTTATAAATTGCATTTTCATAATTTCTAAAGAAACTGGAAAACTTTCATATGTTTACTTGACACTCTCTGGGCTGGAGCGATAGCACAGTGGTTGGGCTTTCACCTTTCACACGGTCGACCTGTGTTTGATTTCTCTGCCCCTCTCGGAGAGCCTGGCAAGCTACCGAGAGTATCGAGCCTGCGCAGCAGAGCCTGGCAAGCTACCCATGCGTATTGGATATGCCAAAAACAGTAACAATAAGTCTCTCAATGAGAGACGTTACTGGTGCCCGCTCAAACAAATCGATGAGCAACAGGATGACAGTTCTTTCTTCTTTCTTTTTTCAGTTATTGAAATAAAAAAATCACCGTGAGTTTCAATTATTCATGATTGAGTTTTAGGTATACATTGTTCCAGCACCAGTCCCTTCACTAGCACTCTGTCCCCCTCTAGAGTGACCACTTCTTCCCACCATTTTCATAGTGTTCCTTTCCCTGATCTATTCTCTAACTCCTTTTTTTTTTTCTTGCTGGAGTCACTGCTGGTGCTGAGGACCTGGGGCTGTACTAGGCAGGGAAGTGTCCCTGTACAATGTTTGACTGTCTTCCTGCCATTAAGATAAGTGCTTTAGTAGTGTTGTGCCCGAGTTTCAGATTCCCAGTTGCGGAGAGACCAGGTCCACACATGATAATGTAAAAGCAAAGGAACTTTATTACTAGCCCGAGCCAGTGCTAGCCCAAAGCTAGGGTCCAAATCTCATCCAACACAGTGGAGTCTTGACAAGGACCCCGACTCCAAATCAGAAGCAGTTTAGATAGGGTTCAGAGTTAAGAGGCAATTTATATACTGGTCTAATTTTAGCATCGGCCCTATTACAATGGTGGTCAGCAATTAGGCAATGGTTAGTAACAGTTTCTAAAGAGGGTACAGTGACCCTTCATGACTGGCTAGACCCAACTGCCCAATTCCTTATCTTGGCAAATGACTCAACTGTGAATTTACCAGCAACTGCAAATCCTGCTTTTGGGAAACAGAAACTGAGGCCTAGTTGAGACTTAATGTTAGCTGCAGCTTGTCATGGCATTAGTTTCACCCTCATATAAGATCAAATTACTCAACTCCCCTAAAATCAGATTCTCTCTCCTCTACCAGAAAGCTGGGACAATGGCAAGTTGGAGATAGTAGATATTTTTACGTAATAAATGCCACGCTTTCAGAAACTCATCTTTTGGGTCTGGGGAGATAGCTCCAAGAGCTAGCTTGGAGATAGCTCCATGTAGCACATTGCTGACATAGCAAGACCTGGGTGTCAGTCTGTGGTATTGCACAGCCCCCTAAGCACTGTGAGATATAGCCCTGGTGGCTCCCAGCACCTCTATGAGCCCCTGTCATCTCAACACCCCAACCCATAAACAGAGACTTATGTTTTCTAATCCGAGAGACTGGGGATATATTTGAAAATCATATATGTAGGTATTTTTTTTGTATTTTTGTATGAAATTTAAATAATTTTAAGTGGGGGAGCATATCCTGCAGTGCTTAAGGGCTATTCCTGGCTTTTTGTTGCTACTTTGTTGTTGTTGTTGTTGTTGTTGTTCAGGAGTGACTCCTAGGATGCTCAGGAAACCATATGTGATGCCATGAATTTGGTTTTTTTTAATTAATATCTTTCTTTTGTAAAAAATTGTTTTATTAGTGAATCACCGTGAGGTACAGTTACAGACTTACAAACTTCCGTGCTTACATTTCAGTCATACAATGGTTGAGTGCTCATCCCTCCACCAGTGCCCATTTTCCACCACCAATGGTCCCAGCATCCCTCCCACCATCCCCACCCCAGTCCCCCTCCCCCACCCCGCCTCTTAGCAGGGCATTCCCTTTTGCTCTCTCTCTCCTTTTGGGTGTTGTGGTTTGCAATAGAGGTACTGAGTGGCCATATGTTTGGTCTATAGTCTGCTTTACGGGTGTGTCTCCCATCCCGAGCGGATCCTCCTAGCACCATTTACTTGGTGATCCTTTCTCTAACTGAACTGCCTTTTCCCTCAGTATGTGAGATGCCATGAATTTGAACCAGGGTTTTGTGCACTACAACCAATGTAAGGTAAGGTAGAGAATTCCTTTCCTCCTGTACTATTGGACTGCTGGAAATACTCTTTGTAAATATTTCATAAATTGCTATTGTATTCATTTTCAATTTAATCATCATTTTCTTTTTCTCTAATAGCTAGAATGCATGTAAGGGCTACATAGGTTTTGTTTCTATAGCACTCAATGCAATAAAAAATATGCAATAAACCATCACACTGTCCAGATTATTAAAATTCGGCATTGAATAGATATGTTGGCATCATGATAAATATTTCTTACTCCAGGATGAGAATGTGTCATTGTATCAATGTCATAGACAATGTGAACTGTCAACTTTGACCATCATTACCTACATCATAATTATGGTATATATTTCAGAGCCTGGCAAGCTACTGAGAGTATCCCGCCCACACGGCAAAGCCTGGTAAGCTACCCGTGGCATATTCGATATGCCAGAAACAGTAACAACAAGTTTCACAATGGAGACGTTACTGGTACCCGCTCGAGCAAATCTATGAGCAATAGGATGACAGTGATTTCAAATTTTACATTTTAAACCTTTGTATTTTCCTTTAAAACAACTATATTTTTCTTATTTTTAAATCATATTCCCATGGCATATATTTTAACTCAAATACCAGATATGCTATATATAAATTACATACATTCAAATTGCTCATGTAAATTATGTGTAAATTATAATGAATAGCCATGAATTTTATATCCAACACCAAAACCATGTGCACTTCATCTGTTTATACTAACTGGCTTCTTATTTAAATATACTTGAGAACTTTACCTCTCTCATATAAATTATTACTTACTTGCTTAGATTACTTATTATACTTACTTAAAATATTCTCAAACTTAGTATAGACAGCTGCATCCAGCTTCAATATGTGGTTATTTTGCAGCTCATTAATGCTATGAAATCTGTGAACATATTTATTTAGAAAAACTGGCAGGCAATTTTTGCCTTCAATTCTATCTACACCTCTAAGTGTCTGTCTATAACTGTGACTGCATATGGCCTTTTACACACGTTCACAAATTAATTGCAGGCTCCTTTTCCTCGGCATCTCCCTTTCTTTCTCTTACACACACATCCATATTCAGACACACACAGAAAAGACCTAGAAAAAGAAGAGATTAAAAACAGCTTCCATCTGATCCACCTCCCATCTGTTCCTTCCTATCTATCACTCCACAAAATTGGGCAAATAGCTTGCTCTTGACGACATCTCCCTCTTTGAGCCCCTCTTCTCTGATTCAGACTGGGTTGGAGACAAAGTGGGTGTGCAAAAAGGCAGTCAGTTACTTACTTCCCACAGCCTGATTTCCCTTTTCAGTGACTTCATGGCTGCTGTGAACGCAGAAGAACCAGCAAGAGATGCTCTTTTATGGTTACATGAAGAACACTGAACACCGTGGGAGGCTCCTCATAGGAGAAAAGAGGAGAACGTAACAGCCACTGCTCTTACTGCCATCCTGTCACCGGGTAACAGAGGCAAACGTATACTGTCAGGTAGCCCAAGCCTCTGAGAGAAGAAAGGCTGAAGCATATGTAAATCTGAGCTTAGGCAGCAAACTCATTGAACTCCAGGGATGTTTTGGTTTTGTATTTAGGTCTTCAATTGTAGAAACACCTGTCTTTACAGCTTTAATCTTTTTCTTTCACCTTATCTCTATCAATGCACATGTTTTTGAGCCAATGTATACACGGTTATATACTACACATAGAGCAGGGTTCAATTCAATCAACATTCATTGAATAATTATGTGCCAGTTATTAAAGACATGGAGCAGAAAAAGACATGGCCCTTGCTCTCAGTGGCTTGTGGTCTAAAGGTCTTTATTTTTCAGAAGAGATTGTATACATATTTATTGTATTGTTAGATCATATGGACTATCAAAACTTAATGGAGTCCTGGCCCAGTGGCAAACATGCCCGCCTGGTAAGACCACAAGTTTGACCCTAGTACCAACCACTTATGCAAAGTAAGGCCCTGGTAACTCTGCTGTCGTGGACTCCCAGAGTCACAGCAGAATGTATCACCTTTACCACAGAACCAGATACGAGGAAGCACCAAAACTAGAGTGTGTGGCCCTTAGAGAGCATCACAACCAAGTGTGCAAATACCACAATCAAATGTACTTATGAAACTCCTGGTCATCAGAGCAGCAAGGGGAAGAGTAGTGGTGAAGAATCTGGGCCAATAAAATTTCAGACAATTAGGACTATCCACAAAACAAACAAAGCCCAATAAAACTTTCCAGAAGGCAGAGTTCAGCACCAGGAATCAGATAACTAATTTGTGCATAATTCATATCCAATTTTTGTTTCTCACACTGAATCTAAAATTTGTAAAAGTTGTTAGACTTAGGGCCTGAGAGATAGTACAGTGGTTTGGGTGCTTGTCTTGCATGTGGAAGATCTGGGTGGTTCCATTCCTGGCACCACATATGATCTCTTGAGCCCTCCTAGTGTGATCCCTGAGCATAGAGCTAGGAGTAAAGCCTGAGCACCAGCAGATGTGGCCCCTCAAACAAAGCAAATGAACAACAACAACGACAATGACAACAATCTTACACAAACATTTGTCACAACTAAATCAAAATTGATTCATTTTGGTTAATTAAAACTCCATACTTTATTTGAATTACACTACTTCATCCAATGATATCCAATGATCTTGCCTATAGCAATTATCACTGTGGTAATTCTAATGGTAATTTTCTATTTCCACATCATTAAACTTTTGTGAGAAACAGCTGTTTCTTTTCCCTATTTATTTGATTATTTTTATCAGTATGGACTCATGAATATTTATTATATTATTTAGGTTATAGCACAGTAATGTCATTATTTTATTAAATTATTCACACTGACCAGTGGGTACACTTTCAAGTTGATTTCTCACTTGAGAATGCTTCTAATTCTTTTAAAAAATGTACTTTAGGAGGATGCTTCTTTACTTTCTGGTTCTGTGCATTTATTTTTTGTATAAACCTAACCAATGATATCTCTTGGGAGCTTTTCATTAAATATTTATTTCTTCTTCATTGACACTAAACTTTTTCTTTATTCTTACTTTTCAAACATTATAATTATCCCAAATTCCACTGAAAGAGTCAAGACATGGAAAACAAATTGAGAAGGGCAAGAGGGTGAGAGATCTATTAGACAGAACTTGTTCTCCCAGTCCTTCCTCATATTCATTGACAAATTACTCTCTGTAAAATTAAGTCTCTGTAAAATTATAGTAACAGGAATAATATTTAACTTGTACATCACACATATGAGTACAGGTCATACACACACATATACACATTTATACACACACATATACACATATATACAAGCTTTAGAATTCACTTTAGATAGAATGCTGTGTATTCTAGCACAACAGCACTGTATTTCATTCTTTCAGTTATTTGGTAATGATTGTTAAGAAAATGTTTTTATGATTACACAGAGAGGCCCATTCAAGAGAGAACAATGAACAATTGAAATCGTGCTAGTCAAAAGACTGAGCCTGAAAACAGATTAATGTATTTACTCAGATGCGATCTCATTTCTATAACTCTATTCATTTGGAAAACTCAAGGATCATACTGGTAATGAGCATGACCCTTCTGTCTTTTAGACATAAAATGAAGGTTTTGTCCATATTGAAACAAAAATGTCAAGATCAATTTTTCCCCCCAGCAAAGTCACGTAATGTTTTCTAAATCTACAGGAAAAGTCATGGGGAAAAGATTCATGTTTAGAATGTGTTGTTAGCTCAGAGCAGTCACCCTCATTGTTCTTTAGTTAGTGAGATGAATTAGAGCGCCCATCATAGACAAAACATTTCTGCTGCAGGCTCCACGGAGGACAGAGTTGAATATGCACATTTTTGAACAAAATGGAATTTACTCTATGGCTTTTTAGAACCTAAAGGTAAAGAAGGAAATAGGTTTTGGAACCAGAGAGAAAGAGAGTACCATGGACAGGTTTGCTTGCCTTGCACACAGCCAGCCCAGATCAGATCCCCAGCACCACATATGGTTACCCTGAGTGCAGAACCCAGAGTAATCCTTGAACACAGCTGGGTATTTCCCCTCTACCTCGAAAAAGAAGAGAATAGGTTTGGCATAGCTTTTTTCAAATCTAGCTGGAATATAAAGCTTAATGATAATGAACCCTTGGACTTTGAGTCACTGTCACTTGTCATCCTGTTGATCTTCAATTTGCTTGGGTGGGCGCCAGTAACGTCTCCATTTGTCCCTGTCACGTGCTAGTGTAGCCCAATGGTATCTGCTTGCTCCAGGAACACGAAGAGCCTCAAAACGTTCATTCAGGGTTTTGATGAAGAAGTCTGACCATCTCGTAGATGAGCGGCCACGCGGTCTTTTGAATCCTGTGGAATCAAGTCAGTAACAGCTCTAGTCTAGCGGTCGTCTCTGAATCATATTATGTGTCTGGCCCATTTGATTTTTGACGGCTTGATCATTGATGAAGGTTGGAACTCCGGATTCCTTCTCTCACTTGAGTGAAACATGATACTCCAAGCATAGCTCTTTCGATTCCTCTTTAGGATACCTGAATAGCATTCTCATCCTGTTTTCATAGGGCCTAGGTCTCTTAGGTGTATGGTAATGCAGGAAGAATGGTGGAGTCGAAAAGATGTGCCTGGAGCCTGAGGTTCTTTGTCCTCTTAACCACTTTTTGGATGCTCTTGAAGGCATTCCATGCTGGTCTCTTCCTCCTTCGCGGTTCTGGCACCAAGTTGTTCCTCATGTTGAGTTCTCGACCCAGGTACACATAGCTGCTGCATTTGGAGATGTTCATTCCTTTGAGAGCAAATAGAATGTCAGGAACTAGTTTGTTTTTGTGAACATTGTTTTGCTGAGATTCAGCTGCAGTATATATATGGACTTTGATCAATCAGTGGCCAGACCGTCCTGGCTTTTTCTTTTATTTATCTTTTTAATTTAATTTTTTAAAAATTTTATAGAGTGGTTCACAATATTTGATTAGACTTAATATTCAGACACCAATCCCACCACCATTACACCTTCCCACTACCATATTTCAGGTGTTTTCATCCTGAACTCCAATCCCTGCCCAAAAGCAGAACCTAAATAATATAATATTTCCCTCTAAGTTTGGTTGCCTCCTACTTTGAATCCCATCAGATGTGGTGCAGTACTGTTGGAGTATGGATAGGGTATGTCCTATGAAGTGTCCCGTGACTGCAAATGTGGCCCTGCAGTCCAGGAAAGGATTCACTCATGGGCGAGGATCAGACCTTGTATGTGGAGACTGGCTGTGAGCATGGTGGCAGTGTTTTGGCTGCTGCGGCTGAGTCCCTTGGGGTGGGGAGGGGTCTCACCCACTCCCCCTCTAGGGCACCCCAAGTGAAACAGCATGGCGTGGGGGCTGGTGGCATGATTATGGTGAATGTCATGTTGCTCCCTTTTGGGAGAGAAAAACATGTAATCTAGATGGTGGCCGATGACGAGATTATCTGGCACCAGCCAGGGGTGGCTTATGGGCATGGCTGCTGAGCTGCTGGAGATAGGGGCAGTGGGGGAAGGGCTACAGGCAGAGGATCTCTGTTCCAGGTCCCACTGAACCCAGAGTTTTCAGTCAAAACGTCCCACTAGCTTTCTCTTCTAATTATTGTGGGGCCACTGTCTGGTGGTGATGGAGGTAGGAAAAGACATGAGTACTAAATGAACAAATCCAGCATCCCACATGTACAAGGCATGTGCTCTGTTGTTGAAGCCAAACTGTTGTTTCCACCTGTCACTGTCACTGTCACTGTCAACCCATTGTTCATCGATTTGTTCGAGCGGGCACCAGTAATGTCTCTCAATGTGAGACTTATTGTTACTGTTTTTGGCATATCCAATACGCCACGGGTAGCTTGCCAGGCTCTGCCATGCGGGCGCGATACTCTCGGTAGTAGCTTGCAGGGCTCTCTGAGAGGGGTGGAGGAATTGAACACGGGTCGGCTGCATGAAAGACGAACGCCCTACCACTGTGCTATCGCTCCAGCCCCTATATTTATTTATTTGTATTGAATCACTGTGAAATAGACCCTTACAAAGCTGTTCATGATTAGGTTTCAGGTGTACAGTATTCCAACATTCATCCCTCCACCAATGTACATTTCTCAGCATCATGTCCCCAGTTTCCCTCCCATTATCTCCCTGTCCCCTCCTATTTTTTTCTTTTGTTCCCCTCCTTCCCTTCCCTCTACCAGTATCGGTGGAATGATGGGGGATCACACTTTGCTCTCACACATTACAGGTGCAGGGGCTGGTGGCGGGGGGCGGGGAGTTATTTGCAGAATTTAGGGATGATGCTAATACATGTTTGTTGAGGGGGGTGAGGCAGTCCTGATCATGGGGCTTATAAATCTTTTGGGGGGTGGATAGGGTCAAACCTGTTAGTGCTTAGGGATTACTCTTGGCTTGGTTTGAGGCTTGGGGGTTGTTCCCAGCAGTGCTCAGGGGATCATGTGTGACAGGAATTGAACTAGGGTGTCTCATATGCAAAACATTCACTCTGCCCCTTGAACCACCTCCCTGGCCCCTTGCACCTTTTTTTCTTCCTGGGGACCCCAGACCTTAGAGGGTGGATTGCTTTGGCCCAGATGCAGCACTAGGATTAATGTCAGAATCTCACTCTAGCCCTGGGTGCTTTCTAAATCATGGAGCCATCTTCCATGCCCTTTCTTGTTGGGGAGCCCTTTTAGCAGGGCTTTTAGGATCACCTCAGAACTTGTGGGTGGCACTGGGTTTGAACTCACAGCCTTGTACTTGCCAGGAGAGCACTGTGAGCCACTGAATCATCTTCTGGATTGCTTGCACAACTTTATAACTGTGGTGCTTGATAAGGGTTGAATCCTTTCCCTGTGATGCTCACAACACACCTGGATGCTCTGTTGTAGGAAGTTGCTGACAGTACTGGGTTCACTGAGCATGGAGCTGCCAGCATAGTGCTCAGCACTCAGTGTGGCATCAGGAACGAACTCTAGTCCTCAAGTCTTCAAGGCCAGCACTGGGCCATTGTCTGCCTCCCTTCTCTTTCTTTAGACTCCAACTCTGGCCTTGTACTACTTTGTGTTTGGGAGGTGCATGGTTTGGGCTACACCAGATGGTGCTCAGGGATTACTCCTGACTCTGTGCTCAGGGTCATTTCTGGAAGTGCTCAGAGGACCAAATGTGGTTCCAGGCATCAAACTGGAGTCCACTGCATGCAAGGTGAGTGCCTTATACTACTGACCCTTTAACTTTTTAAAACATTATTACGTTCTACATGTTCTGGAGCAATAGTACAGCAGGTAGGGTGTTTGCCTTGCATGCGGCTGACCCGGTTTCAGTTCCTCTGCCCCTCTTGGAGAGACCAGCAAGCTACCGAGAGTGTCTTAATTGCATAGCAGAGCCTGGCAAGCTCTCCGTGGCATATTCAATATGCCAAAAAGAGTAACAATAAGTCTCATAATGGAGACGTTACTGGTGCCCGCTCAAGCAAATCGATGAGCAACTGGATGACAGTGATAAATTGATTATGTTCTACATAAACACTTGAGGGATTTAGACTTCAGTTTCTCAAACTGAATACAATTGCCACTTTCTCTGCGTTAAACACAAGGAAGGTGGACAATAGTTTCAACCCTTCCTAGGTTTTTATGGCTTTGGAATCATGACTGGGCTGCACTATGACATTTCAGCACTAAGTGGAGCCAGAGCTCAACTACCTCCAAGCTAACAGCTCCATGAAGAATGTAATTCATTTCCCTGGAAGCCTGACTTGGCTTGGTTTACTAATGGACAGAAATGGAGCTTTGTGGCGAGCATCTTTGAAGTATATTTGATTACTTAAGTCTCAAGGGACAGATAGCAAGTGAACAATGATTTCAGTTTATCTTCCATGGCTTAAAGTAAATGGATCAACAAATACAAGATTACAAGTTATTATATCTCAATAAAATTTTAAAATAAACACAATCTAAGAAAATATAAGTGAGGAAATGACCAAGGGCAGAGAAGAACGTGATTTGTGCAATATTCATGATATTGCACAAACCAATAAAATGATCCCTATGCTTCTACAAAAGATAAAAATATTAGGGGGTGGAGTGATAGCACAGTGGGTAGGGCATTTGCCTGGCATGCAGCTGACCCCAGTTTGATTCCCAGCACCCCATATGGTCCCCAGAGCACCACCAGGAGGAATTCCTGAGTGCAGAGTCAGAAGTAACCCCTGAGCATCACTGGGTGTGACCCAAAAAGAAAAAAAATTAAAATATCAAAGACTATTTAAGACTAAGTAGACTTATATAATATGCAGATAGTAGTGCCTGTTACTGATCCTCAGACCAGTGGAATAGGGTTGAAAATCCTTACACATACCCTCAAATATATGAGCATATAATATTTGATAAGGGAGCAAGAGATGCAAAGTGGAGCAAGGAAAGTTTCTTTAACAAATGGTGCTGGCAAAACTGGGCAGCTACATGCAAAAAAATGGGCTCAAACCTCTACCTAACACCATGCAAAAAAGTCAGATCAAAATGAATTAAAGACCTCAACATCAAACAAGAATCCATAAGGTACATTGAAGAAAAGGTCGGCAAAACCCTCTACAACATTGAAGCTAAAGGTATTTTCAAGGACAAAATGCCATTGACCAAACAAGTGGAAACAGAGATAAACAAATGGAACTATCTTAAGTTAAGAAGTTTCTGTACCTCAAAAGAAACAGTGACCAGAATAGAAAGACAGTCTACAGAATGGGAAAGAATATTCATCCAGTACCCCTCTGATAAGGGGTTAATATCAAGTGACCCAAATAGAAAGGCAGCCTACAGAATAGGAAAGAATATTCACCCAGTACCCCTCCGATAAGGATAAGGATATTAATCAAGGATATACAAGGCACTGGTTGAACTCTGCAAGAAGAAAACATCCAATCCCATCAGAAAATGGGGTGAAGAAATGAACAGAAACTATCAAAGAAGAATCTGAATGGCCAAAAGACAGATTAAAAAAATGCTCTTCATCACTAATCATCAGAAAGATGTAGATCAAAACAACTATAAGATATCATCTCACACCGCAGAGACTGGCCCACATCCAAAAGAACAAAAACAACTGGTGTTGGTTTGAATGCGGGAAGAAAGGGACTTTCCTTCACTGCTGGCGGGAATACCGACTGGTCCAGCCTTTTGGGAAAACAATATGGACGTTTCTCAAAAAACTAGAAATCGAGCTCCCATTTGACCCAGCAACACCACTTCCGAGAATATATCCCAGAGATGCAAAAAAGTATAGTTTTTTATACTTTTTAAAAGTATAGTATATATGCACTTGTATGTTTATTGCAGCACTGTTTACAATAACTAGAATCTGGAAAAAACTCAAGTGCCCAAGGACAGACGACTGGTTAAAGAAACTTTGGTATATCTACACAATGGAATACTATGCAGCTGTTAGAAAAAATGAAGTCATGAAATTTTCATATAAGTGGACCAACATGGAGAGTATCACGCTAAGTGAAATGAGTCAGAAAGAGAGGGACAGACATAAAAGTACTGCACTTATTTGTTGAGTAAAAAGTAACATAATAGGAGAATAACCTAAGGACTGTTAAAATAAGAGTCAGGAGAATTGCCCCATGGATTGATAGCCGATCTCATGCACTGGGGGAAAAGGTAGCTGGGATGAAGAGAGGAGCATTAAATAAATGATGGTTGGAAGAATTGCTCCGGATAGTAGATGCATGTTGAAAGTAGACTATCGACCAAATATGATGGCTGCTTGTTACCTGTATTGAGAACCATAACACCCAAAAGGACACAAAGAGTAAGAGGGATTGTGCCTGCCATAGAGGCAGAAGGTGTGAAGGTGTGGGGATGGGGGGAGGGAAACTGGGAACATTGGGGTGGAGAATGGGCACTGGTGGAGGGATGGGTACTTGAACATTGTTTGACTGAAACGCAATCATGAAAGTCTGTAAGTCTAAAAATGTATCTCACAATGATTAATTAAAATAAAAAAATTTAAAAATAGTGTCTGTTACTTTGTAGCATCTAGACTCCAACTCTGGCCTTGTACTACTTTATGTTTGGGAGGGGTGTGATTTGGGCCACGCCTGGTGGTACTCAGGGATTACTCCTGATTCTGTGCTGGGGTCACTTCTGGAGATGCTCAGAGGACCATGTGGGGTGCCAGGCATCAAATAATTATACTCATGTCAATTTTCCTCTTCTCTTTCTTCTGTTACTATTAGTGTTTCAAAGACTGGGGGTTACACATCCTGTCACGATACTCCCACATTCCATTTTGGTGCTTGTGAGGGCTCCACTCCTTTACCTGTAATGCTCAAGAATGTTCTGGTTCTGGTGTTCACTGAGCATCATTGTGATACCCGAGGTTGCACTTCAGGATGCAATGCTCACACACACTTGACTGTGTACTGGAGACCACACATGCTGTTGTGGCACTGGGGTCACAGATGGCACAGCGGCAGGGACCTCATTTGGTATATGTGGGCAGCACTCGGATAAAACTAATGATCTCCTGCTTATGAGGTAAGGGATTTTGGTTATGGAGTGATTCCCTAGGCCCCATCTAGGTAAAAGTTTCAATCTGTTCTCTGTTCATTTTCACATTCATCCCTTACTTTCAATTCTAATACCTTCTTTCTTCTCCTTATAGAGAAGTGATTATGAATATGTTTTTTGAGTCAAATCTGGATTTGTGTTTCAGCTATACTTTTGGCATTGGGCCATACCTAGCTGTGCCCAGGACTTACTCCTGGCTCTGAGCTCAGGGAACACTTGCTTGTGGGACTTGGGGCATTATACCCAGTGCTAGTGATCAAACTAAGGTTTGTGATGTGCAAGCAAGTGCCTAAACCTCTATACTATCTCCTTGGTATCATCAGTTCTAATTTTTATCATAATAAAACTTTATGTAGGTATCATTTCTCAAGGTCTCCATCTCTTCTGTTTTATCATAGAATTGTTGTGAGGATTAGAGGATTCAATAGGGGGTAATAATATATAAAGAAGAAGATATATATATACATATACATATATATGACAATAGTTTAAAGTAGTATAATTATTCCTGGGCTGGAGAGAAGCTGAATGGGCTGAACATATGCTATGCACATGGGATGGGTTTGATCCCCAGAACCACATGATCCTTCAGAAACTAGTAGGAGTGACCCGAGAGAACTGGGAGTAGCCCCTGAGCACACTGCCAGCTATGGCTCAAAAGGAACAAACAGTAATTCCTTTGTTTAAGACAAACACTATATCTTCCACAGAGCCTCCACAGGCTGCTCCTAACACAAAACCCCTTCCTCTTCTGTAACTTTATTAGCAGTACTTATTTGACAGCTAGTATATGCAACTACGTAATGCCATTTTGTTAACATTTCTTCTCTGCCCAGTAGTCTCTTTGAATGTTATCCTACACCATTTTTTTTAAAAAAAAAAAAAGATTGATTTTTGGGGATTGAGTCCAGGCTTATTCCTAACTTCGTGATTAGGGACCACTAAAGGTATTTCAGGGGTCCATATGCAGTGCTGGGTATTGAACCACATTAATCTACATGCAAGGTCAGCACCCAACCCTCGGTACTATTTGACCCTCTACCTCTTAACTTCAGCATCTAACTCAGATTTGGCCAGTAAATAGCAGTAGAGAATGCACATTCTTTTCAAATTTCAAATGTACAAAAGAAGCTAATTATCTTTTACCTCAAAAATAACTTCCTTTCTCAGTTTCCCTGACTGTTAAGACATCACAAGTAGGTACTTGGGAGATGGCTTGAAAAACTGGCCTGCATGCTTTGCATACAGGAACTCCTGGGTCAATCCCTGTCAATATTTGGTAATCCAAGCACTGAGCTAGGTGTTGCCCCTGAGCACAGCTGGATGTGACCCCACACAAAAATAAAACAATACACCACATTTATTTCCATATCCTATCCAGAAATATTTGCCATCTGTTATCTTCCCTTCCCTTCCCTTCCCTTCTTCCCTTCCCTTCCCTTCCCTTCTTCCCTTCCCTTCCCTTCCCTTCCCTTCCCTTCCCTTCCCTTCCCTTCCCTTCCCTTCCCTTCCCTTCCCTTCCCTTCCCTTCCCTTCCCTTCCCTTCCCTTCCCTTCCCTTCCTTCCCTTCCCCTGTATTGCAAACCATAATGCACAAAAGGAAAAGGAGAGAGAGAGAGAGAGAGAGAGAGAGAGAGAGAGAGAGAGAGAGAGAGAGAGAGAGAGAGAGAGAGAGAGAGAGAGTGAAAAGTGCCTCCCACAGAGGGAGGCTGGGGATAGGGGGTGGGGATTTGGGGGATGGTGGGGGTGGGGATTTAGGGGATGGTGGGAGGGAAACAGGGGACATTGGTGGTGGGAAATATACACTGGTGGAGGGATGGGTGCTGAATCACTGTATGACTGAAACCCAATTATGAACAGCTTTGTAATGGTCTATCTCACAGATATTCAATTAAACATTTTTTTAAAAAAGTAATGTGGAGTTCACACACAGGCCGAGCCTCATCCACAAGTGAATCCCCAGAAAACTCAGGTATGCGGAACTTTGTGACTGAGAACTCTGGGTTCAATGAGACTGGGAACAGGGATCCTCCGCCCATATCTCCCTGTCTCATCCACAAGTGAAACTATTTCTGGACCGCTTGACACTTCATTCCCTCCTACCCATACTCCAAGAGTACTGCACCAGATTTGATGGGGTTCATAGTAGGAGGCAACCAATTTTAGAGGGAAGTATTTTTTAAACATATATATATGTATATACATATGTATACATATATAAGTGATATCTTATAGAAGGGCTTAATGGCCCCTCAGGAAACACAACAATCTTCATTCTCTTTCCTCTAAGAAACTTTTTGGTAACACTTTCAGCGGTTTTTAAAACAAACAGTACAAAATATATTATTTCAGTTCTGCTTTGGGGCAGGG
Source organism: Sorex araneus (assembly GCF_027595985.1). Taxonomy (NCBI): domain Eukaryota; kingdom Metazoa; phylum Chordata; class Mammalia; order Eulipotyphla; family Soricidae; genus Sorex; species Sorex araneus. The sequence goes on along the minus strand of NC_073304.1, from coordinate 89,263,444 downwards.
TTGGGGTTCGGGATAGAAACATCTGAAATATGGTGGTTGGAAGGTGTAATGGTGGTAGGATTGGTGTTTAAATATTAAATGCAATCAAATATTGTGAAGTACTTTATAAAATAAAATTAAAAAGTAAGTAATGTGGAGTTCATGCCTATTCAATCAACTTAATCAGAGGCTTAATAAATAGCAGTACTGCTACATTAAAAATATAAATGATTAGATTTTTATTTTAAAATGTTTTATATTTGAACATTTTCTTACTCCTATGAATACTACCCCAATACAGATCTCACTGACTAGTGTCTAAAAGACATCAAATCAGCTTTCTATTTAGCTTCTGATTTTCTCCTTTTATTTTAACCTTTTAATCTTTTTTTTTATCTATTATGGAAAGGCAATTTTTCTAGAGTACCATTTCTACTCATGTGCATTACCTCATTTAATCCTTGTAAGAATCCTCAGAAGATGGTTTCTTTACTGCTTGAGGAATCAGATACTCCTCCATCACTGCACACTTTCCACCACCATGTCCCCAGAATATCACCCCCCTCATCCCAGTTCTCACCCTGTCTCCATGACAGGTGATTTCCCCAGTACTCTCTCTCTACTTTTGGACATTATATTCTGTTCGAATTTTCCCACCACCATTCAAGCCTGCCTGCCAGGGGGTATATGCTAGATCATTTATTGTCCATTGCTCATTTTGAAACTCTTGGATGCTGCAGCCACGTGCTTCTGGAATTGTAGATTGTAAATGGTTGAGTTCCAGAGACATTTCTGTAGGGCACTAATCCATTTTGGGATTCAATTGGGCGTCTCTGGACCAGGGTTGTTGGTGCACTAAGGTGGAGCCCAGAGGCACATTGTGGATATGACATCTGGACCGAAGAATGGGTAGGGAACTGGGGAGGGATAGCCCGGCACCTCTGCCCCCATGCATCATGGAGATTTAGTCCTGGAACTCACATACCTGGGCCTTGTTTGTGGAAGCTCTTGGTTGCCGGGATTCCATCTGGAGTAGGTGAGGAGAGTGTACCTACTCCATCTAGGGTGCCCCGGTGAAATTGGCTCCACCAGTGCACATTTTCCATCACCAATGTTCTCAGTATCCCTCCCATCACCCCCACCGTATCCCATCCCCTGCCTCTGCAGCAGGCAGCTTCCTTCTTACATTCTCTCTACTTTTGGGCATTATGGTTTGCAATACAGATACTAAGAGGCCATCATGTTTGGTTCTTAGTCTACTTTCAGCACACATCTCCCATCCTGAGAGATCCCTCCAAACATCATTTACTTAGTGGTGCCTTCTCTATCCCAACTGTCTTTCCCCCAAGTACATGAGGACTCTTGGCTTCTTTGTGGTAAATTAACCACATGTCAAAAGTTACTTTTAAAATCAACTTGACTGCGATATGATTTCATCAACAACCATGATCCAGAGACTCAGAAATAAAGCTCCCAGAAGAGAGTAACATAGAATGACACACCACAGAGATGCCTCTAGACCCCTCACCATACTGATTTTAAAAAGGGCAACTCACCCTAACAGAGCCCTGGAAGCCGAAAACCTCCAGAACTCAATATCCACCATGCTCACGACTGCTCTCCACAGGCTCAGATGAACATCACCCATGAGTGAATCTGCTGTATAATCTGCTGTATTCCAAATTGGAATCTGCTATATTCCAAATTTTAGAATTCCTGGAGCATGTGGCCACGAATGCTCTCATACTCTATATCACTGATGTACCAACACAACATTTGATGGTATTTAACAAACATGTTAGTAATATATTATACAAGGGATTAATGGCTTCAGGATAAAATACAAAAATCTTCACACACTTTCCTCTAAGGAAACTTTATTGGACCATTTTTAGTTGAATTATTTGTAACAAGCAATACATATTTGTTTCTGTTCTGCTTTGGGGGCACGGTTTGGGATTTGGGGTGGAAAAATTTGAAATATGGTGGTGAGAAGGTGCAATGGTGGTGGGATTGGTGTTTGAATATTAAATACAATGCATTACTGTGATCAACTTTATAAAAATAAAAATTTAAAAAACCCAACTTGATTGCAAGTAATATGACCATTGTATTCCACAAGGTGGCAGTATTGCTTACTCTTCCACGGTCTTCACAAGGCAGGATGTTCCTGATGCCCAGGGTGGGCTGTTGAAGACCCAAGTCCTCCTAAAGACACAATTAGTCCCTGGTACTCAAAACCCAGGTCAAAGCTAGATTTCTGGTTAATAGGAAAATCAGAAGTCATTAAGGAATTTCATCAGGCAGAGCTGTAGCAATGTGGAGAAATAGTGGGGCTAGATTAGGGACTGGAAGCATGAGGCCCATTTCATCAATTATCTGATTCAGTGGAAATTCTGAAAGGTCAAGAGTCCAGTTTTGTAAAAAAAAAGTGCATCCACTGTGTCTGAAGCTGTAGGACTCAGTTAGGACTTCCCTGATGTCTCTTATGACTTCAGGAATCTCAGGGTGATTTTAAAAAGGCCTGGAAATTTGGGGAGGGGAGGACTGGAGCTGGCAGGGTGGGGTGGAGAAACTATAGATCTCAGTGGGCAGAACTCAAGGGGCCATCTGTGGTCCCAGGGATTTGAACGAGCATTACAGCTGCTGCAGCTACATACAAGGCAAATGCCTCGCCTTCTATGCTACCTCTGGGGTCCTAAACCTGGATCTTCTGATAGCTCCCATTTTCAAAAGATGAGTGCCTTACCGGCTGGTGGATACCTGCTCTAGCCAGCCCCTATTTATTTTTTTTTGCTGCATAATGTTGCATAACATTATATAGATTTCAGGTGTGCTTCATTAAAAATAAAAATCAGAAGCCTGAGATAGTACTTGCCTTACATGCAACTAACCCTCTTCTATCTATAACATCACATATGGTCCCTGAGCACTGCTGGTAACAGCCCCTAAGCACATATCTGAGCTCAGGAGCATTTCCGGGTGTGGTCCAGAAACCACCACCACCACCCTTCCCCCCAAGTTCATTTTATTTATATTCTTAATCTGCCTACCTCCTCCCCATCCCCCACCACAAACACACCTTCTCTTCAGGTTGTTATGTTGGCCTGTGGTGTTTGAACACAGATCTGTGCAACCCTGATCATTCCTATTAGAGCACTTAGCAATGAATAATGAATTGCCATGGTTATAATGGAAAATCTTGACTGTTTCCTTCATGAGGCTTGGGGATTTCACATAGTCCTTGCAGAACTTCTATTAATAAACAGAAGAAACAGAATGTTAACCTACATTTTCTGGATTTGAAGTTAAAATAGGGTTCTACAATTTAGTTTCACAAGATATATAATTTAGTTCATGAGTACTCCCAAATCTTAAAGTTGAAATATGAAACCGAGTCAAAAGCCAATGAGCAAAACCTGATGTACTCTGAGACTGCTCGGAGAGTTCACAGAAGGACTCTTGTTAAAAATAAGAGTTGAATGCTATGCTAATTGCTACTGGGCTACATAGCTCTAGCTATGAAATATATATATGTATATGTTATATATTGGTGTTTGGGTCATACTCAGTGAGGTTCAGGAGATAATCATGGTTCTATGCTCAGGAATGAGCCCTGGCAGTGTTCAAGGAACCATATGTGGTTTCAGGGATTGAACCAGGGTTGGTTATGTGCAAGGCAAACATTTTAACCTCTGTACTAACTCTTTGGCCCCATTATAATTTTTTTCTTTTTTGACCACATCTGGTGGTGCTCAGGAATCACTCCTGACAGTGCTTGAGGGACCTTATAGAATGCTGGGGATTGAAGTTGGGTCAGACACATGCAAAGCAAGAGCGCTACTCATTGTATCATTGTTCTGAACCAATATAAAAGTATTTCTGAAAAACACTATAAGTTCTCATAATTCAAGTAAAAGATAAAAAGCCAAGAAGGGACTAAAGTTGTCAGTACAAGGTCAGGAACCAGGTGCACAGTAACCAGGAAAGCTGCTTCTAGTAATCAGAAGGAACACACGTGTCTCTGTGTCTGAGAAGACTGCCTGCTTGGTAACTTGCTAATCAATATCTGGTTCTGCTTGCTGGCTTGTAGAGCTCAGGTATTTCCATGCGACTCAGTCACTGCAATGTGAGAGGAGGCTCTAAGGGCTCTTCTGTCAGAAGTTTTAAGAGCCAGAGTGTGCTTTTTACCTTCCCCTTTCCCTTGGTCAAGGATAAGAGTCATAGTCCAAGTAGATGTTACTTGGTGCTACTGTGGGTGTTGGAGTGAAGCCATGGAGCAGTCTCCTTTGCTGATATATTATGTATGTTGTAAATGTTTGACATCATTTTTGTTATGGGGGGGGCACACTCCGTGGTGCTCAGGATCTACTCCCACCACGGTGCTCCCAACTGCTTGGGGACTAGGACTCAGGGCCTCACTTGCAAAGGCAAGTGCCCTACCACAGCGCCACAGCCCTCATCCAAATGTTTTTCTGTTTAAATTACAGAGACTTTTCTTGTTTTAGTGTTTTGTTAGGGCCACTCCTGGTGCTCAGAGGCTGTTCCTGGTTCTGTGCTCAGGAGTAACCCCAGGGGTGCTCAGATTTTTTGTTTTTTTTTTTTTTTCACTTGTTTTGGAGTCACACCAGGCTGTACTTAGGGCTTACTCCTAGTTCTGCACTCAGCGGTCACTTCTGGCGGGGCTCAGATGGGATGCCTGGGAGAGAACCCAGGTTTGCTATGTGCAAGACAAGTACCCTACCCACTGTCTTATCTTTGTCCGGGAGATTGAACTGGAGTTGGTTGCATGTAAGACAGGAATCTTAACCCCTGTATTATCTCTCCAATTTCTGTCACAGAGATTTTTAAATTATTATTTGTCGCTGTGACAACCTAGCCCATCCAGAGGGATTGATTTGTTCAGTCTATAACATGCGTCCTCAAATGAGAATGATATTACCTCAGAGGGGTGAAAAGATCATCCTAATTTTTTTTTTCATATTTAAAAATATTTTCTCCACTTTATTTTTTTCACTTTATTTATTTATTTATTTATTTGCTTTGATTTTTTTAAAATAAATTTATTTATTTTTAATTAATGAATCACCATGAGGGTACAGTTACGGATTTATACACATCTGTGCTTATGCTTCCCCCATACAAAGTTCGGGAACCCATCCCTTCACCAGTGCCCATATTCCACCACCAGTAAACTCAGCATCCCTCCCATCCTCCCCAATCCCATCTCCCCCCCACCCCACCCTGTCACTGTGGCAGGGCATTCCCTTCTGTTCTCTCCCTCTAATTAGCTATTGTGGTTTGCAATAAAGGTGTTGAGTGGCCACTGTGCTCAGTCTCTAGCCCTCATTCAGCCCGCAACTCCCTTCTCCCACATGGCCTTCGACTACATTATAGTTGGTGATCCCTTCTCTGAGTTGCCCTTTCCCCAGAATGTGAGGCCAGCCTCCTAGCCATGGAGTCAACCTCCTGGTAGTTGTTTCTACAATTCTTGGGTGTTAGTCTCCCACTCTGTTATTCTATATGTCATAGATGAGTGCAATCTTTCTATGTCTGTCTCTCTCTTTCTGACTCATTTCACTTAGCATGAAACTTTTCATGCCGATCCACTTAAATAAAAAATTTGTGACCTCCTTTTTTCTAACAGCTGCATAGTATTCCATTGTATAGATGTACCAAAGTTTCCTCAACCAGTCATCCGTTCTAGGGCATTCGGGTTTTTTCCAGATTCTGGCTATTGTAAACAGTGCTGCGATGAACATACATGTGCAGATGCCATTTCGATTATACTTTTTTGCCTCTCTGGGATATATTCCCAGCAGTGGTATTGCTGGGTCAAATGGGAGCTCAATTTCTAATTTTTTGAGAATCGTCCATATTGTTTTCCAGAAGGGCTGAACCAGTGGGCATTCCCACCAGCAGTGTAGAAGGGTCCCTTTCTCCCCACATCCTCTCCAACAGCGGTTGCTTTTGTTCTTTTGTATGTGCGCTAGTCTCTGTGGTGTGAGGTGGTATCTTGTGGTTGTTTTGATCTGCATCTCTCTGATGATTAGTGATGTAGAGCACTTTTTCATGTGCCTTTTGGCCATTCGTATTTCTTCTTTGGTAAAGTTTCTGTTCATTTCTTCGCCCCATTTTTTGATGGGGTTGGATGTTTTCTTCTTGTAGAGTTCAACCAGTGCTTTATATACCATTGATATCAACCCCTTATCTGATGGGTATTGTGTAAATATCCTTTCCCATTCTGTAGATAGTCTTTGGGTTCTGGTCACTGTATCTTTTGCGATGCAAAAGCTTTTTAGTTTAATGTAGTCCCATTTGTTGATCTCTGTTTTTACTAGATTGCTTAGTTCTGTGTCACCTTTGAAGATACCTTTATCTTCAATATCGTGGAGGGTTTTGCTGACCTTGTCTTCAATGTACCTTATGGTTTGTGGTCTAATGTTGAGGTCTTTAATCCATTTTGATCTGACTTTTGTGCATGGTGTCAGGTCAAGGTCTACGCCCATTTTTTTGCATGTGGTTGTCCAGTTGTGCCAGCACCATTTGTTAAAGAGGCTTTCCTTGCTCCACTTCACATCTCTTGCTCCCTTATCAAAGATTAGATGATCATACATTTGGGGTTGTGTGTAAGGGTATTCCACCCTGTTCCATTGGTCTACGGCTCTGCCTTTGTTCCAGTACCATGCTGTTTTAATTGTTACTGCTTTGTAGTAAAGATTGAGGTTGGGGAGGGTGATACCTCCCATCGTCTTTTTCCCAAGAATTGTTTTAGCTATCCTTGGACGTTTGTTGTTCCATATGAATTTTAGGATTGCTTGATCCATTTCTTTGAAGAATGTCATGGGTATACTTATAGGGATCGCGTTGAATCTGTATAATGCTTTGGGGAGTATTGCCATTTTGACAACATTGATTCTCCCTATCCACGAGCAGGGTATATGTTTCCATTTCCTCATGTCCTCTTTGATTTCATGGAGTAGCGTTTTGTAGTTTTCTTTGTAGAGGTCTTTTACTTCCTTGGTTAAGCTGATTCCGAGGTACTTGATTTTCTGGGGCACGATTGTGAATGGGATTGCTTTTTTTATGTCCCTTTTCTCTGCCTCATTGTTTGCATATATGAAGGCCATGGATTTTTGGGTATTGATTTTGTAGCCTGCAACTTTACTGTATAAGTCTATTGTTTCTAAGAGTTTCTTAGTAGAGGTTTTAGGCTTCTCTAGATATAGTATCATATCGTCTGCAAATAGTGAGAGTTTGATTTCTTCCTTTCCTATCTGGATGCCCTTAATCTCTTTTTCTTGTCTAATAGCTATCGCAAGTACTTCCAGTACTATATTGAAGAGGAGTGGTGAGAGTGGGCATCCTTGTCTTGTGCCTGATCTCAGAGGAAAGGCCCTTAGTTTTTCCCCGTTGAGGATAATGCTTGCCGTAGGCTTGTGATAGATGGCTTCGACTATCTTGAGGAAAGTTCCTCCAAACCCCATTTTGACGAGGGTTTTCATCATGAAAGGATGTTGGATCTTGTCAAATGCTTTCTCTGCATCTATTGATATGATCATATGGTTTTTATCTTTGCTTTTATTGATATGGTGGATTATGTTGGATCATCCTAATTTTTTAATGCATGGAGCATGACTGCACATACAGAATGTAACAGGAATGCAATCTATCTGCAATATTAAATTTTCTTGGGGGGGATAAGAAGTAAATAAAAAAAATTTGAAAGAAGCTCATTCAGAGGTGATAATGACGGGCTGGAGAAATAGCTCAATGATCCAAATTGTCACATGCTTTTCATGAGGGAGACCCAGATATGATCCCCAGTACTACATGGTTCCCCTAGCATAATCTCCCAGTAGCTCACCAGAAATATCCCACTGGGTTCCAAAAGATGTGACCCCAAAACTAAAAGAAAGATGCAATACTGAAATAAAGCTTGGCACACATACAGCAAAAGTAATTGTCACAGTTTCTTCATAAAGTCTAATGAGGCCCTCAACTCTGGAGGCATATTTAAAGCTCCTGGACAACTTTTTTTTTTTTTTTTTTTTTGGGTCACACCTGGCAATGCACAGGGGTTACTCCTGGCTCTGCACTCAGGAATTACTCCTGGCGGTGCTCAGGGGACCATATGGGATGCTGGGATTCGAACCCGGGTTGGCTGCGTGCAAGGCAAATGCCCTACCCGCTGTGCTATCACTCCAGCCCCAACTTTTTAAAAACATATCATGAGACCTGGGAAATGGCTCAGGGGCCTGGAGCACCTGCCTTGCAAGCATAAGGTGAAGAGTCCAATCCCTGTTTCCTCTGTATGCGCTGAGTGGCTAGGGCTGGAGCAATATAGCAGGCAGAGCTTTTGCCTTGTAAGCAGCCAACATGGTTTCAATCCCCGGCACCCTATATGGTTCCCCGAGCACTTTCAGGAATGATACCTGAAGACAGAGCCAGGATTTAGCCCTGAACATTGCAGGATATGGCCCTCAAACCAAAACAAAACCGAAAAGTAAAGGAGGAAAGAAAGAGTTGAGCTAGGATTCTGTGCCAGCTGTGGCTTGGGGCATCCACTACAGGATTGGCACGTACACTTCCAGGATAAGGGGTGACTAGTATACTGATATCCAAATCTGACTCCCAGGAATTCCAGTTTCAGTGGTTTTGAAAAGTTTACAAGCAGAGCCAGTTTAATATGTCACCCTGGGGTCTGGAAAGATAGTTCAATACATTGAATGTTCCTTGAAATACCTCCAGAAGTCATCTGGAGCACTGTGCTAGGAGTAGCCCCTGAGCACTGCTGAGTGTGAGCCCAAATACAAAATAAAAGAAGATAAGGTAAAATAAAATAGAGCGCTGGTGGCACCCTAACTCTGTGACATGCCCTATCTTATTTGAAGTGGTCCAAAGACCATTAAAGTGGGTAAAAGCAATTTTTTTAAAAAATCATTGATTAGGGTTGGAGACCATGCTTTGCATGTAGGAGCCCTGAGTTTGATCCCTAGGACCATATGGTCATCTGACTGCTAAGTGTGCCATCAGGTAAAAAAGACTATAAATTCAACAAGTGCTTGAGCAGTTATCTGGATCATGAGAACTCATGATTATGAACTTTTTTTTGGCCAGAGGATAGAAACAGTAACCAATTATATGTGTGTGTGTATATATATACATATATATACACTGTGTGTATATATACATATATATACATATATATATATGTATCACTGTCATCCTGTTGCTCATCGATTTGCTCGAGCAGACAACAGTAATGTCTCCATTCTGAGGCTTGTTGTTACTGTTTTTGGCATATCGAATATGCCATGAGTAGCTTGCCAGGCTCTCCCGTGTGGGCTAGATACTCTCGTTAGCTTGCTGGGCTCTCTGAGAGGGATGGAGGAATCGAACCTGGGTCAGCCACATGCAAGGCAAACATCCTACCCGCTGTGCTATATTTTGGGATATATATATATATATACACATATGTACATATGTATGTATGTATATATACATTTGTATGTATATATATATCCCAAAATAGTTTGTTTCTTAAAACTAATTAAGTCTTTTCTTTAACCACTTACATCATCTTCCTCTTTTTCTTTCATTAAAATACCTCATCTTGGACCACAGAAATTGTACAGGGGTTAACACACTTTCCTTGCACTGCCAGGTATGATCCCTGAACACGGATTCAGGAATAAGTGTTAAATATTTGGTATGGTCCAAATTTCCACCCCAAATTTAAAAACTAAAACAGAACTCTTTTACCTCTCCTTGGAGCATATTTTATGTGTCTGTCTGAATCTCTATACCCCAAATCACAATTTTTGATCTCCAAAAAATGTCTTGCCTTTTTAATTGCTTTCTAAATGTTTGACAGAAAAAAATCCATATGTTGGTAGATTTTTAATTTTTTTAATTAAAAGCCCCCAGGTAATTTTAATTTGCAGACATTGTTAAGGATCATTGGAGCAGACATTTCAAAGACAAAGCAATGTTGCTTCCCACAGGGACAGGTACAGCACAAGTAGCAGAAAAATAGCACAGTTCACCGGAAATGGCTGGCATAGAGTACAACTCATTCCAATTTTAGATGAACTATTCTGGCCTCACACCAGGTAACAAAAAGCCAGATCCATCAAGAAGAGACAGCAATGTCCAATTTCTATATTTTATTGTTCCCATTTCATGACACATTATTTGAATGCGGGGGGGAGGTGCTTTATGACTCATTTGGAAAACATAAAAAGAAAAAAAACTAGTGGTAGTTATTCTTGAGCTGGTATCCACAGTCAGCATTTTCTGCATAGATGCAATTTGGAAATCATGTCTGTCCTCAGATTTTAGAACTCTAAATTCTTTTCTTCTGGGTTGGCAGTGTGAGTGTGGAGGGAGTAGGAGGGGGGTGTCAAACTGTCATACTTGGTGGTGCTTGGGCTCCTGGATGCAAAGCATGTACTCAACCTTTATCTCCCTGGTCCTAGAATTTTAATTACTAACTGAATAAATGAAAACTAATTCGCATGGAATCGTATTTTAGCCTCTGTATCTAGGAAAACTATCCATGCTGAAGGGTTACTTTCATGTAGGTTGTGAAAATTAAAAATTAAGGCATTTTGAGCATAAAAATGGTAATGGCATAGGATTGTCAAGGCTGAATCTGGTGATTCTTTTCTTAAAATCACAGGGTACTGACAATTATAAGTCTGTATTTTACTGGAGTTATTTAATTTCCAGTTAGGAAGTAAAAATTATGTGTTTATTAAGAAGGATAGCACTTTAAATTATCTGTTAATGCATTTTCACATTAGAGGACGTTTACATTATTATTTGGAGTTTCTAACTAAAAGGTAAAATTGTTATTTTAGGTCACTGAGCACCTAGCTGGAGGGCAAAGGCAGAGATATTTGTAGGCATTACTTGTGAAACTTCTAAAAGCATAAAAATATAATTTGTAAGGGGCAGAAATATGGCTCAGTAGTAGAATACACAAGACCCAAAGCAGAGAAAAGATGTTGAAATTAGAAAAAATGAAGGCAGAAGAGATAAAATGGGACTGGGTATGGGGGACTAAAGTGCATGCTTGCTTGATCCCCAGCATCACATGCTCCCCCAAACACCCTGAACACCCAGCATCACCAGGTATGGCCCCAAGCAGCAACACTTTTTGGAAATCTGTTGACTAAGAGTTGCTGGGAGGGCCTCCATGCCTCCTGAACATTGCTTGGGAGTACCACCCTCCCACCCCCCCACCCCCACCTCCCAGCGCAAACAAAGAAAATACCTTCAGTTTCTGATTTTCAAGTCCCATGTTAAGACCTGGCTGACCTGCCAGTTTCATTCCACAAGATACTCATATTTTTTAATTAACCCTTATCCCTAGTTTGAGTGGGTTTCTATTCTTTGCGAGCAATAATCCCTGGATGAAGATCATGCTGGTCTCCACACAGAACAACTCAAAGCTATGAAGGACATAAGCCACATTTCCTGCAGATGTTTGCCTTCTTAAAAATTTGCTTGAATTATCCAGATTAACTTCCAGTGGATGAATTGGCAGTCTAGTACAACAGATGCAGCAAGCTTTGAGAGCAAATGGGTCACAAAGAAATGCTGGATGGCTTGAAATCCTTACAACAGGCACATGTTTTACCATGTATGTGCTAAACAAAAAGGCAGGGATCTAAACATGCGAGACCTTCTGGTTGCTTTTTCTTTCTTTAACGTAATTAAGTCCCAATAATCTAGCTAGACTTAAAGGAGATGTACACAATTTAATGTCTCCTTTATAAAAGGGCTTGAAATGATGCTAAAACGGATAGAATAATCAACTCTATCAGTTCCATCAATCTCTAACCCCCCTTGCTTCTGCTTTAGACCCTTGACACCAATTATGTAAATTTGCTCACACAGCGCCTGTTTGCCTTCACATTGTAATTTAAATGTAGGTGTCTTATGAAGACAAAAGGAAATGCATTGTCCTTTTCAAAATTTAGAATTTGAACTGATTCACTGATTTTGCTCCTGTAGAATTACTACACAGCTGGAGAAACAGCTGGGCCAGTTTCTGAGAACCAACAAAAAACTTCAAGTCTGAATTACAATAGGGGTTTTCATCAGAATTTTATAGTATTGTTTAATAAATACAAAACACACTTTACTAGTTACTGGCTGCTTTCCTGTTTACATTAGTGAATATATTATGAGGATGGAGCCAAGTGTACCAGGGGTTCCTTGATTCACTGAGAATTTGGATTTTATTTTCACTTTACTGAGTGGTCTTCAAGATTTATTTATATAAGCACTTTATACTGTGTGTAAAATGTCATGCCGTTTGGGGGCATTGGTTATGATTATGGCCCAAATAAAAAACTTTAAAAAAAATTTTAGCCAATGAAGCAATTTTTTCCTATTAATATAATCTTCTACCAGGAGGTAACTCAAAAGTCTTTGTAATGGTGAAGGCCCTGTCCACTAAGTGAGAACTGGAGAAGGATTTTTGTTGGCAACCAGCTGGTCAACTGGATGCTGGTGGATCATGGTCTCAAGGCAGCCCTCCTGTCTGCACAGGCACAGTCACAAAAAGGGCTTTTGTGGGTCAGAACAATAGTACAGTGGGAGGGTGTTTGCCTTACATGCAGCTGACCTGGTTTCTATCCCCTGCACCCGCAGTGTCCCCAGAGCCCAGCCAGGAATCACCCCTGAGTGCAGAGCTAGGTGTGCCCCAAACAAAACAAAACAAAAACCAAAAATGGGCGGGAGCTTGTGTTAACAGAAAAAACAACCAGGAAGCATGTTTTTCGGAATGGTTGTATTGCCAGCTGTTGATTACTGGCATGGTTAGTGGTCCTGGGCTGATCCCGTGAGGCACAATAAACAAAGGCTTCTGATTAGGGGCTTTAACCTCTCCTCATTAGAGACTTTCTGGGCAAGAACAATTATTCCTGTTCAGAAGAGCTTGCCAACTTTTTTTTTCTCCCTGGGGAGTGCTGGTGTCATACCTTGGCTAGGCTAATCTGTGCTCAGGAGTCAACCTGGCAGTACTCAGGGAACCATGTGTGGTGCCAGGGGGAGTCAAAAGGGGGCGAATGGGATGCAGGATGCAGGACAAATGCTATAATCCCTGTACTATTTCTATGGCTCCTTTTTTTAAAAAAAATGTTTTGTTTTGTTTTTTTTTGAGTTTAACTCTTAATTTCTTCTGGGCAAGTTTCAATATGTCTTTTAAAAAGAAATAGACAGAACAGGGTATTGAGAAAGGAACTCAAGAAAGGGTCTGGAGTCGTGCATACACAATCTGTAATGATCTCAAAGTTTGGACATCTCCCACTTCCTTATGAGAATCATGTTCTGCCTGGCAGTTGGTTGGATGACTGTCTTGTCAGGTCATTGTGTTCTGGATAACTGTAAGTGGATAAGGTACAGTGGGTTGAGATAGGTACAAGGCAAACCCAGCTGCAGGGCTTGGGAGGACGTTCTGCCTCACTGGTACACATCAAAAGGGCATGGAAATAGGGAAGAGAGGGAAACTTGGGGACGCTGTTCATAGGGAGGGAAAGGCTAGAGTTAGGTTTTTGCTTCAGATGGACAACAGACAGTGCTAGCTAATCCAGGAGAATGAATACTCAGAAATTGAGACAGGCAGTCTGGCATTTCAGTTGAGCTTGTTTCCAGATATGTACTAGTAAAAGCATGTTAGACCCTTTTTTAGAGGGACACTGATTTTTACTTTATATCAAGACAAGGGGGGAAAAAAAGACAAGGGAGGAGCTGGTGAGATAGTACAGTGGGATGAGTGTTTGCCTTGCACGTGGCTGACCAGTTTCTATCCCATGCATCCTGAGCCTGCCAGAAGTAATCTCTGAGCAAAGAGCAAGGAATAAGCCCTGAGTACTGCTGGGTGCAATCCAAAAACAAACAAGCAAATGAAGACAAGGGAGTCAAAGAAATAAAAGGGCATGGTACGATAAAGATTGGACTGGATGTTCCTAGGGACGGTTGGGTTGAAATGCCAGACCCACAGGACCCACCTGTGTGGATAAGATAAGAGATTTGGGAAGATGGAAGGAGAAATACCAGCAGGATGTCTGTGGGAGGAAAAAGCAATCCTATCAGCAGTGTCTTATGTCTCTAAACTTTTCACAGAAAGTACCATTTGATTTCCAAGCATTCTTTCAATGAGCCAGAGATAGTACAGTGAGGCAGTACAATGGGCAGTACAGCCAACCCTGGCTGGATCTCCAGAACCTCATATGATTTCCTGAGCACCATTTGAGTGACCCCTGAGTGCAAAATCAAGAGCCCTTAGCAATGACAAGTGTGCCCCCACCGCTCCCTCAAAAAAAAAATAAACACATACTACAAACAAACAAACAAAAAAAATAATTTATAGGGTTTAGAGAGCCAGGGATTAGCCTGAGCATAACCATGTGGGACATCATACCCCCTCCTCCAAAAAATAATGCCTTATATAGGGGATGGGATAGTTCTGTGGTAGAGTACATACCCTACTGGCTTGAGGCCACAAGTTTGATTCCCAGCACTGTCCCAGATACCAGGTGCAACCTCAGTGGCACTGCCATTTGGGATCCCTAGCCCCCCAGTGAAGTGTTTGATTTCCACTACCCTGCAACTAAGTGTACAAGAACTACAACCAAATGTTCAGTCTTCAGCAGCAGCAGTGGCAACAGAGGGACAGGAAAAGGGGCTGTCCCTCTGGGGGAAGAATGCCTCACTTCAGTCTAGGGATGGGGCTCAGTGGAGGAGTACATGCTTTGCAAGTGTGAAGCCTTGGGTTTTATTTCTAGCATCACCTAAAGGAAAAGGAAAAGAAAAGAGAAAACGTATCAGCTCTGGCAACATCTGATTGATGGGTGAACTATATTGCAAAAGAACTCCTGATTTGAGGATAGGGCTGTGGCTGTATAGTAGAGTGATTCCTTGCATGTGTAAGGCCTTGAGTTTAATCCCAGCACTGACAAAAATCAACTGAACAAAAACTCTCAGGAGTCGTTGAGAGCCAAAGTTTCCTCTCTTTTCTCACTCTTACCTTAGAACAGCTTTCTACTATGCAAGGAAGAACTGGGCTAGTTTAGATAACATAATCTCATTTGAAAAGTCAAGTTTTGTGTTTAGCAGATTAGAGAAGTAAAATGGAATTGGAATTGGAGTTGCATTGGTTGAGAGGAAAATGTTCTTTCATGAGAGCTAGGCACTGGTTAGACATCTTTGTGTTTGCTCTTGGATTCATAATTCTCCACACCTCTCACTGAACTTAACATTCTTGTTCCAGAAATTAGCTCCTTTTCATATCTACAATCTTAACCTGTTGTCTAAATTATGTAGGTAGATAAATTGAGCTCAGGGGAATTAGAGACTGGAGGTTTATTTGGCATTCAATTAACATTTGCTGAATGAATGAGATGCTCAGTATGCTTTTAAAGATGATGATAATGACAATGGTTAGTAATGAAGGAGGAAAAGAAAAAGGACAGAGAAAAACTAGGAACAATTATAGCTCTATGGCAATTATCTCACCAAATGCTACAACTAACCAAATACCAGCACAATGCAGTTTTCTGTCATTTAGAAACAGGTTCTTTATTTGTGTCTCAGCTCAGATTTTTGCCTCAGAATCATCTACTAATTGACTTTTAGTCATCTGTTTAATTTTCTTCGTCCATAGAAAAAACAGAGTGCCATTTTTTTGAAAAAAGGAGCCATAGTTGTAATGCATGCTTTGCATGGAGAAGGCAAGAGGCATGGTCCCCAAACACTGCCAGAAATGACCCTGTGCATTGAGCTGTGCGTAGCCCCCAAGCTCTGCTGAGTATGGCCCAATAACAAAAGCAACAACAAAAAGAGAGCATAAAAGAGAAGGAAACAAAAGATTAATAGCAGCAAAAATGTGCTCCAGTGTTTTTTGTGCATGAGCTTTCCTCATTCATTCTCACATCAATTTTGAGAGCCTCTCTCTCTCTGTATTTATGTCTCTATTCACACACACACGCACACACACACATATATGTATTTGTGGGCCAGAGATATAGTACAGGAGATAAAGTTTATCTTGCATGTAGTTTTGTCGGCCTAGAGCCTGATTTGAATCCCTAGCATGACATACAGTCCCCTTAGCACCTCCAGGAGTCACTCCTAAGCCCAGAGCTAGGAAATTACCCTGAGCACTGTCAGGTGTGTCCCTCTCAACTCACATATTCATATATATGTATCTATATGTATATGAATATATATTAATCATTTACTTTGAGTTAAGGAAGAATATTATAATCCCATATTAGAAATAGAAAACCGAAGTCTTGGCAATACTCACAAACTGACACTAATATACAATAGCTTAGAGAGCTAGAATTCATACCATGGGCTATGAGATCTTGAACTTGATCTTTTCCCTGTTACTCATAAGTTTAACTTGTGTCAAGTCTATAAACAGTGTTTTCAGTTTACAAATACTTTAATTATCTTTTCTTGTTTTATCTATTCTTGATGTTGCTAGATGTGTGCTATACTGGTGTATGTCAGTTTTTCTTTTTCTTTCTTCCTTCCTTTCTTCTCCTTCTTTCTTTCTTTCTTTCTTTCTTTCTTTCTTTCTTTCTTTCTTTCTTTCTTTCTTTCTTTCTTTCTTTCTTTCTTTCTTTCTTTCTTTCTTTCTTTCTTTCTCTCTCTCTCTCTCTCTCTCTCTCTCTCTTTCTTTCTTTCTTTCTTTCTTTCTTTCTTTCTTTCTTTCTTTCTTTCTTTCTTTCTTTCTTTCTTTCTTTCTTTCTTTCTTTCTTTCTTTCTTTCTTTCTTTCTTTTTGTGAGGGAGGGCACATCTAGCTGTGTTCAGAGATCACTCCTGGTGGAGCTTGGATGACCATATGGGGCGCCAGAGATAGAACCCAGTCGGCCATGGGCAAGGCAAGTACCATAACCTCTGTTATGTCTCAGCTATGTGTGTTTGTTCCCGACCTATATAACCACCCCATAGTACGCAGGGGGCTGGATACCAGTTCCAGCAGTACTTGACCACCTGGGCCAGCAGTTCAGTGCTTGGGTCTGAAAATGTGGTCCTGTGGGGCCCTGCAGTACTTGGGACCTCCAGGATCACACATGACAATGCTGGGAAGACTGGAACTAGGGATCAAACCCAGGTCAAGGCAAGCACCCCAACTTCCTCAATTTCAACTGACATGCCTGAGAGTCTTTTAATTTCCTCCATTTGACTTTGATTTTTCTCCAGAATTGCCTTGAAATTCTCATTCTGGGATCAAACATTACCATTATGTCTCTCTGGCTCCAAACTTGTTATAATTAATCTAGTGTTGGATCTGGAGTTTGTATTCAAGTCTTCAGACTCCAAATACAATGCCTTCCCCATATATATACATATATATGTGTACATATATATACACACATACACACACACACACACACACACATATATATATATATTATTTTTTGGGTCACACTCGGTGATGCACAGAGGTTGCTCCTAGCTCATACACTCAGGAATTACTCCTGGTGGTGCTCAGGGGGGGACCATATGGGATGTTGGGAATCGAACACGGGTTGGACATGTGCAATGCAAAAGCCCTACCTGCTCCAGCCTCTCCCACTATATTTCTTAAAAAAAAAAAAGTAGGAGGCTTGCCTTGCATATTACTGACGGAGTCCAATCCCCAGCACCACATATGATTTCCTGAAGCCCAGCCAGGAGTGATCCCTCAGCAGAGAGCCAAGAGTAGCACTGTAGCACTGTTGTCCCGTTCATCAATGTGCTTGAGCGGGCACTAGTAATGTCTCCATTGTGAGTCTTGTTGTTACTGTTTTTGGCATGTCAGGCAGGATACTTTCAGCAGCTTGCTGGGCTCTCTGAAAGGGCCAGAGGAATCAAACCTGGGTCAGCCATGTGCAAAGCAAATGCCCTACCCGCTGTGATATAGCTCCAGCCCAATGGACATATGTCCGCGTGGGTTTGAACCCCACTCCTGGAGCCAAGAGTAAGGCCCAGGCAACTGCCACGTATGGCCCAAAAAAGCATGAAAAAAAGAAAAAGGAAAGATAGAAGACTCTATAATGAAGTTGTTTCAGAAACAGTTTTTGGCACCAGACACCTGGTTTAGGTCCTATTTTTGCCTCTTGATAGCTAAATCCTTATAATAAATTGTTTGGCCTTGTATACTGAAGTTTCTTCAAGTTAATATAGGGATAACAAGAGCACAGGTTCACTGTGATGCTGTAAGTATTCAATTAGAAAAAATATATAAAGGATCCAGCAGTCTCCGATATATAGTGAGTGCTCCCTTATTACTGTAATAGAAAAATGGAAAGGATAAGGTATAATAATGATTTTCAGTTTTAATTAACTGAACTATGTCCAGGGAAACTTTTAAATTAATTCTGCAGGTATTTACTGAATAATTAGTATATGCCGTATGAAATGTTTATTCCTCTCTCTTTTGTTTGAACCTTTTTTTTTTTTGTGAAACAAAATAGTTTTTATTGATAGAAATTTAGATAAATGGGGAAAGGGGCAAGAGAGAGAAGAGAGAGAGAGAGAAAGAGAGAGACGGGTGTTCAAGAGAGAACATGGGTTCAGAAAAGCCTGCTAACAAACAAGCCTCTTTATGAAAAAAATCTTTGACTAGCAGATACTTCAAACTTAGTTGAGTTTATGTGATAAACTTCTCAGGTTAAATTTAACAGAGCCATAGATTTTTCTATCCACCAATATCTAAGCAAATGAACATCAAAAAAAAGCAATAATGTACTTTGATGGGGGTCAGAGATATAATACAGAGTGTGGAGAGATACTACAGCCAACCTGGGTTCAATACCCACATGTGCTCCCCACCCCTCACCATTCCCCCTGCACTGCCAGAAGTGATCCCCCTGAACACAGAGTCAGGAGTTGCCTCTGAGCACTTCTAGGTATAGGCCAAACCTACCCCTGATCCCCACCACAGTGAAGCGTGTGGGTCCTCAAACTATTACTACTACTTAGAAAGAAACTGAGAGGGAAAAAAGAGAGTTGACAACATTCAGAGAGTTCTCTCCAATACCGTCACTAATTTAGGAAAAGCATTTCAGAGGCTGTAGATCTGTAATTCTGGCAGAAGTAGAGGTGTGGGAGAACCCAAGAACACCTTTTTTTTTTTTTTTTTTTTAAGAATAGAAGCTTCTACATGCCACCAGGGGACCTCAGCAGAGAGACAATAAGGGCCTTTGGAGCTTTCCCTTTTCCAGGCAACCAAGCTGAACAGAAGAATTCATACAAATTACACTCGCAGGAGAGCAATAGTGTATACTTACTAGTTGCTTTGGACTGGGGAAGATCATTTAACTGAATCTCACAAGAGAGCAGAACTAGTACAGAAGTAGTCACTCCCGGCTTCCCTCTTCTCTTCCCCTTAGAAGACATCCTCAATGGTAGAAAACAATTGATCAGAATGCAATTCCAAACTCTTAAACTAAGGATGAAGAATTGGTTTATATCAGAGCAAATTGAAAGTCTGAAAGGTCTGTTCATGCTAAATATCAGCTGGCTAGAGTAGAAAGATATGATAATCATTCAGGCATGGTGGAAAGAAACATGCTATTTTTGGAACATACCCAGAGGTGAGAGTATGGTGCTCAGAAGTTGCATCTGAAGGTGTCGGGGGACCATGTGGTGCTGGGGATCAACCCAGTCCTCCTATAAGTAAAACATGAACTTCGGCTCTTTGGGCTATCTTCCCAGCCCAGAAACATGATTCAAAATTTTTAATTTAATTTTTAATTTTCATTTTTTTTGCTTTTCTTTGGGGGGGTGTCACACTTGACGATGCACAGGGGTTACTCCTGGCTCTGCACTCAGGAATTACCCCTGGAAGTGCTCAGGGGACCATATGGGATGCTGGGAATCAAACCTGAGTCGGCTGTATACAAGACAAACGCCCTACCCGCTGTCCTATTACTCCAGCTCCGCCCCGACATTTTATTTTATTATTTTATTTTATTTTATTTTATTTTATTTTAGGACCACACCTGGCAGTGCTCAAGAGTGATCTCTGGCAGTGCTCAGGGGACCAGGGTTGGTGGGATTCAAGGAATTTCAAGAGGTTTCAAGGGATTCAAGAAACGTGACTTTTGAAGGCCAGCTAAGGAATCTAGACAAAGAATATCTGTTAGAATACAAACTAGGACTGGATGGCAGTTAAAGTGACTTTGTCATATTCCTCAACCCAATTATAATGTGAGTTTTTGAAGGATTCCCCAAACAACAGATAAATCTCAGCCTTTAGTTGAATCTGAAAATTCAACTCAATTCTAACATTACTTACAGATAACATTTAGGAGCTGGTCACAAGCCCAGGCTGTGCATCTGATTGATTAGCTGCAAATCATCAGCCTTTGACTCCCTTTCAGGTTTTTTGGTTTAGTGTGGAGAAACCACACCTGGCAGTGCTCAGGTCTTACTCCTGACCCTGAGCGCAGGAATCACCTGGAATCAAACCCAGATTTGGTTCAAGCAAGGCAACTGCTTACTGCTATGCTATCTCTGTGTCCCCCGATTTTAATTTATTTTAGGGAGGTTTCATTACATTGCCATGAATGATTAAATCATTGAAAATTGGCAATTGAACACAACTTCTTCCCAGGTCAGGGTCATGGAGCACAAAGAAGTCTTTGCCTCGATTCTTATTTTTTCTGACAAACAGCCTTGATCCTCAGGTGTTATCTAATAGTTATTTTCATCAGAATAACAACACCTCTAACACTCAACACTACTGATTCTCAGCCTTTAAGAAGATGTGAGCCAGGAACTGTGGATGGTTGAGTACAGAAGTACAAGAGAGAGACTAGAGGAAATATGTTGTCAAAGACTGTAAATGTTATAAACGTGATCAAAATACAACTAATACAAGTCAAAAAAATTGGGAGTTTGAGTATAGGGAATGGGAGAAATATAATGCTAATTATCCCATTTTGCAGAGCAAGTCAATTGCTCTATTAATCAAGAAATATAGGTTTTCTGATTTCCTATTTACATATTTCTTTGCCCTAATTCTTCAGCTTATTTTTCATATCTTTGCTGCCTTTCCCTTTTATACCTCTTTTTAAAACCAATGTGCATTGAACATTAATCTACATAACCTGAATACTTAATAAATGTGGTTGAAGTAATTTTGCAGATTGCATGGTACTGTAAATTGTATGAGCATTGGGAATGTGTTTTATTCATCTTTGAATTCTCTTAGCACCTGGCATAGGGAATTGCACATAGTAGACTATCAATAAATATTTTTGAATAAATGAATTAGTTTTCTTTGTTTCATATACATTTTGCTGCTAGCACAATGCCTGAAAACTGGCAGGAAATACAGGAAAAACCAGCCACAATTGGTGCATAGAGTAAAGCCTATTACCTACATCTGAGAGACTTATTATACATGATTCTGATGCTTCATTCTATTGTTTTTGGAACGCATCTCCCCCCACCCCCAGAAGTAATCTCGTCTTGCTCTAATTTAATCATTTATGCTGCTACCAAAATGATCATTTCTAAATACAGATTTAATCCTGTCACTTCTCAGCTTTATTGTTATTGTTTTATTTTTAAGCAAAGCAAGGCAGTTTTTATTGAACAAAACTTGCTTGGAAAGATGTGAGAGGAGAGGAGAGGAAATATGTTCAAGAGAGAACGTTGACTTGTCCAGAGTAGAAATAAACAAGGAAACATTAGAGACTAGGGCCAGAGACATAGTACAGGGGGTAGGGCTTTTGCCTTGTATGCCAGATTTCATCCCCGGCCTCCCATATGGTTTCCAAAGCATGCTAGAAATCTTTCTTGAGTACTGAGCCAGGAGTAACCCCTGATGACTGCTGAGTGTGGCCCCCAAATAAACAACAAAAAGAAATATAGAAACAAGCAAGCAGGACACTGTTCAAGAGAATGTGAACTTGAATAGCAAGCTTCTGCTTTAAAATCTTTAGTACATTCCCCATGGGTTGTATCCCCAACAGAGTCCAAATTCATAAGTATGGTATTGAAGGACATTTGAGTTGGTCTCAGTTCTTCTCTTTTTCCCAGCTAATGCATCCCACATTCTCTTTATTTAAGAAGTACAAATTTCGGGGCCGGAGCGATAGCACAGCGGGTAGGGCGTTTGCCTTGCACGCGGCCGACCCGGGTTCGATCCCCGGCATCCCATATGGTCCCCCAAGCACCGCCAGGAGTAATTCCTGAGTGCAGAGCCAGGAGTAACCCCTGAGCATCGCTGGGTGTGACCCAAAAAGCAAAAAAAAAAAAAAAAAAAAGAAGTACAAATTTCTTGGTTTGTACATTCCCTTTTCTTGAACTTTTGGGCTATATCCTTTGTATTTTAGAAAGTAGTCACAGAATAATTGTTCAAACTGGAAGGCCAGGGAGATTGTTCTAAGGACTTGGTTGGATCCCCAAACAGCATGGTCTCCTGAGCACCACCAGCTGTGTGCTTCCCTCTGCCCCTAAATATTTGCAGTTTGGAATTTAAAAAAGCACACACATTTCTTCTATCACCATATGAAAATACTTCCTACATGTAGTTGGGGCTAAACGAAAAATCCTAAGGATTGAAGGAAGATAGAAAAGCTGCTTTTTTAAAAATTATTGGACCACTTGAGATACAAAACTTTCATGATTGGTTTCATAAAATGATCAAACACCTATCCCTCCACCTGTGTACATTTTCCACAACCAATGTCCCCAGTATCTCTTCCGCCACCCTCACCCAACCCCATCCTCTGCCTTTAAGGGAGACAGCTTCCAAAAAGCTGCTTCTTAAACCGTATCTGGTTTTCAGTTCTGATAAAAGAAGATTTGAATGTTTTTTCAGAGGTCATCTGCTCTGGCATTACAACATTGTTTAATTACTCACGTAGTAACATTATATATACACATATCACATACACACATATATATAATATATATGGAAAACTACAAAGTGACCATGAACTGGTAGATGCTTTAGACTGAGAAACTAAATTCTCTGTATTTGAAAATCTCTGTGGAAGGGGCCACTGCTTCAAAGGATTTTCTTTTCACTTGCAGATTGATTATGTATGTGTTTCTTTATTTGTTGCTTTTGTAGAGGAGTGAAAGTGTTGTCTGAGCTCTGCTATTAGATCAGAAGTTGAGATCTAAAGGATTCATAGGCATCGACCTCACTGCTTACTTGGAGTATTGTTATGAAAAGGAACTGAACTGGCTTTTGATGAGGATCAATCCAGACTCACATGTGAAGACTGCAGAGCTCAGTTTTTATGGGGAGTATGCTGATATTGGATTGTTATATTAATCATGGATTAGCTGGGTCAGAGGTCAAGGTCACAGTCTTGGGGATAGAAAGTGCAGTTTCCTCTTTGAAAAGTAGATAATCCCATGTTTGACCTAGGGAGATACAGCACCTGATTACATCTATAGTCACACTTTTTTTATATGCCTGTATTCAGCCTCACAGCTTACCTGGACTTATGGTGCTTTGTCTTTTTAACAGCTGCTTATTTGTATAAACTGTTAAAGATGTTTCTTTAACATCATACTATTGCCTTCCATCCCCACCCCATGGTTTTGTAGATTCAATGGCAACTCTTGTCTTGAACAAACGTGAAAGATAAAGGTAACCTGTCTTTCATGTTCTTCTGCCAATCTGCCTACTAAGGCATTGATGTAAAGGCATTTATATCTGGCTTTATGACTCAAATACTTATGAACTTGTTATAGCCATTGAATGTTGAGAGGTACAATATGGCTAGTATGGGAATGGTCCAGGAACAAAACTATAATGAGGCCATAATTGAAGTGGAAAGGTGGGCCATGCAAAAACAAAGAAACACAGGGGGAAAATTCTAGAATTCAAAAGCTTAGGGAAGAAATATACTTAGAGGCCAAATGTTTCCCTAGGTTAATGTGAGCTTAAAAAAAATTTTTTTTTGGCTTTTTGGGTCACACCTGGAGTGATTACTCCTGGCAGAGCTGGGGAAATCATAGGAATCGAACCCAGGTCACCTGAGTGCAAGGCACATGTCCTACCCACTGTACTATTGCTCCCACCCAACACTTTTATGATGTTATTGTATATATTAACAAGAAAAGTTGAAATAAAAGTAGGAAAATATGCATATTTCATTATGAAATCATTCAGTGTATTTCTTATAGAATTAATGTTCATGTTAGTATGATTTTTATCTTCCCTTCCATTGCAATTTTTGAGGGATGATTATGTCTTTTAACGTAATGGTTTTTATAAGGAATGTGAAGTCCCCCCTCCCTGGGGGCTATTCCTGGCTCTGTGCTCAGGGGTCTCTGCTGGCAGTGCTCCAGGACCATATGGTTCTGGGAACCATATGCGGTCCTTGGGGTCAAACCAGGGTCAGCCCCATGCAAGAATGTGCCTTTACTTCTGTGTTATCTCTCTAGCCCAAGAACGTATGGTCTTTAAATACGAGGTCTCCGAGGGCAAGAGACATGTTTTGCTCTTTTTGATATATACCTTCTGACATAGGTTTAGTATTTTGTTGAGGAAGTCTGAAGATCTAATAACTAGTTCTAAAGATGCAAGGAGAGGATCCACTGCTTCATCTGCTCACTACCTGCGGAAGGAGCAGTCTCTCCCTTTTGTTTTTTGAAAATACAAGGAAGACGAAAGAGGGTGTTTGAGGGGAGGGTTTGCTAGAGGTTAAACCTGGGTTCCTAAGAATCTCTGAGAATCGTAAAGCTTTTGTTAAAGTAACGCCCATAAAACAGAAGCCCTCCAAAATAAGAGGGCTGGAGTAGAGAGAACCGTCGGCTAGACTTGGGGGCAAATCATAGGTAGGAGCAGCTGCCTGGTCCCGAGCGGAAGGTGCTTGCTTTCTGCAGGTGCAGTGATTGCGATCTCGCCCCATCTCGGCTCCCCAAGTGGGCGGGAACCTTAGCGTTGTAGCGTGTGGGACTTGGCCTCCGAAACAGAGTACAATTGTCTTCTTAGCAGCAGACATCACTCCCGCCGGGTGCCCACACCTGGCCCGGGGGAGGGGAAAACAGCATCTATAGGAACCGCAAAGAGGAGAGGAGCCCCTCGCTTGGGACGCCAGAGGGCTGGTCCCGCTAGTCCGTAGGGTTGTACTTTTCCGTGATTGCGTCTCCAATCTGTCTATCACTCTAGTGCGCTAATTTTATTGGCTCTAGCGTCTGCCATTCGGTTCCGCCGCGCTGGCCCCCATTGGCCCCCCTCCGGCAGAGGCCCCACCCCACGAGCTGGGCTCGGGCAGTGGGGCGCCGAGGAGAGAGCCCGGCGCTTTGCTCTCGGCTGCCGGGAGGTGGTGGCGGCTGAAAAGGAGGAGGAGGAGGAGGAGGTGGAGGAGGAGGAGGAGGAGAAGGAGGGAGTAGCTGGAGGCAGCGGCAGTGACCCGGACTAGGGTGATGGTGCAGGTGCCCGGGGCCGGCGCGGAGCTGCCCGGCTGAGGGGCGCCTGGTCCCGGGTCCGCAACGCCGCCGCGTCTCTCCCAGGGGCGGGCGAGCGAGCGGGAAGATGCTGAGCAGGTTGATGAGCGGTAGCAGCAGGAGCCTGGAGCGCGAGTACAGCTGCACCGTGCGGCTGCTGGACGACAGCGAGTACACCTGCACCATCCAGGTCAGTGCCGCGTCGCGCCGGGACCCGGGCGCCCCCCAAGTCGGGCCAACTTGCTCCACGGCCGCCAGCGGCGAGAGGGTCGCCCCAGACCCCAGCGCTTTGTCTGCCCCTGACTGCGGCGGGCGGCCCCGGTGCCGGGCGCCTCCGTCCCAGCCCCTTGCCCTGGGGGTCCGGGGCTCCCGGCACCGCTGCGCTGCGAGTCCTCGCGTCCCGAACTCCCCCCCCCACCCCCGCCCCCAACTCCGCCCCTGTCCTCTCTGGGGAGTAAGGACACCCTTCTTTCTGGCTTCTCGAGCCCGAGTGAGTGGGCAGCGCCTTCCGCCGGAGTCCGGGGGCTTGGTGGAAAAGGATGTGCGGGGCGGGAGACTCCAACCGCGGCCGCCCCGTCGGGGCTCAGGCTTGGGCTCTCGGGCCCGGCAAGGACGATGGCCAGGCTCCTCGGGTCGCTCTGGGTTGCAAGGATAATGGTGTATGTCATCGGCTCCCTCTCCCCCCCCGCCCCCCCCCCCCCCCCCAGCATTTGTGAGTCAGAGTCTCGGAAGGTAGAAGTGAACGCGCAGCCCATGCGGAGTGGCCTATTGAAGGGAGCCCAGCCCTCTTGGGCTTGAAAGCTTTAGGCACTCCCGCCCGCGTCTTTCTCTCTCCACGTCTAATATTTGTTTGGGGACAAATTCGGGTGGATGGAAGGGGGGCGTGAGGCAAAGGCTTAGCAACAAGTCCCAGGCATTTGAGGGCTAGAGACGCGAGATGGAATCGAAGACTTAAACCAAAACGCTAACAATACGATAATGAGACCGCACAGAGGGTGGGTTTTTTTTTTTAGTTTTTTTTTTTTTTTTTTAACAGCCTCTTGTTTCTGGTCGTTCACGAGAGCACTGTGGCACGTGAGAAGTAGTAGTGTTTCGCCGGAATGCGGTTCCGGCCCTTTCTTTATAAAGTCCGAGGTAGAAAACATTGACAATGCTCTGGTGTTTTTAGCCCAGAGCCCCGCGGAGGCTGCGCTCTCGCAGCTGCAACTGCATGTTCTCTTTGGAGAGGCTAATTGAGTCAGACCTCAAGGGGTCTCACCTGATCCCTGATCTTTGCAGCAAGAGTGCAGGGGGCGCTTCTTGTTTCAGATGTGGCAGACAGAAACTGTTGGCCCAGGTCCTACTCTCTTTGTCTCCTGCGCACCCCACCACCCATTTCTATTTGTGCTGACAGTGCTCAGTAGCGGAGAGCAGCGGTGTGCGAGCAAGATGCTGGAGAGTGAAGGAGAGCAGCTCTCCGCTTACTCTGGGCTCAGTTCAGCCCTGTCGTCACTTTCTCTCTCCGCTCACCCCTCAAATCCCGCTCTGGGCATGAACATTGACTGCTGCCCAAGGTCCTTGAGGATAGAGAAAGAAGCAGCTCTCTTATATACAGTCATAAAAAACGCTAGCCATCCAGTGAAAGGATTTCTTTTACTGGATAGATAGAGACCTCAGGACCCCCCAGCACCACCACTACCACTACACCAATTGAGTGTTAGGCTACTTTTGTTTTTATTGTATCTTTTTATGTCAGATGCTAGGGGAGGGGTTGGGGAGAAGAGACGAAGAAACTATTGAATTGATCCATTCACTCTAGGTTGTCATAGAGCTTTAAAAGACTACCTTTTTGCTTTAAAATGGAAAGCATGTCACAATAGGATTATCTAGGGGTGTGAAACAGACTTTATGACTTTTAAACATACTTTTGGGCTATATGGTGAAATTATTTTGGGAGAAGGCCATTAACTTTTGCCAAGGTATAGAATACAGTGTGACAGAATTCACATCACCACAGGCTAATGTTAATTTTTTTTTTATGTAATACAGTAGGGCAGCTAGATATTTTTAATCAGCTAGTGGAACCATTGAGGTTGGTTGATAGTTTTGTGTTTTTTTATTTTGCTATTAAGAAAATTGTATATGTACAGTAAGCTGAACCAACTGAATCTGTGCTTCCTATATCTTATTAAGATTGTTTCTTTTCTAGCTGGTTTTTTTTATTCATACTGTTACACCTTAACGTTGTAAAAATTTAGACTACTTAAAAACATAAGCATGGTGTAATACATTCGTTCTATCCTGTGCCTACTGTCTAGATATATTAAATGATTGTGCTTTGTGACTCTTGCATGGAATAAAAAAAATAGAAATTCTGAAATATATCCAAAAGAATCATAGGAAATTAGCATTTTATACACATAGCTTTTTTGAGCATGTGGAAATTGAGCTTTTCTTAGCAGCTGTCGCTTTTGTGCATTCTATAGTGAGTGTATTTGTATGTGTACTTATTTGACAAACACTGGGTACATCGTCTTTTAAATCAGTATGTAAAGGAACTATGAGCTGATTATTAGGATAAAGCAATATGCACAGCAGTTTAGTCATTGTAGAACCATACATCAATTTTTTTCTTGTGACAATTAAAATTCTCTTAAAGTTTTGTATGCTATAGTCTTATTTCAATAAGGTATCTGTTTTAGAAAGATTTTAGTGCGTCTTGAGATCATCAGTGTACACTTAAAGAATTGCAGAATCAGTGATCACTAGATTAGAGTCATAATAGGCACACTTTGTAAATTTTTGTTGCTGGAAATTCTGGCAGAGTACTGGCTAACCATCCATATTGCAGCAGTTATGCTGATTAGGCATTTAGGATGTGATTATTAAGGTAGTGAAAATGCCTTATATGCTCTTAAGGAAGGTTGCCACAGTTAGCAAGCTATTCTCTCACTTTTTTTCTGATATGCAAATACATTTGTAGATCAAGAGAAATGAAAGGATACATAGGATGGTTGTGGTATAATTGCTCTCCTGTGAAGAACATTGTTAACAGCACCCTGCCAGTTTTGAAGGTCATTGCCTTATAAATGCAGAGCTGGTCCATATTTTTTATACAGCTGTTTCATTTATGCATATCTATATTCACCATGTTTTCTACCTCACTGTTATTTTCTTTGGGAGAAAATAGAAAAAAACAAAAAGGTTGCATCATATCATTGAACTCACTATATCAAAAAGAATCATTTACATGCTTAGGCATGTGTTATTCTAAGGAATATATTTTTAGCTATCTTTTAGGTTTAATAGTTTATTGAAACTATATATTACAAAATGCCAGTATAAATATGCATTAAGATGCATATTTTAAAGTCAGAAGTGTTCATCTTTTTTTGTGGGGGGAGGGTGTTACTAAAATTTTAGCTTTATTAAAAGCACTATGGTTTTTCTTCCTTTTAAATACGTTTTAGGGGTATAATGTTATCACAGCAAACCCACCATCAAAGTGCCAATGACCCTCCACAGTTTATCCCAGTCTCGGTGGTACTCACTGTTTTACTCCTGTTCCTGCACTCATAGATCACTTCTGGCAGACTGGGGAACCGTATGGGATGCTGGGCATTGAACCTAGCTCTGCCATGTGTAGGGCAAGTGTATTGTGCTATCACTTTAGCCCCTGGATTGTTGTATATCCATTATACCAGTTGAAGAAACTGGGTTTATGGATTTGTGGAAGAGCTAGTATTTGTTCAGTGACTGTGCATGAAGCTTTTCATAAAGTGTTTTGCTTATACTTCATATAAACCAAGAGAGGTATCATCCCCCTTTACAGGTGAAAGGCCCAGATGAAAAAACTTATCAAAGCTATGACTCTTAAACATACTTTTATATGACTGTGTTGTTTAAATGATCCTTAAACCTTGGTCTTTTGGTCTTGAAATCCTATCTTTGTTCCCTCTATCACTTTGATTTCCTAGTCACTTCACTTTCATTTCCTCATCTATATAATGGGAATACTAATACTTAATGCCTGGAGAAAATTGTCTGGAAATGTCAATTCCAAAACATTAGGAACATTTAAACAGATTCATACTATACTTACAATATGCTTTACTGTATTCAAATTGAAAATAGAATTGAGAAATCTTTTACTTTTTTTTTTGGAAATGAATCAACATAAGCTGAAAGTCCTTAAAATTATTTCTAATTTCAGTGTTACTGTAAAATATAAGAATAGGATAACTAGACTCATTATTAGAACTCATTTAAAATTCAAGAGGTCAGGTTTGTTTCTTTTCTAATTATTCTTTGGTTTTAGATGGGTATTTATTGCTTACACCATTATTTATCTTTCTAAAGAACTTTCACATATGGTAAATGAACTTCTTGGTCTCATTAATGTAAGAGAGATATTAAAGAATGAGGATAATTTTATTCATGGAGAAAAATGCAAGGATGCTTTATTTTCATGATATAATTTTAAAAACCTTTATGAAACAATTATGCTGTCTCAGGAATTCTGTTACAATAGCAAGTCAATTAGACTATTAACTCTTGAACCTAAGATAATTCCAAAATAGGTATTCTGGAATCCTAAAGACATTTGTATTGTTTGTTTCTTGTATTTTGGGTGCCACACCCAACAGTGATCAGGGTTTACTCCTTGCTCTTCACTCAGGAGTAACTTCTGCTGGGACCTGGTGGGATATGTGGTGCTGTGGATCGAAACTGGGTTAACAGCATGCAAGGCATGTTCCTTACCTGCTGTACTATCTCTCAAGTCCCAATTTTTTTTGAGGGACTACAGAATTCCATGCCCTTATGAGAGGCTTCCAGTGATGCTTTGATCCTTGACCTGCCAGTGATCTTCTCTCCCTCATCCCTACCCCCTCCAGCCCTCCGTCAAGCCCTACACTTTATCCTCTTTGCTTTGACTTTGGGTTCTAACTTTGCAGTGCTCAGGGGCTACTCCTGATTCTGGGCATTGCTTCATGGACTGTGTAATTCCCAGTATTGAACCCTGGGCTCTGTCATGCAGAGCCTATGCTCAGCCCGTTGAGCTAGCACTGGCTCAACTGGTGATTCCTGGTCTGGTCTGCTGACCTACTATTTGGAGATTAAATTTAGGGACTGTCCTAGGTGATTTTGTGTGTGTGTGTGTGTGTGTGTGTGTGTGTGTAGGGATAAATTCAGGGTTCTGACGTGCTAGGCACATGTGCACTCACTTGAGCCATCTCTGGCCTCTTAATTTGCTATCAATGCGTTTGTTATATGAAACTAGTACAAGTCATTTTTTTTTTAGTATAGGTTAATTCTAGAAGCATTACTATGTTCTCATTTTTTCCCTTTTTGACAAATCCCATTTAAGGAAGTGTCAGTGGCATTCAAGAGAAAACTAGACGCATTCACCATGTCAGATTTTACTCATGGGTATTTGTGTGAATTCTATTAAATGCTTGGAGTGAATACACTAAATGAAGCAACTCAGCCTAGTGTGTAATAAAAAAGCATGTGGCTTGAGCCCTCTGTTGTTACCTTACCCAGACTTGTTTATCATTTCTTTGGTATTATTAATGTCACACTTTAAAAAAAAAAGGAACTTTGTGGGGCCAGAGAGATAGCACAGGTTTTCAGACTTGAGTGCACTGACTCCAATTTGATACATGGGAACTGCATGTAGTTCCCTAAACACTGCTGTGAGTGATCTCTGAGCACAGAGCCAGGAGTAGTCTCTAAGCCCAAATCCACCCCTCCTGCATGCACATGTTCACACACTCACACAATTTGTTTACTAAAATAAAATAAGACAACATCAAGATTGAAAATACAACTTTTGCTACACTTCTTTGGAGGGGGTGGCACACCCAGGTCTGATCTTGGGAGACCATCTGGGTTGCTGTCATAGCTGCATGCTTAGACATGTGTCTCAACGTTTGTGCTGTCTCCAGCCCCTCGTTATACTTTTTTTTAATAGTGATTTAGTATTTATTTAGTATTTAGTATTTTGATTTAGTATTTAGTATATACTATATATACTATAGTACTTTAGTATTGGGATGTTAAAATACATAAATCCAAGTAAGGCACTGTTTTTAGAAGTGACTTATCAATTTACAATTACTGTGTTAAAATAGTTTTGATTTTTTTAAAACTTTATTTTCTTGGAAATTATATTTTAGAATTTACAGAGGGGAGTATTATATGGAAAAATTTTAAGTCTTAAGCCCTAATAGTTATATACAGCAACTGGTTCAGTGCCTTGTTATATTTGTCCTGTTTGTTCATGCTGTGTTACCTTCAATACTTGAACTTTTCTTTTTTTTTTCCCCCTTTCTTGGCGGGAGTAACACCTGAGGTGCTTGGGAACCATGTGATGTTGGGGATTGAATCTGGACTTCCTGCATGCAAAGCTAAGCTCCAGTGCTTTGTGTTATCTCTTCAGCCCAACACTTTAAAATTCTTATGTCTGAAGTTTTTATCAACTATGTAATATTTTTAATATTTTTAACCTATCCCACTCCAAACCATTTTGCTCTGCAACCTTTCTCCCCAGTAAGTACAGTATGTAAATGTATTTTTTAAATGGAGCCATTGAGGTCTCTGATAATTTTCTGCAATTATCTCTTGTTGAATTCATGGAGTGCAAGATGCTAACTCTGAAAATTTTTTGTTTGTTCTCTTAGGATTTCAAACCTTTGAGACCCCTCTTCTCTGTTCAGGGTTAGAAGGCTGAGAGGAAATGAATGCTGTGTGACACAGTGCTTTATGGAGCATTCTGGCATAACTAGGATACTGGTGTAGGGATCCCTAAAACTTCCTCCTCTCCTTCCCTTCTACGTAAGTCAGTGTCTTCAAAAACCACCTTCATTTCTACCTATGTCCGTGCTACATAAAATAACCTCACAGCCTCATTTTCTGATCACTTGCCCTAGTTAGGAAGTGAACCACGCTTCCAAACCTGTTTGTAATTATGCTTATTTTAAGATGAATTTATTTTCTCTCATAGTCTCATCTGTAACTGTCTTACTCTACAGACTGTATTTTATTGAGTAACCTCTTTTTTTTCCCCCCTCTTGGTGACTAGCCGGAGCTGGTACAATTGATATGACTATTAGAAAGTCATTTTATAGCCTCTATACGCCTACTGAAGCCCAGGGACTAGAGAACTACTTGTTTGGAGGCCAGGTAGCAGTTGTCTCTGTTTTCCTGCTTTGACCCATGGTTTTCTCATTTAGTTGAAAATTGAAGAACTCTGAAGCATCTCCACTCCTGTGTTGTAGAGTGCTATTTTCCGTGAGAAAAAAATACTTCATCATTTATCCATTCTAGACCATCAAAAAAGGTCTTATTTTTAAAACCTGAGACTTCAACATTTTGAAACTTTTTAAGCACTTTATTATTATTTATTTTATTTTAGTTTTTTGGGGGGGGCACACTTGGCAGTGCTCAGTTGTTACCCTGGTTCTGCACCCAGGGATTACTCCTGGAGGGATTGGGGGACCATATGGTGTGCTGGTGATTGAACCCATATTAGTTGTGTGCAAGGTAAGCACCCTACCCACTGTATAAGGACTCTGGCTCAGCACTTTATGGTTTTAGTAGTGCCTTAAGCCTAGGACCATCTACATGCAAAGTATATGCTATTAATGCTCTTAAAACGAGCCACTTGGAGAAAGGGACACTCCTTGACTGTTGGTGGGAATGCAGACTAATCCAGCCTTTTTGGAAAACAATATGGGCATTCCTTCAAAAACTAGAAATTGAGCTTCCATATGACCCTGCAAAACCACTTCTGGGAATACATTCCAAGGGTGCAAAACACAGTAGAAATGACACCTCACCTATATGTTCATTGCAGTACTGTTCACAATAGTTAGAATCTGGAAATAACCCGAGTGCCTGAGAACAGATGACTGGTTAAAGAAACTTTGGTACATCTACACAATGGAATACTATGCAGCTGTTAGGAAAGGTGAAGTCATAAAATTTGTTTATAAGTGGATGGTCATGGAGAGTATCATGCTAAGTGAAATGAGTCAGAAAGAGAGGGACAGACATAGAATGACTACACTCATTTGTGGAATATAAAATAATATGAGACTGATAGCCAAGGACAGTAGACACAAGGGACAGAATATTACTCCATAGTTGGGAACCTGTCTCATGAACTGGAGGAGAAGGCAGCTGGAATAGAGAAGGATCATTAAGTCAATGATGATTGGAGGGATCATTCAGGATGGGGTATGTGTGCTGAAAGTAGATAAAGGACCAAATATGATAGCCTCTCAGTGTCTATATTGCAAATTATAATACCCCAAAGTAGAGAGAGAGTACAGGGGAAATTGTCATAGAGGCAGGGGAAGGGTTGCAAAAGGGGGGATACTGGGGATATTGGTTGTGGAAAATGTGCACTGGTGGAGGGATGGGTGTTTGATTATTGTATGACTGAAACTCTAACATAAGGGCTTTGTAACTGTATCTCAGGGTGATTCAATAAAAACAAATAAACAAAAACTGAGCTGGCTGGAGCTATAGCACAGCGTTTGCCTTTCATGCAGCCGACCTGTGTTCGATTCCTCCGCCCCTCTCTGAGAGCCCGGCAAGCTACCGAGAGTATGGAGCCCGAATGGCAGAGCTTGGTAAGCTACACATGTGTATTGGATATACCAAAAACAGTAACAATAAGCCTCTCAATGAGAGACGTTACTGGTGCCTGCTCAAACAAATCGATGAGCAATGGGATGACAGTGACTCCCTGGCCAGTACAAACACTTTAAATGTGGGTAGAGCCAGAGATTAACTCAGGAAAACTTGATGTAAGGGTAACTGGGGAATCATGACCCTTGGTGAGCCTCCAAGCAGAGGTGAAAATTGAATGAATGGTGGACCACAACATGAGACTACATAGGTAGGACTGGAAGGAAACTAGGTCAGAAGGGAGTCATAGTGAAAAAAAAAAGATTGAGAAATGCTGATCTGAACTAATTTTTAGTCACTGGGAGACTACCCCTTACATTTTAATTGATGGATCATTTGCCTTTCAAGACCACATGATACTCATTATTGTCGAAATTTTGAGCAAGAGAAGTTCCTGTATTGATTAGTCTTTCACCATTTGTAGTTGCTGCACTAGTACTAAGGATATTCTTTTACTTTTGTGGTATTTCCAACCTAAGTGTGTCATATCTTAGATTCATAAGGCAGAACTTGTAAAACTCAGGTTCAGAGTTTCCAGGTTTTTGCTCACTACTGTCAAACTGAGCACCAAAAGTGAATCAAGTTTTCTGGGGAGCCTTCCGTGCCATGCTCGTGTAAGCAAAATAATTGGGCCACATGCTTGGCAACCAATGAGTTTGTGTACAATAGCTCCATTCACTTGTCCACAGAGAACACCCCTTTGACAGTGATTATAGCCTTCATTCTCCCCCTGCTTCTGACTCCCTGCATTATCATGACCTCATCTGTTGGTCTGTATTTACAGGCACTCTGGACCACTCCAGCTCAGGATCTGTTCCTGAAGAATAAGGAACATTTCCAAACTTTAGTTTCAGACAATCACTATATACCAAGGGAAATCAAAGGTGATTAGGACCAAACCTAGCTACTCTAATACCTTGCTTGAGTCATCTTAACATTTCACTACTTAGAGTGCCTCCTCTTTTGTAGAAATTGTGAACATTGTTAAAACCATGGAGAACAGAGTGGGGAGATGGTTAAAGCAAGATTCTCAAACTTGTTTCTGGAGTTCCACCTGGATACTTGTTAGAAATGCAAATTCTTTTGGTTGCTCTGCAGACCTAGTGAATCAGTTTAGCAATCTGGGTTAACAGACTTTCCAGGCAAGTCTTAGGATTGCTGTGGTTTGAAACTTTTTAGTGTTGGTTTATTTAGATCAGCTTTCTTCAACTTTTTTACACCTATGAATAAGCACCTGTCTATAGAACTATAGTAGTAACCGAAGTGGTTGACTAGTGGTTCTCAACCTTCCTACAGTGTAAACTGGAACTGTCCATGGACAGTCGTTGAAACCACTGATTTGTATATTTAATTGTAATATTGGTAAGTCTTGTTGATTGACTAAATTGGGGACATACAAAATGAATCTCATATTTCTAATTTTTGATCTGTTTCTCAGTGGTTTAATGGATTCTCTCCCCTTGTAGGAGAAAAGTTAGGTTATTTGCATATGTGTATGCCTATCTTCAAGTGGGCAGAATGCCAAAAATTTTGTTAAAAAGTCATCAGTCAGATGTAATATTTGTGTATTTATTGGTTGGTTTTACTTTCTTCTCTGACCTAAGAACTATGATTTCATATTTGCATATTTTTCAATGAATCTTCACAACTTGAAGAATGGGGAAAATAGAAAAAGTAATGTTCTCTGTTGTTTGAGTACTTAGGTCTACTGAAGGATTGCAAACATGTAAATCACACTGTGAAATATAGAATCAGAGCTAAGACAAGGTTAAAGACTGTGACTGCATATATAGGGGAAGTGATATTAATTTAAATACTTATCAAAGGTGAGATTTGAACTAGATCATGAAAGAATGCCAAAAGCAAAAATGGGCTGTGGGGTTGGGTATAGGGCATTCCACTCTGAGGTAACGGTAGGCTACTTCTAGGTAGCAAAACTGAAAATGTAATGCCAAATATACTAATTTTCTATGTTTGTCTTACATACTCTGGTGCTGTTGAATCAAACAACAAAGGAATCTGCTTGTCTAAGAAAAATTACTGTCAGCAAATTTCAATCATTTTGACATGCTCAGAGAAGTCAGTCTAACTAAAAATAAATGTGTAAATCTGGCATTAAATTATATCCGATTCCAAACTGTATAACACAAATTAAGATTCTTCACAAAGCAATGGCATCATACAAAGAAAAGGTAGATTCAGATATCAATCTTAATTCTGTGGCTGCAGCAACTGCATGTGAATTTTATTTCCAAGAGACTTCATCTTTGGCATCTGTTTAGTTAACTGAAACAAAAGACTATCGAATTCCAAAACTGAGCTAGTATTTCAAAATCCTTTGGTTGATACAATGCTTACTAAATTGTGCATTAACTATTAAGAAATGTGACCCGGGTAGCTGTAAAGTCAGATTTCAACATCTCTGTTCCCAAACCATAGTGGCTATGAAAAAATAGCTTTTCTAGAGATTGGAGGATTGCTCACTGGATTCCCCAGTGAGCCTCTGCCAGCTCCAAAGTTCCCAATCCTAGATTGGGTACACTTTTAGCATGCAACACAGTGCCAGGCTAGAGCTTTGGGATGGGAACCCTCAAGAAAGCACTGTTTGGCATTTGGGCAATCAATGTTCGGCAGAATGCCAATGCTAATAGGTTATTTTGCTCTGAAAAAGGAGAAAAAGAAGGACTAGTCCAAAGACTGATGAATAGGGGAGTAACTGACAATAAGGGCACTCCACTTTGTTGGAGAGATTAAGGAGGCTTGCTGTGAAGTGGTATTATGGGAACCAGATAAATTAGCAAAGACCCACAGACCCAGGTCCTGGAAGAATAATGGTGCACCAAAATAGCATGCCCCAGGGCACACTTGAGTGTCTGGCCACTTTCAATGAACTTGTAGTAGAAAAAAGCCAAATCATTAGGAACCTTCGTAGTCTGGTACTCCATGGGCACTCCATGGACAGATTATCTCTCTCCTTCAGGCAGGTGCATAGCAGCCTTTCTCTACAGCCTGATTCATCCCAAGGGCCTCTAGTCTCACCTCAACCTAATTTTGAGCACACCTAAGTGGAGGAGTTGGCTTCCTGAGTCCCAGTGGATTTCAAATACTTTAGGCAGGAGGTGGCACCAAGATTCTTGTTCTGTTGGACAGAAGAATATTGATCAAAATGCAAGGAAGCAGAATTAATCAATTCATCTAAGGATCTCGAGTACTTACAATGATAATTTAGGCTGAATTATCTCAGCCTGCCCTCTTTCTTGCAGCAGCAGCAGCAGCAGCATCTTCTCCTCCTTATCCTTCTCCTCCTTCTCCTTCCCCCTTCCTCCTCCCTCCTCCTCCTCCTTCCTCCTTCTTCTCCTCCTTCTTCCTCCTTACTCCTTTCTCCTTCTTCCTCCTTCTTCTGTTTGTTTTGAGCTATACCTTGTAGTGCTCAGAGTTTATTCTTGCTCTGCACTTAGGGAACACTCCTGGTGGGGCTCAGTGGACAATATAGTGTTCTGGGAATCACACATGAGAACAGTTACTCTGCTTATAATCTCTCAAGCCCATGCAGCCGTCCTCTTTCAGAGTCTTATCTCTTAAAAAAAATTTAGAGGGGCCAGAGAGATAGTACATGGGTTAAATTTCTTGCTTTGCACACAGCCAACCCCAGCACTCTATATAGTTCCCTGAGCCAGGAGTAAGCCCTAAGCACAGTTGAGTGTGACTTAAACTCCTCTATCAAATTTTTTTTTAAATGAAACCCATAGAGTTGTTGCTGGACAGAACATCCAGGGACTAGCATTGAAGTCTAGGAGATTATAGGGCTTAATACTCATGCAGTTTCACAGAACACACTCATCTATACAAGAAACTGTCTTCTGCTTTTCAGGAGGCTACAAAACCCTGATTAAAAATAAAGTTAATTTCAGTACAACCACGTAACTCCTACCTTTCAGTCTGGTATATTTGAAACAGGTTTAAAAGAGGTGAATGGGAGGACTGGAGAGGTAATACAAGTGTTTATGCTCCTGTGTTGCACATATATATGACCCCAGTTTGATTTGTGGCACTGCATATTGTAGCCTGACACAAACCAGGAGTAAGCCCTGAGCGATCCCTGAGCACAGCTGGGTGTGCCCAACAAAACAAAATGTATGAGGATATTTGTATGGAGTAGATGCAGGACATAAGATAATTAGC
Organism: Sorex araneus; assembly: GCF_027595985.1. NCBI lineage: Eukaryota > Metazoa > Chordata > Mammalia > Eulipotyphla > Soricidae > Sorex > Sorex araneus. The sequence continues at coordinate 89,225,172 of NC_073304.1, read as the reverse complement.
CAGCTACCAGCAATTTATAAGCATCAAAACTAATCTTTTAAAAAAAATCCAACTAACCCTTTTCTCACTTATTTTAAAATATGCCTTTAAATTCAGATAAACTTGTCTTAGGTCTGGAGACATGACTCAGTGGTAGGGCACGTGTCTTCTGTGAAGTGCTGGGTTTGGGCCTCAATGCTGCAAAGGAAAAGAAAAGTTTAACTTAGTTTAAATTAATAGTCAAAGTATAGAAAACTTGTCTAAGAATTATTTTTAAAAATATTTTTTATGAAGAAGATTAATCATATTCTAGTTTTTAATGTTGAGTTCTGAATCTAATTATTTTAAAGAGGCAAATAAAGATATTACCCTACTGTAAAATGGATCTTTTAATGTGTCTTGTAACATTTAATGAACCTAGGGCCCAGGATATGGCTCAATCTAGTACCACACTCACAAAACAATTATCCTGCTAGTGACTTTAGTTTCTGTATGAAAGAAAATGACAAAAGAGTAGAAAACCATTACTTTCTCTTTACCCTTTGACTTTCACTATTTCCTAACATTTTCCCTGATATTTTCTCTTTATCTATCTCCTTTGTTTTCTGCTAACATACACATTAGCCACTCATTTAATACAGTGTCATTTTTGTTGTTGTTGTTGGGGATAGGGTTGGACCACACCTTGTTTTGCTTGGGGCTTACTCCTGGCTCTGTGCAAAGGGATCAATTCTGGCAGAGCCCAGAAGACCATTTGTGATGCCAGGGATCAAACCTGAGTTAATTTAGTGTAAGGAAAATACCTTACTTGCTGACCCACTAATCAGAATTTTTTTTGGGGGCCCCAGATGTTACTACTGGCTCTGCACTCAGGAATCACTCCTGTCAGGGTTCTCAGAGGACCATATGGGATGCAGGAGACAGGATCCAGGTCAGCTGCACGCAAGGCATGCACCCTAATTGCTGTACTCTCTCTGTCCAACCCTAATTTTAAAAATATGAATGTTAAACACTTGTTTATGGTTTTATTATATTGCCCATATCATCTGTTGTTGGGAGGTATTTTAAACGGTGTATCATATTCTGTAAACATACACTAAAGTGTAAGTGTGATGTATCTCTTAGTAGAAGAGCATTGTATATTTTAAGTATTGGAAATTTAAACAATAGAAATATTGGTAATGTAACAAGTCAGATCTTAGGGTTGAGTATGAAATATGTAGAGTTTTCTACCAACCTTGCAATTTTTGTTTGTTTGTGGTGCTGGGATCAAATCCAGGGCTCACAGATGCAAGGCAATGCTCTACTGGTGAGCTAGAGTACCAGTTGAAATTACTTAATGTATTAATAGGTACAGTGAGACTGTATTTACTGTGATTTCAGATATGGAACTTGGGGACTGAGCAGTGGTCATGGTAGGGGCACTATACATAGGAAAGTGTTTTGGATTACTGAAGTGTGTGAAATTGGAGAATGAATGACGATAATTGACTAAGGTGAAAAATAAAAGATCAAAAGCAGAGGCACAGATGGGATGCAACAAGACAAAGTTTAAGTAAAAATAACCGGTCAAAACCTGGAGGATCAGGTTGAGAAGAGTGAAAGAATATTGAGAATCTATTTGTTGATGCAGCTGTGTGAATAATAGAGACATGCATTTGAAAGGAGCTTTCCAGGCTTGGCTCTTGTGTGGGGGTAATATTTAAGAGTCATGGTGGATACCTCAATAACCAATATTGCCATAGCATTCTGGAGCTCGGTCTAGAGTCTTCTGCTGTCAGCACTATATATATTTTTTAAAACGTTTGAACATACGTGGCAGTGCTCAGGCTTATTCCTGACTTTGTGCTCAGAGCTCACTCATGACAGTGCTCAGGGGACAATATGGGGTGCCAGGGATTGAACCAAGGCTGGTCATATGCAAGGCACATACCCTACCTGCTCTACTATCTCTCCACCCCCCGTCAGCACTATTTAGTACTATCTCAGCACTAAATAATTTTGTGCTGAATCATGAAGTCATGGTGTTAGAGGTGGTCCCAGGGAAAGAGAAGCCTCTCGCTGACTTTTTGCTGACAGATACTTCAATATGTTAATGATAAGTGGGGTCCTACCAGGGCATGCCAAGCTGAATCTCTACTCTTAGCTTTTTTTCTGGTCGGGGGACAAGATAGAGCTATCCGAAAATTCACAAGAGCTTATTTCTGAAGTAGAGATCTCAGTGAATTCTGTCTTCCCGCTAAAGCCTTAGTAATGATTGGAATCAGAGATCCCTGCATTGCCCTGTGCCACTTTCCATTTGTGCTTTACCAGAGAAAGTGCCCAAATGGTTTCTCTTTTTTCCATCCTATGTAACATTTCCACCTTTCACAAGCTTCCAAAATTTTAAAACTTTAAAACAAAAACTTCAAAAAACTATTGAAACCCTGCAAGGGTTTCTCACTGTCCTTGGCCTTTTAGCATGGCTTTCCATGATTCCTTTCCTGCTACTGCTTTCCTGTTTTTGTCTCCTGTCATTTCTGTATGCATCTTCCCCCACTACATGAAACACTAACCTCTCTTCACCTCCTCCTTCCAAGGTAGATTCCCTTTCCAGTGTTGCTGGGTAGTGTCTTGGGGGACCTTATTAAGAAACTTAACACATTGAAATGTAAATATTTACCCGTATCCTTCTCACTAGACAATGAACCGTTTCAAGGACACAGATTCTGTCTGTATAGTTGGTGTCTAAGGTCTTACCTAGACTTCAATAAATGCTGATTGTAGGAATGAAAATGTTAGGTCTGATAAAATAATATATTATTTTCACCTCTTCCTTTCATTACTGCTATTGACCTTGTTATTATGATGACGCGGAATTGCATACACTCCTGATTTTGAAACTGGCACATTTTCCCCTTTTATTCCCCAGTTATTTATATTCAGATAAATGGCTTACAAAGTTTCCATATTATTTTATTCTTACAATGCTATTATACTGTCTCTCACTACCAGGTGTCAATAACCCAATTAAGCTATTATTAATATAATGCTTTATTAATATTATCAATTGTAATAATATTTAAAATGTAAAATACAAATTGAAAGTTACCTCTGGCTTGAGTTAAATAGATTAAAAGAAGAGTTTCTGGTCTTTAGAATTATATTAGGTAACTTTAGAAGATGTGTAGTTCAATGGAATACTATGCAGCTCTAAGAAAGAACAAAATCACAGTACCTCAATCAGTAAAAATAAATGTGTGTAGTTACCAGATTAACTAACAACCTATATATTAAGAACAATTCAATCGTATACTTTAAAATGGCAATCTTACGTGAATTGTATTTTAACTCAGATTAGCATATGTAAGTTTTTCAGTTTTCATAGGGTATTATAATTATATGACATTACCATTGGGGAAAGTAGTTGAAGGATATCTTTATATTTAATAACCTCTCGTGAGTCTATAATTACTTCATAGTGAAAATTTTTTAAAGGGAAATTAAATTAGTTTTCCAAAGCAAATGTATTTATTAGTTATGATTTATACTATATAATGTCTATAATTATTTTTTTTTTTGCTTTTTGGGTCACACCTGGTGATGCGCAGGGGTTACTCCTGGGTCCACACTCAGGAATTACTCCTGGCAGTGCTCAGGGGACCATATGGGATGCTGGGAATCGAACTCGGGTTGGCCGAATGCAAGGCAAATACCCTACCTGCTGTGCTATTGCTCCAGCCCCGATATACTATATCACTGTCATCCCATTGCTCATCGATTTGTTCTAGCGGGCACCAGTAACGTCTCTCATTGAGAGACTTTTTGTTACTGTTTTTGGCATATCCAATACACACGGGTAGCTTGCCAGGCTCTGTCGCACAGGCGTGATACTCTTGGTAGCTTGCCAGGCTCTCCGAGAGGGGTGGAGGAATTGAACTCGGGTCTGCCGTGTGAAAGGCGAACGCCCAACCCCTGTGCTATTGCTCCAGCCCAATATACTATATAATGACTATAAAAAGTTTTCTCAGGTCCTGGAGAATTATTACAGTGGGTAGGGTGCTTGCTTTGCATATGGATGACCTAGGTTCAATTTGCAACACCCTATATGGTCCCTTGCACCCCGCTATAAATGACACTTGAACACAGAGCCAGGAATAAGCTTTGAGCACAGCCAGCTGTGTCCCCCGTCCCAGGTGTTTTCTCATTTGATAGAATTCTTTCAGCTATGTAGGATTATTTATAAGAAAGTAAATTGAGACATGTTACTTGAAAACAGTTATATGCTAAAAAGAATATATTAAAGTTTAGAAATGATATCACAGTAGTTTTGCATTTTTTATGTGTCCCTTTCTTTATAATGTTTCTGACATAATTATAATTAAAATGTAGTGACAAATTATGTGCATCTTGTCACAGTGCAACTATTGTGTTTTAGAAAGTTATCTGATATATATAAATATAAATATCAATATAAAAGTCTATATTATATATTGTAATGAGTCAATTGATCCACTAAAAATTATTGAGTACTTACTCTGGTCTAGGCTCTGTGATAAATACTACACATGAATTCTTTAATTTTAATATTTTTTAGGAATTGTTATTGTGCCTAATTAAAGATGATAAATGTGATTCAGTGGGAGAGCCACTTTGTATGTATACTCTTGGCTGTCATCCTGTTGTTCATGGATTTGCTCAAGCAGGAACCAGTAACATCTCCATTTTGAGACTTGTTACTGTTTTTGGCATATCGAATATAACACAGGTAGCTTGCCAGGCTCTGCCATGGGGGCAGGATACTCTCAATAGCTTACCAGATTCTTCGAGAGGGATGGAGGAATTGAACCTGGGTTGACCTCGTGCAAGGCAAACACCATACCTATGGTGCTATCACTCCTAAAATTTTTTTTAAAAAAAGGTATGCAAAATTCATGACTTCATCTTTTCTAACAGCTGCATAGTATTCCATTGTATAGATGTACTAAAGTTACACAAGCACGAAAATGTGTCACCTCACGGTGACTCACTAATTAAAAAATTAAAAAAAAAAGGTTCAAATTAATGCATAGATCAGTCAGTTAAATGACTTGCCTGAGGGGCTGGAGTGATAGCACAGTGGGTAGGGTGTTTGCCTTTCACGTGGCCGACCCGGGTTCGATTCCCATCATCCCATATGGCCCCCTGAGCACCGCCAGGAGTAATTCCTGAGTGCAGAACCAGGAGTACACCCCTGTGCTCCTGGTGGTACCCAAAAAAGCAAAAGAAAAAAAAAAGAAGGCAAAAAAAAAACTTGGCTTGATATCACTCTGCTAGTTAAATGAGGATTAGTTTTGAACTCAGTCACTAGTTGTGACTGGTTGTGACTTAAGAGTTCTTACTCATTGCTCTTTGATGAAACAGGCAGTTTAGTCCAATGGAAAAAACATTGACCTGGGGGAATTAGTAATAGTGTTAAATACCCAACTCTTCAGATCTTGAGTTAGTTCCCTACCAAAAGTAACCTAGCATTTCAAAACAAGGAGCTCAGGTAAAAGATTTGTTTAGTCCGAAGATGTATCTTAGTTATAGAGCATGTGTTTAGCATGAGTAAGACTCTGGATTTGATTTCCTGTATTAAAAAATTAAAAACAAAGCCCTTCTAGTTTCTTAGCACAAACATTCTGTAATTCACCAGAAATTTGTCCATGACTCAAAGTGATTTCTTTATAGTTACTCTGTGAAGGATATATATATATATTTATAAATATATAAAATTTATATATATAAAATTTTATTGAATCACTGTGATAGTTACAAGCTTTCATGTTTGGGTTACAATCACACAATGATCAAACACCCATCCCTCCATCAGTGCACATTCCCCACCACCAATATCCCCGGTATATCCCCCCTTTCCCACCCTCCCCTTGCCTTCATGGCAGACAGTATTCCCCATACTGTCTCCCTACTTTAGGACATTATGGCTTGCAACATAGACAGAGAGGTCATCATGTTTGGTCTATTATCTACTTTCAGCACACATCTCCCATCTCGACTGATTCCTCCAGCTATCATTTTCTTAGTGATCCCTTCTCTATTCCATCTGCCTTCTCCTCTCCGCTCATGAAGCAGTCTTCCAGCTATAGGGCAATCCTCCTGGCCCTTGTATCTACTGTCTTTGGGTGTCAGCCTCATGTGATGTTATTCTATACTCCACAAATGAGTGCAGTCTGAGAAGGATATTCTTTTTTGTGTGTGTGTGTGTGTGTGGGGAGGGTCATACCTGGCGATGCACAGGGGTTATTCCTGGCTCTGCACTCAGGAATTACCCCTGGCGGTACTCAGGGGGCCATGTGAGATGCTGGGAATCGAACCCGGGTTGGCCGCGTGCAAGGCAAACGCCCTACCCACTTTGTTATCATTCCAGCCCCCTGTGAAGGATATTCTTTATAAATGCAAATTCATTTTAAAATAGGATATGAAAGAGTTTTATGTCTATTCCAGTCTTGGATCTGGGCCTATGATTATTATTTGGGGGCCACATTTAATGTTGTTTAGGGACTAGTCCCATCATGGTGCTGGGGGGTCATTGCTGATGGTACTAGGTGAACATGTGCCTAGGATCAAAACTTCTTGCATGCAATGCATCACCTTTCAGTCATTATGTGGTCATAGACAAGGTAAGGGTGGTCCTGATTGGTGGATGTGTTGCCAGGCAGAAGGTCATTCCAATGCCATAGAAAACCTGGATTTTTTTGAGAGTGCCCCCCGGTCTTCCCACACCCAGTCTAAAAAAAAGCCAAACCAAAACAACACAAAAAAAACCTTCTTGCATGCAAAGCATACATACCGACCCATTGTGCCATCTCCCCAGCCCTAGTCCTAATTTTTATGGGGAAAATGTAATATAGTTTTATCTAGACATTAAACTAGGGCAGGTTATTGGGACTGACTCTTGCTAACTAAAATCATAAAAACTTTGTTGTTTATCCAGGATCTCTGTTAGTTATGATGGGATAGTGAATCTTATTTTCTGTCATTGTAGGCACATGTTTTGGGATTAGATACTTTGAAGCATCTTATTTAAAAAGTTTTAGAGGACAAAAGGAATCAAGTGGTTTTGCAGGATATTCTTCTAGATTGTGTCAAAAACCTTAGAGTCTTAGGTAATTATGTATTTACCAGAATTAGTTGATAAAGTCTTCTCTCTATCCTGTCCCTCCACTTAATGCAGACTATTGTACTTATGCTAATAATATAATTATAGTTTTTCCTTTTCTTAGGTATTCTCTCATCTGGAAGATAAGCTCTGTTTATTTTGATTATGTGAGGACATTTCCTAAGACTCTAAATGCCATTTGGCTCTCTAAATTAGTTGGCTGAGCCAGATTCTTTAATTTTATGTTGATTTTTCCTAGTTTGTCTTTCAGGAGGACACTTTTTTTAAAAAAACTTTAGGTTTCCAATTTCAAGGGGAAGTTCTGCCACAGCCCTTGTGTATGTGACAACAGTATGACTGCCACGGGTTGTTCTCTTGTGCTCTTTTTTGTTTGGGAGCCATTTCTTCAGTCCTATTTTGACTATTCTTATTCATTTTATGTCTATAGGCATTTCAGTAACATAATTTTAGTAGCACAACATTTCAGTAAATGAAAATTATATTCTTAAAAAGCCAGATAAAAATTCCATTGAATCTACAAGATCGTTTTGGGGAGTGTTGCTCTTAACAGTAGTGTCTTCTGAATCATGTATATAGGATGTCTTTTACTTCATTTAGATATTTTTCCTTTTACAATTATAGGGGTTTTGATATAAGTATAATGCTTTTGAGATACACTTGTGTCTGTGCTTGCATCAGTTGCTGAGTTGTATTCTAGTCTATGTAGCACAATATATTGAGTTGATGGACATTTGCGTTGTTACCATATTTTTGGCAATTATGAATAAAACTGCAAAAGGTAGTAGCTAATACATTCTTAAATAGGTCTTATTTCACTTGGGTTAATATCTAAAAGTGGAGTTACTGGTTGCATATATATGTACATAGTATATAGTATAATATAGTGTATGTTTGTATGTTTGTAGTGTATGTTTGTATGTATGTACCTTTATAAGGTAAGCTATCAAACTAGTTCCTAACTTGGTTGTACTTTTTGCATCTAGTAATAGATGTGAGTTCTAGTTGTTTCTCATCCTCAGTAACACTTGATGTTACTAGATTTTTTGAAAGCTGTTACATTTGCAGTGATATTTTATTGAAATTCTAATTTATAATTCTCTGATGATTAATGACATAGATTATAAAATTAATGAGTCTTGGACTGTGGGAATTAGAAGAGAATGCAAGATAATGTTATTCCTCCTGATTTTTATGTTGTACTCCTCATTTATATTTCATGGGTTGTCTAAAGCCAGGAGAATTGTGAGACTAAGGTGAATACTTGGTGGGTGTGTATTTAAGCTGAACCCCGGGGAGTCCAACTTTTATTAGGTTTTTATATTGAATTTCCATTCCTCTGCTAAAAATCTGAAAGTTACTGAATTCTCTTTCTCTTATAGTATCAGAGCAGTTAATTGACTCCCTCAAAGTTTTATGACCTAGAGTAGGCTCATGCTTCAGTACTCTTTATTACACTGTCTTGCTATAAGTTTAAAATTCTAGTTTTGTAGATTCAAGGAAATCTCATTATGAAAGAATGATCAAAATCTCTTAAGCATTTAAAAAGAAGTTTCTTGGTGCTGGAGTGATAGCACAGTGGGTAAGGTGTTTGCCTTGCATGCGGCCGACCCGGGTTTGATTCCCAGCATCCCATATGGTCCCCCAGCACCGCCAGGAGTAATTCCTGAGTGCAGAACCAGGAGTAACCCCTGTGCACTGCTGGGTGTGACCCAAAAAGCAAATAAATAAACAAATAGTTTCTTTTATACTGAAAAATAATGCATGGATGCTAGGTCATCTTTCATGTCTTACCTGTTGAAAGTAGGGGTTATCTTTTCTTTAGGAAGCCAGTTTTGAGTACAAGACCTTCTAAAATTACTGTGCTTGACTTTTAAATCAAGTATAAAATGTGGCACAGTTGTCAGAGGTTATAAATGACAACACATTATGAAAATAGGTGAGGTGACAAGCAGGGATTTGCTGTGGAAAAACACATTACATTTTGTTATCAGTTTTGACAAACACCGGCAATGGCTCATCAATGTTGAAAGGATAAAATTGAGTTCATTGGGTGCAGTCATAATGGTTAGAATAAGTTAGATTTTATAAGAAAGAACATTTCTGAGATCCCTTCTTTATTGAGTGGTTTTTTTTTCCTAGAAATTTCTAGAGTGAAAGCAGCGCTATTGTAATAATTTTGGGATTGGCTGCAGGACTGATGAGTAAGCGATGCAGGGTTAGATTGGACAAAATTTTATTAAAATGCTTTTGGTGGATTTGAGTAGAAGCTTTATTTAATAATTGTATTGTGAAAGAAAATTATATTTTAACTCAGAAAACTTGTTTTGGCCCTGCTATGCACTATTTAATCCTGAATGAATCACCTCATCACTAATAGTGGTATTACTGTGTTTTAGAAGCAGCTTAATTTCTATGAATTTTTTTGTGCTTATTTTAATTTTTTTTGTGTTTGCACACTTCCTGATGGTACTCACCCACATTGTTTAAGGACCCTATGGTTTTAGGGATTGAATTCAGGCCCCTTGCATGCAAAGCAGCCACTCAGCTTATTGCAAAATGTCCCTGCCTCTCATAGTTTTCTTTTTTGATTTTTAAAATTATTAAGAAGAGATGATACTGTGGGGCTAGAGTGATAGTATTATGGGTAGGGCATTTGCCTTGTATGCAGCTGACCCAGGTTCAATTCTTGGGACCCCTTGTGGTTTCCAAGCATCACCAGGAGTGACCCCAGAGTGCAGAGCCAGAACCTCTGAGCATTGCCAGGTATGGCCTAAAATAATAAAAGGCACACACCAAAAAAACACAAAACCAAATGATATTGTTATCCCCATATCCTGAGGAGAGAAAAATATGTGCGACAGTATATAAAGTATATAAAGGCTCTTTATACCCAGCGATGCTCAGGGGTTACTCCTGGCTCTGCACTCAGGAATTCCTCCTGGCGGTGCTTGGGGGACCATATAGAATGCTGGGAATCTAACCCGGGTCAGCCGAGTGAGTGCAAGGCAAATGCCCTACCTGCTGTGCCATTGCTCCAGCCCCTATAGTTTTATTTTTATTATTAATCTTTGGAACAATATAAAATAATTTAGGGAGGATTTTTTCCTTATTTTTTAACAATCTAAAAAAATATATATATATTTTTTGGTCACATGCAGCAGTGTTCAGGGCTTACTCTAGGCTCTGCACTGAGAAATCACTCCTGGTGGTGTTCAGAGAACCATATGGGATGCTGGAGCTCAAACCCGGGTTGGCCACATGCAATGCAAGTGCCTTAACCACTGTACTGTTGCTCAGGCCTAACCATTTATTTTCTTTGTTTTGAGACCACACATGGCAGTGCTTATCTCTCTGTGCTCAGAGATAACTTCTGACAGTGCTCAGGAGACCATATGCAGTGCTGGGGTTTGAACCATGTTAAACTGAATGGAAGACAACTGTTAATGTCTTAACCCCTTTACTCTCCTTCTGTCCCTTTAAATTCTTTTTCTCTCTGGCCCAAATCTGTTTAGTTTTAGTGGAAAATTGTGCTTTGTTTTTATTTTCCCTCTTTTAAATAGGTGATCCTTTCTTGCTCCAGTTCATTAGAAGAGATGAATATGTTAATTTTCTCCTAAGGAAAGATTAGTTTCTTGTACAAGTGCATTTTCTCGGGTCTCTCTGGTTCTTTTAGGTCAGCTGATAGCTAATACTCCTTTACCTTGGTCAAATTCATTTGTGGTCTGTAATAGAGTTTATATACCTTATCCAGATAGTTTGTGTAAATGAATGGTACAATAATATATTTCAAATCCCTGAATACTTACACAAAGATTTCATTTGCTGCTCTGAGTCCTTGGGCTTTGATGGAATTAAGAGGTCATTGACAGATACTAGTAGCAACACTTTGTTCTCTGTTGATGAAATTGTGAGTATTTCCCTTTTTTGATACCTAAAGCCAATGAGGTTGTCAATTTTAGCATTATCTCGGTTTCTTTCTGTTGCTGAGAGGGAATTTCTTTCTTTAAGGTATGAGGGATCAAACTTGGGAATTCATCCATTAGCTTTACCACTGAGCCACATCACCAGTTCAAGACAGATTTTTACCTGAGGGTTTTTGAAGTCATTTTGAGTGTTCACTGTTTTTGTCTGATAAACTTTTCCTCCCCACATTAATTTAAAAGATTAACTTGTCTTTTAAATACTACTGTGATGAGTGGATTTATTGGAGTACAATCTATGTAAATTCTGTTTGATTTTAAGAGATTTATTTATGCTTTTGTGGGGGTTTTGCCTGCATTATTTGGAGTAATATTTAAAAAGTAACATGGGGGCCGGAGCGATAGCACAGCGGGTAGGGCGTTTGCCTTGCACGCGGCCGACCCGGGTTCGATCCCCGGCATCCCATATGGTCCCCCAAGCACCGCCAGGAGTAATTCCTGAGTGCAAAGCCAGGAGTAACCCCTGAGCATCGCTGGGTGTGACCCAAAAAGCAAAAAAATATATAAATAAATTAAAAAAGTGACATGTATTTTTTTAAAAAGTAGAATCTAGGCTTTAAAAAGTCATTACTGTGTAATTCTGAATCAAAGCAAAGACATGAGAAATGCTAGTTTTAAAAATGTATTTAGTATTACTACTATCTTACATAGTGTCTTATACTTTTCACTTAAGACACATTAAATAAAAATAATTTCTGGGATAGTGTGGTAGAAGCCAGCAGGCACTCATTTAATATTGAGCACTCTTCAATAACAATGTCTTAGGGTTATTTTGCTTGCTGCAGTCCTTCATGGAGAAATGGGAAGACCAAGTCTGAAATGAGACAGGTGATGATGCTATGCCAATTATGTTCTTGTTGGGAATTCAAAGTTTGGGATATGCTCTAATAATTTCTATCTAGGAGAGATTCATGTCTTGGCCTAGAAAAAATATCTGGTTTCTATAATAACTCCAGGAGCAGCTTTCTGAAGGTACATGATTGTATGCCTCACAGTATATTAAAAATAAAAACAAAAATACTGGGTCACTAAATATGTCTTGAAATTATAAACAAATGCTGATAATGTTGAATATTAAATAGACTAAAGAAATTCATAATTAGTAAAATTGGATGGTTTGAAAGCTTGATCAGTGATTAGGCTAGAAATAGAATGACTTCTCTAAAATGTTACTTATGAAATCTAGTTATGATGGGAATTTTAAAGTAGTTTACATGTTTTTTACATATTCCTAAATGATATTCTAAAATTGCCATTGTTTTGTAGTAATTTGATATATATTTTATTTAGAAGTTTTATACAAAAAATGTGCAGTAGCCTTGTATCACTTGTTGATCTTCGATTTGCTCGAGTGGGTGCCAGTAACATCTACATTCATTCCTGTCTCTGCTAGTGTAGCCCAATAGTACAATAGCCTACATTAATAAAACATGGTTTTGTTTCCAGGAACAGGAACATGGTTTTGTTTGTTTTTGGTTTTAGGACTGTACCCAGTGCTGCTCAGGGTTTACTACTGGCTTTGTGCTCAGGGATCACTCCTGGCAGCATTCGGGGGACTATAGAGGGTATTAGGGATTGACTATAAAGGAAGATTATATAGGGTACTGGGAATTAACTATATCGGGTACGACAACCCACTATTTAGTGTTACCCATTACTATAATAGGGTACCAGGTCAGCAGTAGACAAGGCAAGCACCCTGCTCACAGTACTATCATTCTGGCCCTGAATTTTTTTCTTCCCCTGTGCCAGGGATTAAACCTAACATATTGTGATTGCAAAGCATGTGCTATAATACAAGCTCCATCCTCAGTTTCTTTGTGGGCTTTTAAAAACATTTATGATAGCACAGCGGGTAGGGCGTTTGCCTTGCACACGGCCTACCTGGGTTCTATTCCCAGCATCCCATATGGTCCCCTGAGCAGCACCAGGAGTAATTCCTGAGTGCAGAGGCCAGGAGTAACCCCTGTGCATCACCAGGTGTGACCCAGAAAGCAAAAAAGAAAAAACCAAAAACATATATACATATGGACCTGAGTATATGTATATAACATTTAAAAAATTATATTTTAATTTTATTACTACTTTCGCAGTTCTGGGGGATTGAACTCAGTGCTTCTCACATGCACTGCATGTGCTCTACCACTGAGCTTTACTTCTTTTTTGGCTTCTGTGTGTGTCTTCGTAAACACAGCAACATTTATAGTAATTAAAATATTTATTAGAGCAGCATACATTTATCTTGAATCACAGAATAGATGACTTTATATAAAGAAAAAGTCACTGTCACGCTCATCGATTTGCTCGAGTGGGCACTAGTAACGTCTCCATTGTGAGACTTGTTACTGCTTTTGGCATATCGAATACTTCACAGGTAGCTTGCCAGTCTCTGCTATGCGGGTGAGACAGAAATAATATATCTATAGTTTATTATTTTGGGGGGCTTCCTCAGTAGTTTGCTGGACCATATGGTGCCAGGGATTGAACCTGGGGCCTTGCACACATAGGCATCCATCTCTCTCATCCCCTATAGTAAATATTGTTGTATGAATGATCATTCATAAATGAAAGAAGTTACATAACTCAACATAGTTTCTGTTTTGTGGGTTTTATACTATAATCAGTTAGATTGGATTACCATTTCTGAAATAGCAGACAAAACAAAAAAATTGAGAGCCATCGCGATAGTACAGCAGGTAGGGCATTGCCTTGCACACAGTTGACCCAGGTTCAATCTCTGGTACCACATAAGTTCCCTGGAACACTGTGAGGAGTCATACCTGAGTGCAGAGCCAGGGGTAAGCCCTGAGGACTGCCCAGTGTGGCCCACAGCGGAAAGCAAAAAGGGAACATAGAACACAGGAGAGATCAAACGGAGCAATTTGAAATAGTAAGCTATGGGGAGGAGCAGCCTAGGCAATTCTGAAATGATATCGATCAAAAAACAACAGGGAGAAAAGAAATCTTTGATGTAAAGGAGGCCTGCATCAGCAGGTGAGTGATATGATGGAATAGCATTTATTTAGTAGCTTATCAGAATAGGGACTGGGGCATAAAGGCCAGCACCTGTGAGGAAATGAGTAGAGAAAGAATGGATAGAGGAGTAAACATAAAATGCAAATTAAAAACATAAAGTATAGGGGTCAGAGCAATAGACAGAGAGTAGGGCGTGTGCCTTGCATGAAGCTGACCTGAGTTTGATCCCTGGTACATCATATGGTTACCCACGCTCCACCAGGAGTGATTTCTGAGTGTAGAGCCAGGAGTAACTCCTGAGCACTGCTGGGTGTGGCACAAAATCAAAACAGACAAAAAGTATATTAGAAAATTATTTGACTCCACCCAGCCTCCACATAATTTCAACCTATATTTTAAATTCTTAGCTTCCATATACATTTAAAATATCTTTTGGATTTATTGATATATGAGGTACTCGGGAGGCTCAGAAACCTCACTGGTCATTCTCTGCCAGTTGGTTCAATGCCAAGCCCTGTGTGCTGGAGATATCTGGACCTTGTCGGCAGCTCTGGGGGACTCCAGGGTCATGCCTGGATGTGCTTGAGATCTAATGGCTTGTGCTTGGAGGACCAAGTGGTGCTGGGAATTGAACTGCATGCATGGCTTATTCCCTAATAACCAAACCATCTCTCAGCCCTGTTGTCTGGATTCTTACTAGACAGTAATTACAAAATTATGTTCACTTTCAGAGAGTAGGACTAATTTTTAAAAATGTTTACACCAAAAACCGTTGTCATTTTTATTACAGTTTTAATTCATTATATCTCCAAAAATCAGGTTGGTCCTAAAATCACAAGAATGAAGGAAAATAAATCCTAAAGTCATTTTAATTTGGCAGTGGGAAAGTCTGATGCATATGATTCTTCCCTAATCCTATAATTGATTTATTCCACTTAATCAAATGGGTGATCTTTTTTGGGGAGGCATTTCTGACGGTGCTCAAGGGTTACTTTTGGATCTGCATTCAGGAATCACTCTTGGTGGTGCTTGGGAGACCATATAGAATACAAGGGATTGAACCCAAGTTGGCCATGTGCAAGGCAAGCAGCCTACCTGCTGTACTCGCTCCAGAACAAAGTGGGTGATCTTCTATACCTGAGAGGTTTAGTGTAATTAAATTTTTTAAAACTTAGGGTCATTATTTTTTGCTAAAACAATTTTTCTGGGCTGGAGTGATAGTACAGCAGGTAGGGCGTTTGCCTTGCACATGGCTAACCCAGTTCAATCCCCAGCTTTGTTTCTCCATGCAACACCAGGAGTAGCCTCTGAGCATTGCTGGGAGTGGTTTCCATCCACCTCGCCCTCCAATTTTTTACTTTACTTCTCTTTGTTGTTGTCTCTGCAATGACTATAGGTTGTACATGTTTGGTTGTGGTGCCCCTCCCCCCAGTTGGTTGTGAGGCTTATTGTAGGGTAAACCCTTTTTAGCAGTTCTCACAGCTTCTAGTTGCGATGCTTCCTGAGGGGCTTGCACATTTTAGTTGTGGTATTTGCCTGGGGTTGCACACTTTGTTGTGGTATCAGGAATCCCAAATGACAAAGCCTCTGTGATTAAACATGGGATGTTGGAAAGTTCCAAGGCTCAAAGTTGAGGCCTCCATCAGTTTCACACAAGACAGATGCTCTGGGCCTGAGTTTAAAGAATTTTAAATTCAGGTTCTCAGAATCAGTTTAGTTTAAAAATCTTAGGTAATAAAGTTTTAAAATTTATTTAGAAAGTCAGAGAGCTTAGGACTTGAGCTTAAACAGCTGTATAAACTCTTTTTGTTTATTCTGTTTAGTGTAAACATTTTCTCACTGAGTGTTGTGCTTTTTCAGTGCAAGTAAATGGGTTTATTCTATAGTTTTTTTTTAAATATCTTTCTTGGGTCACATCCGGCGATGCTCAGGGGTTACTTCTGACTCTGCACTCAGGAATTACTCCTGGAGTTGCTCAGGGGACCATGTGTGATCCTGGGGATCAAACCCAGATTGGCCACGTGCAGGGCAAATGCCCTACCTGCTGTACTATTGCTCCGGCCCCTAATTTACAGTTTTCTTAATAGTTGTTATTCCTTTTCAGTGAGGGATTGCATATCTATTGGTAATAGTTTCTAATCATTTTGCTTGATTTGAAGATTATACTGTTAGCTGGTATTAGCTTTAATGTTTCTTAGATTAGAGGAGAAATAGGATCAATGTTATGCTTGATTGAACATATGCTTTCTTCCCAAAATAACAATGCAACAAATTTGAAGTAAAATTATATTAATGAAACATTTAAAGTGTTTAGGATGCCTTGGAGAGATTGTACTTTTAATGAATACAATTTAGTTGCTCCAAAGGCACTGGGTATCTCTTATATGTCAGGCACTAGGTGAAATGTAGGGAATGAGAATAAAGAACAGTCAAGATCACCAGATTCCAGGGGTCTGGAGCAGAGAGCATTTCTTTCCCTTCATTCTCCTTCCTGAACCACAGTCACTAATGCAGTTATTCTGTCCTGATGAATTGTTTTCAACTCCAGTGATCAGAGCAGCCAACACTGGTTACTTGGTGGTGAAACCTTTGGCTCTCTTATCTTCTGTTATTATATTGGAAAGTCCTATTAGTAAAGAGAGTTCTTAGAAGAAAAATCTTCTAATGAAGGAGTTAGTTGGATTGAATGATACTGAAAAGTACTAAATCAATTATCATTTGCTTCAGTTGGAGCAATTCATTGACTTTCAGGAATAATGGCTGAGTTTGTAGATAAAGACATGCGGTAGATAACTTCTTACTTTGGATAAATCTTAGTTTCCAAATAAGCAATAATAGGAACCACTAGAAGAAAATAGAAGCTTCTGTTTTATTTTTACACGGGGGAACTTTTTAAGCATAAAGGTAATGAAATAAATAAAAAAGGAAAAAATCAAAAGATAGATGAAAAATTTCATGTCAAAAACAAAAGCTTGAACATAAACAATTCAGAAGAAAAATGCAGCTAATTTGAGAAAAATGTTAAATCCTTATACATGATAATAAAAATACTTCTACAAATACTAAAAAACTCAGTAGCTGAATGAAGAAAATAACACAGAATAGAGATACAATTTGAAATTTGATAATCTGCTACATGAGGGGTTAGAGATGTAACTTTGTAGTACAGTCCTGTGCCTTGCATGCATGAGACTCTGAGCACTGCAAAGAAAAAATGGGCTAATAAACATATGACAAAACATTTCCTTCAATATCAGTAAATAAAATACTATGTGCTAACATAAGATACCAGTTTTTTATTATTTATTCACCATAATTTACAGAGCTGGGTAACAGAGTTTCATGCATTAAGTATTCCAACTTCAAACCCACCTACACTGTCATTATACCTTACAAGGACCTTAGGTTCCCTCTCTCTCCTCATCTGTCCCCTTAATAAACTTTTCTTTTTTGAGCTTGTTGTAATTTAGGTCACAGGCTTGTACTAGTGGTGAAGATGTCAGATTTAATAATTTAAGTTAGAAAAACTTTAAAATGGTGTTTACTTATGCTAAGATTACACCGTATGTTCAATATGGTATAGTCTTGGGGCTGATATATGACTCAAGTGATAGAGCACGTGACTTGTAAGTCCTTGGGTCCATCCAGGTACCTCATGGTTTCCTGAGTGGGTCTGGTCTGAACTATTACTGAAGTGAGACTTTCCTTCATTCAAATTGGTGTAGTATTTCTGAAATAATTGCCAAGTTTATAAGTAGGACACTTTTCTAAGGAAAGATAATTAAAAGAAAAAAATAGTAATTTTTATACTACGATGTTCATAAGAGCATAATAGTGAAAAAAAAGCACATGTAAAATATGCCCATGTAAAATAGAAGACAATAATATAGACTTTTATAAAAATGTGAACTTGTGTGACATCCTGAATTATCCGAAATAATTCATAAAATATTAAAAAATACATTTCCTGTGGTTGCTGCTGTTACCACAGAGTAGTTTATTTTTTATTTAGTGTTAAACTCTTTTTAAAAATTGATTGTGGTTCTGTGATTTATAATATTGTTAAATGATGGCATCCCATGATAATTCCAATACCACAACCCACAGCATGGTTTAAAATAACAGACTAGGGCTGGAGTGATAGTATAGAGAGTAAGGCACTTGCCTTGATGCAGCCAAGTGGAGTTCAATCTCCAGCATCCCATATGGTTCCCTGAGCACCTCCAGGAATGATTCTTGGTGCAGAGCCAGGAGTAACCCCTGATCATCATTTGGTATGGCCCTAAAACCAAAATAAATAATAAAATAATCATTCTCCTAGTTCTAGAGGGCAGAAGTACAAAATTCATATCACTAGGCTGAAGTCAATATGTATTGACAAGGTTGTGCTTCCTCTAGAGAGGTTCCAGGAAGAATCTTTTCCTGGCTTTTCCAGCTTCTGATGGTTGCTAGTATTCCTTAGCCTGCTGTGGCAGTTTAATCTCGATCACAATCTCCAGTCTCAGTTACATTGCTTTCTCCTCTTCTTCTATGTGTAATATTCCTCTGCCTAACCCCCAATCTCCTGCCCTCTACCTAGTCCCCTACCCCCTACAGTATCAGTGCTTGGATACTACTCCTGGCTCTGTGCTTGGAGGCTGATCCTTGTGATGCTTTGGAGACAATGTACTGTTGAGAATAGAACCCAGGGGCTCCTGCAGGCAAAGCATGCTTTCCAGTCTTTGAGCTGTCTTCCCTTGTTTAACTCTCCTCTCCTTTATAAGGACACTTGTAATTGCATTTAGGATAATTCACAATTATGCTCTGAATTATCTTTTTGGGTTTTTTGGGGGGGTCTTGTTATAATTTTTTAAAAATAGTAAAGATTTTTTTAAAAAGTGAGTAAATTCTAGATTATAGGATTGTACATGTTTTAGGGATACAGTTTCATGCCTCCTCAAAATATGTGACCACAAGATCTTACCACCCGAGTACTGATATCCCTGAGAGTTCACCAAATTCCCACTCTGAACTGGTAATCACTCTGTAATCTGAGTCAAAGGGGTTGTTTTCGTTTTGTCTATTTTCTTTGCTTGTCTATATACCACAGGTGAATGCAATCATTTGATAGTTATCTTTACCCTTTTGGTTTATTTCACTGATGACCTTCAGTTCATCCTTGTTGTAAAAGGTAAGATTTCATCTTTTTAAAGAATAGGTTGTATTCCATTGTGAATATATACCACATTATTTTTCTTTTATGAGTCTTGCCATGTTTATTTTTTTACTGAATCACAGTGAGACACACAGTCACAAAGTTGCTCATGATTGGGTTTCAGCCACACAATGTTCCAACACCTGTCCCTTCACCAGTATACTTTTCTTACCACCAGTGTCCCCACTTCCATCCCACCTCCTGCACCATGAACACCTATGGCAAACAATATTTATATATATATTCTCACACCATGAACATCTGTGGCAAGCACTTTTCTCAAACTTGGAAGTGCTGAGGGGCTACTCCTGGCTCAGTATTTGGAGCTCAGTATTTGGGAGTAACCTTGCAGTTCTTGGGAAACCATGTGGTGCATATGCAAACTTCTATATGCAAAGCCAATTGATCAATCTCTTCACCTCATACCACATTTTCTTCATCCACTCATCTGTCATTGGGCACTTGGTTAGCTTCCATATCTTGGATATTATAGTAGTATTGCTATGGAATTTTAACTTGATCATGTCTGTAAAGATTTCATTCTATCAAGGATAACAGGGATTAGACCTTTTGTCTTTGGGGGGCAGTTATTTGGCCTGTTATAGAAGGTAATACACTGAAGGTTTAAAGGTCTCTGGGCATTGTGATTATAGAGGATTTTAATCTTTTCCTCTGTCTTATATCTTCTATCTTCCAGGGAGACTCAAGGAAATAATATTAACACCATGAACATCTATTGAAATACCAGATTTGATTCAAAAAGCTACCGTTTAAAATTTCTTATCAGATTGCTTTCCTTAGATGTTCTCAAGGAATTTAAAAAATTTGCCTTTATCTAGTTTTCTGGGTTTTTTTTTAATGACTATAGTTTATGAGGGTTACTTGATTTATCAGTTGTATTCTACTAGGATTCCATTAATTTTCTCCAATGAATTGCTCCTAAAAGATTTGTAACCACTGAATGATATTTAGCAATGATTGCTTTTACCATTTTAGTGAATGAAGAACATATATTAACTTCAATTAGAATTTTAGTAATAATCCCTGGAACCACAGGGCCTGAGCAGCACTGAATCAATCCTTCCTTCCTTCCTCCTTCCCTCCCTTTCTGTTGTTTGTTTTGGAGCCACACCCCACTGTGTTCAGGGATTACTTCTGCCTGTGCCTGAGTGACCATACCCAGTGGCAGGGATTGAAACTGGTTTAACAACTACTTAAGTAATAAAAATGGGATGAAAGATGCAGCTATGTGGTAGAACACTTGCCTTGCATGTATGTGTGAGACACAGAAACTGATCTCTCTCTCTCTCTCTCTCTCTCTCTCTCTCTCTCACACACACACACACACACACACAGACACACACACACACTAAACATGAGAAACTTGAACATTAGAATATTAGAACATGGGACTAAATGAAAAATGATTAGATTGTCAGGCAGAGGTATTGATTTTAGTTATTTTTAATTATTTTGCTTTGTTAAAGGTCAACGTGGCCTGTGTTAAATCACAGTGAATGTTTCCCATATACATGTTACAGCAAATTTTACAGCAAATTGTGACATCAAAAATATTTGCTGCTTCAATCATATGTAATATGACCAAGTTTATAGTTCATTTCTGGTTTATTTTATGATGCAGTATCTAGCTTTATTCCATTTTATACATATTTGATAATGTCTTCATGATTTATCCACAATAGTTTTATAGTGCCAGTTCTAGCTATCTTTAAATAAACCGAATTGATTTCTGTGGGCACAAATATGTACACTGATTGTTTGAGAATTTTAATAATTAAAATTTTAATTAATCTAAGTACAATTAGTACCTGTGACTGGATTTCACAGGCACTAAAAGGCACTTGGAAACACTGATGCACAGTGACCACAAAATAATAGTTCAGCACAGCAATAATTTTGAAAAATCTCAAGAAACTTTACAAATGACAGTAGAATCTTCGGCTTATCAAGAGTGCTTATTTTCTCAGCTGGAGAGCTAGTGTAATAGGTAGGGCACTTGGCAGTTTCAATCCCTGGCATCTGTATGGTTCTTCGAGCACCATTAGGAGTGAGCCTGAGCTCAGAGCCAGGAGTAACCCCTGAGTATTGCCAGGTGTGACCCCTCTAAACAAACAAAAATGCTTATTTTCACCATAAGCAGTGGGAAATGAGGATACAGAGACCTTCATACAAGCTATATCAGTGGAGTTTGGGCTGCACTTCTTTTAAACATATAAGCTTATTTTTTTTTCTGGACCAGCAGTTCTTCTCTGTATCAAAACTTATGTTTATTATACAACTTATAGTACTGAGGTTGAATGGGCTACTATTGTGTATGACCATGTTGTGTATAAAGTTTGATGTTGATAAAAAGTAATTTGAAGAGTGATTTTTCTCTTACACAATAAATTCCCATAAGATGTGAACTGGCCGCACAAGGGTGTTAGTGATTAGCAATTTTTTTATTGTACCATGCTATAATGATATGCTTAGCAAAGGAGAAACAGAAATATACGTAATTCTTGACATTTTCCTGAAGAATTTTTCCTATAATTTTCTTCTGACATTCAAAGGGATCAGTAGTGTTGTCCTTCTGTTTATAAATGTTTTGAGGGAGCATACTCAGAGAAAATTATATGAATATAAAAATTCTCTATATAATTATATAAACATATCAATTTAAATATTAGAATAAAATATATTATGTGGGATAATTTCTTTTTCTCCTAGCTCCTAGAAGATGGGGTATAGTTCTTTTGAGAATTGTCTGTTTTGATTTGGGATGGGCCACTCTCCACAGTGCTCAGGGGCTATTCCTTGCTTTGTGTAGGGATCATTCCCAGTGGTGCTTCGGGGGGCCATGTGGTGCCAAGAATCAAAAAGGCTTTGGTTATATACAAGGTTTACTCCTAACCCCTGTACTATTTCTCTGGCCCCAGTTTCTGTACTTGAAAGATTTCTGTATGAGACAACCCAAATATTCACCAACTGATGGTGAATAGAGATGAACAATAGACAAAAATGGGAAGGTGCTCAGCACTAAACAGGAGTGGGGAAATCATTGATGAATGCAACAGTGTGTATGACTCTCATGCCCATTATAGTAAGTGAAAAAATCTGGACAGAAAAGTGTTATATAGTATGCAAACCAAGAAAGCAAAACAAAAGAGGAAAACTGGAAATTCTAACAGTATGACTGGACAGGAAGTGAACTGGACTATTGACCTAGCAAAGAAACTCTAAGATTGTGAAAATGTTTTGCATCTTGTTGTTGGTGATTTTAATGGTTGTCAAGGCACATTCCTTTATAAAGATGAGTTCTTTATAATGTATCTCATTTAAAAAGTCAGGTCAATTGGGTCATCAGCACAAAGTGATTTATTAAATTAATATCTGACAGTTGCCACTTCGTTACAACTGAGTTCTCAGTTGTAAGTGACAGAACCTGACTTTTACTGATTTTAATAGAAGACATTTATAGAAAGGATATTGAATAGCTCCAAAAACTTATAGCAAGGGTACAGAAGTAGACTTAGAAATTATACAACAGGAAGGGAGGCCAGAACATCTGGAACCCAGAATAATTCCACATTGCCTGTTCAGACAACACTGCCACCTCTTCTTCCAACTCTGGATCCACAGCATGGCTGATCATCAGCAAGAGTCAAGTAAACTGTTTCAGGGGCACACTATTGTACTTCTGTGTCAGTGTGCTTGATATTGTTTCTGCAGCTGTCCTGGCTTGCTGAAGGTGCTATATCTTTTCCATCTCTGCTTCTTTAGTGTTGCAGTTCAAAGTCATATTCATGGTAGGAGTATCTGGTTGGTTAATCTCAAGTCAGATGCTACATTCTAGGGGTAAAGGAGGTAAGGAAATGGAGTATCCAATATTGTTCAGTTTCTATGGCATTTTTAACCAAGATTTATAAAGTATATCAAGAATTTCACATACTAGGCAGAAAAAATTTATCTTGTGTATATATCCAAAAAATGAACAAAGTAAAAAAAAAGTATTTTCTCTGGCTATTATCCTGCTAGTGGCTAGGCTAACATTCTGTTAATTTTTAATTATTGTACAGTATTATTTAGGGTCCTGCCCCCACCCTCATTTCAGGGAACCACTCCCCAAGGAGGGGACACAAGTCAGTTGTGATTTTGAAGGATCCGGTCAGGTACTCTCCCTCCTGATGTCTTGTTTTCTGTAGTGACTCAAGCAGCTTAACCCTAAGCCAGCAGTGATGCTGCCACCCCACCCCTGCATCTGCCCTGGCCTTCTTCCCTCCCTTGTGGAGTACTTTAAAGGGTTCTGTGATTCTATGGGTCACCTGGATAGTTTAGGATCCTGCTGCCATCTCAAAGTCAAAGTAGAGCAACCCTAACTCTGCAACATTCGCTTCCCTTTGCCGTGGATGCTGGTGTTATACTTGGTATCTGCGGAGGTCCCGGTTTCTGGGGACCTTTGGGGAAAGGTAAGTGAGGGCTCTGTCTCTGTGAGGATGGCAGCAGTGTAGGTGTGCCACTGGTTTTCCCGCTGCCTGGCCAACAGAGGCTCTTAACAGGCTTTGGGAATCAGATCTTAGGAGGGTTGTGATTCTCTGTTCATGGAGCTCGAATGAAGTCAAGTAGTTTTTCCCCCCCATCCTGTAAGATATTTGTTTTTTTCTAAAACCTGACTTCTTAAATTGTAGGTCCTGCAACCAGGGGAAACACAAAATATTTGGCAACAGTCAAAAGTTTCTGGACAGGCAATGACCAGAAATTCATTCAGAATCAACACAGTGGTGAAGCGCATGTGTTTCTGGCAGCACAAGACCCAGGGTTGCATTGTTCTGGCGAAAAGTGGGGTGAGCTGGAAAAATTTAGGAAGTTCTCTTCTAAAAGGGCATTGAGACCTCATGTTCTTACACATACACTTGTAGTTGGGACCTGATACCTTATTTCCCCCAGTTCTTTCTTAAGCAGAACAGTTGTTCTAATCTAATTTAATGAGTTAGCAAAACTTATGGGCTAGAGCTATAGCACAGTGGGTAGGGTGTTTGCCTTGCATGCGGCTAACCCGGGTTCGATTCCTCCATCCCTCTCAGAGAGCCTGGCAAGCTAACAAGAGTATCCCGCCTGCACAGCAGAGCCTGGCAAGCTACCTGTGGCATATTCAATATGCCAAAAAAAGTAACAAGTCTCACAATGGAGACGTTACTGGTGCTCACTTGAGCAAATCGATGAACAACGGGATGACTGTGATAGTTATACAGTGATTATTTATGATCATATATGATCTCTGATCTTTAGTATAACTTTTAAAAGGTTTAATTTTTTATAGGAATTTTAAGTTTATAGGGAAGTTGAGTGGAGATGAAGACACTTCTTATATCTATGCATAATCTTCATTATGTTGGTACATTTTAATTTGGAAGGCAGCTATGCATCATCATTATATCACCAGCACATACTAGGTTTATTTCAGTCAGAAATATAAGGGATGGAGAAATAATACTATGTATGGTATGCTTGTGTTGCATATGGCAAAATGGGGGTTTGACCCACAGCACCCCAGGTTGTCCTGCATATTTGACTCCCAGCACCCCATATTGTCTCACACGTGGGCAACCAGAAGTTTGGCCCCCAGAACTTCAGGGATCACTCCTGATAGTTTCAAGTGTTGGGCACTGCCAAGTGAGTCCCCCCTCAGAAAGTTTGAATCTTTAAAAATGACCAAATATTTTTCTTAAAACACAAAAAGTGTTTAAATGGCAAACTCTATGCTATAAGAATGTACATGATCAAGAGGCTGTAGAGATAGTACATTTTTCTTGCACGCAGCCAAACTGGGTTTGATCCCCAGCATCCCACTTGGTTTCTTGAGCTCTGCCAGGAGTAATTCCTGAGTGCAGAACCAGGAATAACCCCTGAGCATTTCCAGGTATGGCCCCAAAACCAAAACTCCAAGACAAAAAAACCACCCTTTAAAAATAAAAAAAATGTGCATGATCAAATGGGGGAAATCTTAAGCTATTCTGTTGGGAAATGTGCTAGACTACAGGCTATCCTATCAAATAATTCAAATGAGAACAATCTGGAAGTTGCCTTTTAAATGTGTTGAGATGAGCATTTTGACAGTAAAATAAGATTATAAAGAAACAGTTTGGAGTAAATACTGGAAGGAAGTGAGGCTGCTGAAATGAAAGGTGAGGAGAACAGTGCTAGCAGTGGGAGTGATGCCTCTTGTCTTTAGTTTACCTTTAGTCAGATTGTCTTGTTTTCTTAAGAGGTACTGCAGTTGTTAAAGAACGGCATAAATGGAGTGTAGATTTGAGAGCTGTCCTCTTGTTGGATGAAGGCAGAGATAGATGATGTGGTTTACAAATGGCTGACAATGACTGTCAACATTTAATTCGGTTCGTGTGGAATGAAGTGAAGGCACTTGACTAGGCAGCATTCAGGGCCTCTAATCATCATCACATTCTCCTCAGATAGCACCACTTGTGTTGTTTAAAGATCTTAGCACAGCAATGCGAGAAAAGCATTTACTTTTGCCTGAAACTCTATAGTTGTTATTCTCTAGACCACCTTCACTTTGTGTTAGGGCCATGCCCAGTGGTCCTCAGCACTAGGCTCAGTTTTGTGGTTGGGAATTGCTCCTGGCTATGCTTGGTGGACAAGGTGCATGCCTGAATTAAACCTTGCTCCCACATACAAAGCCTGTCCTCAGCCTTTTGGTTTCTTTCTCTAGCCCTGATCTTTATTTTCTTTTGGATATTTTAAAGAATGAACACGTAGGCAATGAACACTTTTGCTTCATGGAGGCTTAGCAATTTAGTTATTACATGGTAGGAAATCCATATGCACTGAAACCAAGTCAGTAGCATTTCAGTTTCAAATATGAATGTGCTGAACAAGTAATAGAATTCGAGAGATATCCAAAT
This sequence comes from Sorex araneus, assembly GCF_027595985.1. Taxonomy (NCBI): domain Eukaryota; kingdom Metazoa; phylum Chordata; class Mammalia; order Eulipotyphla; family Soricidae; genus Sorex; species Sorex araneus. Next base: position 89,198,979 of record NC_073304.1, on the reverse strand, counting down.
GGATCACTTGTATCACTTTCATCCCGTTGCTCATCGATTTGCTCGAGTGGGCCCCAGTAATGTCTCCATTCATCCCTGTCATGTGCTAGTGTAGCCCAATGGTGTCTGCTTGCTCCAGGAACACGAAGAGCATCAAACTATTTGTTCAGGGTCTTGATGAGGAAGCCCAATAATGGGCCTTTACTGAATGGATATGATAGGAAAATTTGATATGAAGTGATAAAAATGCAGTGTATAGATCTGTGAAATTGAAATGTATTAATCTTTTTATTTTGTTTATTGGACCACACCTGGCAGTGCTCAGGAGCTTATTCTTGTCTCTGTGCTCAGGACTGAAACCTAGTGGTTCTCTGGGAACCATATGTGGTGGTGGATTTGAACCAGAATTGACGTCTGTGCCCTAAAATGATGTTTAAAAAGTGCATCTTGACTGGAGAAATAACTGTGATAAAGTACATACTCCCTATTGGAGACCCTGGGTTTGATACTCAATACCACAAAGGAAAAAAGAGTGTCTTCACTACAATCATTATTTATTTACTCAGTCATTCAAAAAGTATTTGAGTACTTGCTCATTCAGTTCCAAGAATTAGGTACAACAGAGAAAGCAGACATTGTATTCCTTGTCCTTGAAGAATTAATTCATCATCTTCTTGAGGGAAGTAGGCACATGGAGTACAACCTTGAAAAATGCTATATGCATGTTTATTTAACACTTGTCTAAAACCCTAGGCAATCAAGCATAAATATAGAAGGCTTTATTGTTGCGGGGGGTGTGGGGCCACACAATTCTGGAGTGTGTGGCATGCCACTAGCAAAACATGTTGTCTGGCACTTGAGCTACATCTTGAGCCCCAAAGGAGTATAAAGACAGAACAACCCATTTTTATCCAAGGCAGGGAAAAACCATGGCTTTGGAGAAAATATTAGAAATTCAAAAAAGACAAACTGTAATATATTAGAAAAGGGGGAAAATGGTGTTAGGTATGCAATGTCAGTATAAAGAAATAGTTAAAATTTAAAAGTTAGAACACTAAAACAAAATATAAGGTATTATGATGCTGGGTAGTTGACTCAAATTATACAACACATGTTTTTCATGTGTGAACTCTGAATTTGGTCCCTTTCAGTGTGTGGTCCCCTCAAGCACTACTGGATGAAGCCCTGCACCAGCAATGATAACGACAATGAAAGAAGTTGAAGTATTAAGTCATATATTTGGTTATGGAGAAATTTCTAATAGTGAAATCTGAGGAAAAGTCGAAAGCAAGATAAAAGATTATATGAGTGAAGGAAAAATGTGTTCAGTGAAGAAATGAATTCCCTTATAAGGTTAAGTCACTTTCTCAGCATCACATAATTGGTGATTCTGAGGATTAGCTCCTAGATCATTCTGTTTTCAGAGCTGAACCCTTTTCTCAAATTTAATTTTTTTTTTAAATTTATTTATTTTTAATTAGAGAATCACCGTGAGGGTACAGTTACAGATTTATACACTATTTGTGCTTATACTTCCCTCATACAAAGTTCGGGAACCCATCCCTTCACCAGTGCCCATTCTCCACCACCCGTAAACCCAGCATCCCTCCCACCCTCCCCAATCCCATCTCCCCCCCACCCCACCTTGCCACTGTGGCAAGGCATTCCCTTCTGTTCTCTCTCTCTAATTAGCTGTTGTGGTTTGCAATAAAGGTGTTGAGTGGCCGCTGTGCTCAGTCTCTAGCCCTCATTCAGCCCGCAACTCCCTTCCCCCACATGGCCTTCGACTACAATGTAGTTGGTGATTGCTTCTCTGAGTTGACCTTTTCCCGGAACGTGAGGCCAGCCTCGAAGCCATGGAGTCAACCTCCTGGTACTTATTTCTACAGTTCTTGGGTGTTAGTCTCCCACTCTGTTATTCTATATACCATAGATGAGTGCAATCTTTCTATGTCTGTCTCTCTCTCTTTCTGACTCATTTCACTCAGCATGAAACTTTTCATGCCCATCCACTTAACTACAAAATTCTTGACCTCCTTTTTTCTAACAGCTGCATAGTATTCCATTGTATAGATGTACCAAAGTTTGCTCAACCAGTCATCCGTTCTGGGGCATTTGGGTTTTTTCCAGATTCTGGCTATTGTAAACAGTGCTGCGATGAACATACATGTGCAGATGTTGTTTCGATTGTACTTTTTTGCCTCTCTGGGATATATTCCCAGTCAAATTTAATTTTTATAAAATTGTTCATCATGATTTGTTAGTCAGTATTCCAATACCAGTCTCACCACCATTACACCTTCCAACCCCCATTATTTCCAATTTTCTCAATCACATCCAAGTCTGCCCCAATAGCAGGCCCTAAATAATTTATTTTGTATTGCTTGTTATGAATAATTGGCTAAAAATGATCAAAAAATATTTCCTTAGAAGAAAGTGTGTGAAGATTTCTGTATCTCACCCTGGAGTCACTAAGCACTTGTATAAGCAATTACTAAGATGTTTTTACATGGTGAGCCTTGTATGCTAATATTTTCCTTTTTTGTCCATAATAATTTATTACATTTAATATCCCACCACCATTACAGTTTCCACCACCATATTTTGAATGTTTTCACCCCGACCCTCAAACCGTGCCTCCAAGCAGACCTAAATAACTTATTTTATTTTGTTTGTTGTGAATAATCCACTAAAAATGATCCAAAAAGTTTCCTTAGAGGAAAGTGTGTGTGAAGATTGTTGTATACCCTGGAGTCATTAAGCCCTTGTATAAGGGATAGTTAAAGGTTGAGCCTTGTGTGTATATATATATATATATACATTTTTTTTTCCTCCCCAAGGCCTTCTAGTTTACACCCTCTCAAGTATGGTGTGCTACTCTTGGTACATCATCAGTGGTGTAGAGTATGGGATGTTGTCCAGGAATTCTAAAATTTTAATACAGCTGAAGTTAATTTTTTTAACTGGGTGATGACTTTAGGGGTCTGGAAGCACTCTGCAGCTTGTTGATCTCTTTTGAGATTTATTTATGAGTCTCTGGATCATGGCTGTTAATGAGCTTATATGGCAATTGAGGCAGTTCATAGGTTTGACTGTCAGGTGTCTTGAAGGACAGGAACATGAGGGGAGGTTACCCTTCCCTGACTCCATGAGAGCCTGGAGAGTTTGATCAAAAAACCTGTATACCTGAGTTTTTCAACAGATTCATTCATTCATTCATCCTGAGCCATGGAGTCCAGCTGTGAGCATGGTGGCAATTGGGTTATGGAGGTTTTAGGCTGCCAGGGCTCTGTTTGGGCAGATGGTGGGCTCACCCACCCCACTCTGGGGTATCTGAATGAGCCTCAGCATGGCACGAGATCTGGAGGCATCTCTGCAGCTTGTTGATCTCTTTCAAGATTTATTTATGAGTTTCTGGATCATGGCCAGTTAATGCAGAGCTGAACTCTTAACCATTCTATGTTACTGCCCTTTTAGATCAAGGAGAGGTATAATTCTGCACATAGCTATTAAAAACCTTTTGGCAATCTTATTTATTAGCAATATGTTTATTGCAATTTCATGATTATTGTCCAATTTGTTTTGGATTTGTGGTTTTGTTTTATTTTGAGTCACACTCCATCATGCTCACAAGTTGCTCCTAGCAGTGTTCAGGGGACAATTGGTGTCAGGGATAGAAACTGGGCTCCCAGATGCAAGTCCTGTGTTTGAGGTCTCTGAGCTATCTCCTCAGTCTCAGTTTGTGCTTTGTATCTCAGTGTCTTATTTTGGTTTTCATTTTTTTTTTAATTTAAATTTTATTGAATCACCATGTGGAGGGTTACAAAGTTCTCATGATTATGTCAGTTATACAGTACTCCAACACCCTTCCCTTCACCCGTGCCCATATTCCATCACCAACCACCCCATTATACCTCCCGCCCCCTCCCACCCCCCCAGTCCCCGCCCTTGTAAGTGATAAGTTTCACTTCGTTTACGCTTTATCTTGGTTACAGTCCATGTTTCAACACATAATTCACTATTGTTGCTAGGGCTTCCCCCCAAAAAAGAGAAGACAGTCCCACTGTCAAGGAAGCATTTGATGGCTCTCCATTGCTGAGAATGTAGAGATATTAAGTCCCGCTGTTTGTTACATAACTTTTCTATTTTTTTTCCCCCCTCGTCCCGCGCCACCGAGATCACGCCTGTTTAGTAATCACCACGCTGCCTGACAAAGGGAAAACAAACCAAAAGAGATGGTTATTTCTCGTCATCAGCCGGCGTGGGGCTCTTGCTTAGTTGATAGTCTGGTATAATGTCTGCAAGCAGTTTCTGGAACCAAAAGTAATACGCTGGTATCGGCCCCAGCTCAAGATTCCACCAGCGTCCCGCTGTTCCAAGTACATAATAATTTATTCCCTTGCATCCGGTTCCCACGCCACCAGGTCCGTGTCATCTTAATGGACATCATACTATGATTAACGCCACGCCGCGTTTTTTCCCGAGAAAGAAGGATATTTCTTCTCAGCCGGCGTGGGGATATGGCTTAGTTCAGTCTATAGAGATGGCTACCACTTTGGTGGCCTTCAATATTTCAGCAAAAGACTTACTATTCTTGTTAGGATTTCTCACCAAAGTCCGACCCGTTAAAGTCCAGGGAAAATTCTGCCTAAAATTCTATCGCTACAATCTTTTACCCTTTAACAAAAAACTTAGTACTATTGTTTGGAGTTTCCCCCCACGTTAAGCCCTGCCAAAAAGGAACATTTACACGTTGCTGACAATCAAGAGATATTAGGTCGCGGTTTTGGATTTCTATATGAAGTCCAGGGAAAATTCTTTTGGTAATTGCATTGCTCGCTGGCAGCACCTGGGCCAGAAGCTCCCAGCACACAGTTTGGTGGCATTTTGGGGGCGCTGCTCGTGTCCAAAGTGGTTCAGTTGCCTCCGGGGTCGATCTCGCGCGGGGCCGCAAAGGTGGTTTTCATTTTTAAGATTTTTCTTGAGGCCGGAGAGATAGTATAGCAGGTAGGGTGCTTACCTTGCATTTGACAGACCTGAGTTCAATCCTTGACACCACATATGGTCCCTTTAACCCCACAGGAAGTAATCTCTGAGTGTGGTGCTGGGAGTAAGTGCAGAACAACAATGGGTGTGGCAAAAAATTCAAACTAGTTTTTTTTAAATGTCCCAGATATATCAGCAACACTTTGCTTATTAGTGTTTGCCTTGTTTTGCTTTTCTGGGACATACATTCATGTATTCCCTGGGCAATCGCTACTTTCTTTGCTTACCAGAGGTAATGGTATTCCATTTTTAAGATAAGAAGACTGTGTAGAACTCAAAGTATCATTGTGAAAATTAAAATGGTGTATGACAATTAAGACTAATGACAGTTAAATGATTTTTTCCCTTAACAGGTATTGCAGGGTAGAAGTTGGTTTTCGGAGGGGACAGGAAGGAAGGGATGTTTGGACAGCTGTAAATTGTATTTGAAGCTTATCTTTGCACTCCACTCAGTTCTTTCATTTTCAGTGTGCCACTCTTTGTCTCTTCTCCAGAGCTTTCTTAGTACTCCATTATAGCAGTTATGTTTGCTTCTTTTCTTCCTTACTTTCCTTCAAAACTATTTTAGTATGATTAATTAGCAGCTTGCTTTGCATCACCCAAGGGACCAATGAATCTGTATATCATAGTTATTTTGTATTTTGAGTAACAGAGGGAAGTGTGCTTTTATGAACCCATGTGAATCTGCAAGTGATAGAATGCCTGGTAGTCTAAGAAACATATTTTGAGGCAGAAATGTCTTCTTTTAGCTCATACCATTCAGCCTGTTACATCTTCTTATGTTTTTAAAGGACAGTTGATGGTTTGGAGTTATAGTATAGTTGGGGGAAGGGGAGTTGCCTTGCATGCAACTGACCCGGGTTTGATCCCCATCATCCCATATGGTTCTCTGAGCACTCATCGTCATCATCATCATCATCATCATCATCATCATCATCATCATCATCCCATTGAATGTTGATTTTCTCGAGCAGTCTCAGTAATGTCTCCATCCGTCCTAGCCCTGAGATTTTAGGAGCCTCTCTTTACTTGTCTTTCCCAACGGCACTGCATTGGAGGCTCTTTCAGGGTCAGGGGAATGAGACCCATGATTGTTACTAATCTTGGCATATGAATACACCACAGGGAGCTTGCCAGGCTCTCCCATGTGGACAGAAAACCCTGGGTAGCTTGCCAGGTTCTCCCAGAGGGAGAACTAGGTTATAAGATATCATGAGCTTCCGGGAGCTTGGTTTTATAGTCCTGGATGTTGGCCATTGATGGGATTACACAGCCCTGAGGCAGTTTCTGGGTGTGTTCACCTAGCTATTGGAAAATGGGGGATCTGTGGAAGAGGCCTAGTCCTGATCTGAACAGGTTTAGAGATCTCAGCCCCGGGTCCCGCACGCCTGGGTTCCTCTGCCAGTTCCTTCATGCATGAGGCTCATCCAAATGTGGGAAGAGGGGCCTTGAGCATGGCTGTGGCTGGGTTCCAGAGGTCTTCAGCTGCCGAGGCTCTGCTTGGGCACTACTGAGCAGTGCTCTGAGCACTACCAGGGGTAATTCCTGAGTGCAGAGCCAGAAGTAACTCCTGAACTCCACAACAAAAGGCAAAAAATAACCCAAAACCCCAATTGAGATGAAGCAAAAGAGGTTTTTATAACCCTTTAAAGAACATATCTTAGGGTGTGGGAGAGGGAGGCGGGGTGGAGGAAAGGAGGGGAGGGGAGAGGGAGAGAGAGGGAGGAGAGGCTCATGTTTTATCACCAATACAACAAGGTCCCCTGAGCATAGAGCAAGGAGTAACTCATGAGCACCACAGGTGTGGTCATCCCCTGCCCACAAAAGAATATCCACAAATATCAGAAAGGAATAGCACAACATGAGGTAGATAAAGGAGATGGTAGACAGTTCAGTTATAAAAGCAGAGTCTCACCAGTTCCATGACCATAGCATCATTTCAGTGGGGAGTATGTAGGACGAGGGGAAGGGATTATGGAGGATTATGGAGTGGAAGGCAGTTGGAGTCTGATAGCTACAGGCAGAGGTGGATAAGGACACTCTAGTCTTTGATGGAGAGAGAAGTTGGTCACCAGATGCCTTTCCACTGCATTTCTGGAAATTACCAGTGATAGACATTTATACAATCACTGTTATTTGTTTAATCACCATGTATCACAACAATGATTATGCATTGTCAAATTATTGCTGTGTTTTATTTTATTAGAAACCTGTGCATAACCTTTAGTTATGCATGTTGTTCAATTGCTCTTAATAGAAAGCATTACTAGTGGATAAGTGTATAAATAGGCAGGAACTTTGTCACCACATTCTTTTCTGCAATTATTTACTAAGGCACTGTGATAGGCTTGAGGATATAGTAAATGCCAATGTCTCAACATAAAGAAGAGTACTGATTTGATGGGGGAACAGCAAGTGACCATAAAAAATGATGCGTAGTACTTAGCAGTGTAGGCAAGATACTTAGGGAACACTTGCCTTGGAATGAGAGTAATTAAATTAATTATGAATTTATTAATAAATAAATAAATAAATAAAAACCTTCCAGAAGGTTTTCTGCAAGAAGTAACAGTTGAACTATCTGGAATAATTAGTAGGTGCCAGTTGGGTACAAGCTGAGGGATGTTACAGGTAGAAGAGTAAAATGAGTGCAAGTAGAGGCTTCTTTGCATTTATTGCTAATCTCGGGAAGGACCAATAAGCATCCATGAGATGGGATAGGAGATATAAAACAATACACTATATCCTGCTGATGGAGAGCATATTATTTACTTCTGGGAGATGCATCTATTCTTTTGTACCCCAGGGGTGTCATTTAGGGAATTATCTGACTCTTCCATGGCACACTGGTAGTCAGATAAAATTAATGCCATATCAACAAATAAGCAATTTACTTGCTTATAAAATCAGGGCTAGTATACTGCTATATATTCTTTTAGCTGGCTATGTAGACTAAAATATTTTATTTGATTTTATTTTAATTTTTTGCTTTTTGGGTCACACCCAGCGTTGTTCTGGGGTTACTCCTGGCTCTGCACTCAGGAATTACTCCTGGCGGTGCTTGGGGGATCATATGGGATGCTGGGGATTGAACCCAGGTCGGCTTTGTGCAACGCAAATGCCCTATCCGCTGTGCTATCACTCTGGCCCAGGCTTAAATATTTTAAAGCAAAAAAAGAGGGGAAATATTATGAAAAAGATAATGCTTCTGAGGAGATGAGCCACACAATAAGCAATGGCAATGTCATGACAGGCGGCAGAAATGAGAAAAATCAGCTAGGCCTCAGGTTCAGTTCCTGGAACTGAAACAGTTTCAGTTTTCCAGAAATGAAACAATTCGAAACTAACTGACCAAGACCCCACTTGGAAAGTCCTTGGGCTCAGCAAGTGGGCTCAATCAATCACCATGTGCCATATCAGCAATGACTACACTGCACTGTAGCACTGTCGTCCTGTGGTTCATTGATTTGTTCGAGTGGGCACCAGTAACGTCTCCATTATGAGACTTGTTACTGTTTTTGGCATATTGAATACGCCACAGATAGCTTGCCAGGCTCTGCTGTGCGGGCGGGATACTCTTGGTAGCTTGCCGGCTCTCCGAGAGGGATAGAGGAATTGAACCCATGCCAGAAATGGTCTTTTGTTAATTGCAAAGGATGAATAGCTTATGTAACCATATGCTATATAATGTCCTCTGAAATTTGTCGGGGTCCTTGTCTTGAAGCCACTGTGTCTGTGTGGACTTGGACCCTCACTCGAGCTAGCAATAAAATTCCTTGCTTTTGCATCACAAGAGTGGTCTCTTTCCTTATCCTGAATGACAGTATTATATTTTTACATTTGGGGGCTTGCTTGGGATAAGGAACAAGACTCTTTGTGCAGAATTTTGCTTCTGGAAAGTCCATACAGCATCTGATAATATGTGTGGGTAGGGCCCGTAACCCGTGACTGGCAAGTGACCTAGGCAGACATGCTGGAGGATAGCTGGTCAGAGAGTGGTGTGGGAGATGCACGCCCCCCTCCTCTGAGGTCCCATCATGGTGGAAACCGTTTGGTGGAGGGGACTCCCAGATGTGGAGAGTGAGATCAGTATTCTCGGCTGAGATCCAGTTGTCTAGTTCTCTTTGTATCTTTGTTTGTGCTTTCATTTTGTCCTGTGTGTGCCTTTTCATATTTGGCCTGCTCATACACCACCTTGACAGAATGGGCCAGGCTCAGATAACAACTCTGAGCATTCTGACTGATCATTTTAAGGAGGTCTAAGAGAAGGCTCATAACCGCTCGGCTGAAGTGAGGAGAGGGAAGTTCTTTGCCCTCTGTATATCCGAATGGCCATCCTTCAACATTGGCTGGCCAGCAGAAGGTACTTTTGATCTGGTGACCATTCTAAAAAGTAAAAGTCATGGGTCCTGCATACCTGTTTTTTCTGCAGGTTCCCTCATAGGTTAGGCTCATCCAAGCCTGTGGAGCATGTCTGCGGTTGGGTTCTGGAGGTTTTCAGCTGCTGGGGTTCTGCTTGGGTTGGAGAGAGAAACTCAACCTGCCCCCCTCTGAGTTGCCCTGGTGAAGACAGCCTGGCTGGGGTCAGGATGTTCTGGTTCGCTCTCTTCTGGAGCTTTATTTCATAGTCTTGGCTGTTGATGAGATTATATGGCACCAGGGGCACTTGTGAGTAGGACTGCCACGCTACTGGAAAACTGCGGAGCTGTGGGGAGGAGGCCCAGTCCCATTCTGAGCGAGCTTGGAGATCTCAGTCATGGGTCCTGCGTACCTGGATTTTTTCTGCAGGTTCAGTTTTCCCCGCACCACTTGTTGAAGAGGCTTTCCTTGCTCCACTTCACATTTATTGTTCCTTTATCAAAGATTAAGTGATCGTATACTTGAGAGGCTGTGTCAGAATATTTCACTCTGTTCCATTGGTCTGTGGGTCTGTTTCTATACCAGCACCATGCTGTTTTAATAACTACTGCTTTGGGGAAGGTGATGCTACCCATCTTCTTTTCCCTGAGGATTGCTTTGGCCATTCGTGGGGGTTTATTACTCCATATGAATTTCAGGAGTGTTTTGTCTATTTATTTGAAAAATGTCATGGGTATGCTTATAGGGACTGCATTGAATCTGTACAATGCTTTGGGGAGTATTGGCATTTAGATGATGTTAGTCCTCTGGATCCATGAATAGTGGATGTGTCTCCATTTTCTAGTATCCTCTTTTATTTCTTGAAGTAGTGTTTTCAAGTTTTCTTTGTAGAGTTTTCTTTACCTCTTTAGTTAAGCTGATTCCAAGATACTAAATTTTCTGAGGCACTATTGTGAATGGGATTTTAAAAAAATATCTCTTCTTTTTCATTATTTGTGTACAGAAAGCCATGGACTTTTGGGTATTGATTTTGTAAACTGCCACTCTACTGTACAAATCTATTATTTCTGGGAGCTTTACTGTAATGCCTTTAGGGTTCTCTAAGTGTCATCTGTGAATAGTGATAGCTTGACTTCTTCCTTTCCTAGCTGGGTGCCCTTGATATCCTTTTCTTGTCTAAATGCTATGGCGGGTACTTCCAGTACTATATTGAATAGAAATGGTGAGAGTGGGCAACCTTGTCTTGTTCATGATCTCATAGGGAAGACTCTTAGTTTCTCCCTGTTGAGAATAATGCTTGTTGTGGGCTTGTGGTAGATGGTTTTGACTATATTGAGGGAAGTTCCTTCAATTCCCATTTTGGTGAGAGGTTTTTTTTTTTATCATAAATGGGTGCTGGACTTTGCCAAATGCCTTCTCTGCATCTACTGATATGATCATGTGGTTTATATCTTTCTTTTTATTGATATTGACGATTTTTATGTTGATGATTTGTGAATGTTACACCATCCTTGCATCCCTAGGATGAATCCTACTTGGTATGATCTTTTTGATGGGTCGTTGGATTCTATTTGCTAGTAATTTGTTGAGGATCTTTGCATTTGTATTCTTCAGGGATATTGGCCTGTAATTCTCTTTTTTGGTGGTGTCTCTGTCTGCTTTTGGTATGAGGGTGATATTTGCCTCATAGAAACTGTTTGGAAGTGTTTCTGTTTCTCCAGTTTCTTAGAAAAGCTTGAACAGGGTTGGGAGTAGGTCCTCTTTGAAGGTTTGGAAGAATTCACTAATGAATCTATCTGGGCCAGGGCTTTTGTTTTTCAGGAGACTTTTGATTACTATTTCAATTTCCTTGATGGTGATAGGTCTGTTCAGGTATTCCAAGTTTTCTTGTGTCAGCTTTGGGAGATTATAGGAGTCCAGGAATTTATCCATGTTTTCGAGGTTGTCTAGTTCCGTAGCATAAAGCTTTTCAAAGTAATCTCTGATTATCCTTTAAATTTCTGTGGGTTCTGTTGTGATGCCTCCCTTTTCATTTCTGATTCTGTTTATTAGGGTTCTCTCTCTTTCCTTCTGAGTCTTGCTGGTGGTTTATCAATCTTGTTTATTTTCTCAAAGAACCAGCTGTTGGTTTCACTGATCTTTTGGGTTTTTTTTTGTTGTTGTTTCTATGTCATTAATTTCTGCTCTAAGTTTTATTATTTCTTTCCTCTTGTCTGGTTTGGGCTCCATTTGTTGGTCATTCTTAAAGATCTTAAGCTGTGAGATTAAGTTACTTATTTGGGCTCACTCTTCCTTCCTGAAGAATGCTTGAAGAGCTATAAACTTTCCTTTTAACACTGCTTTTTGCTGTGTCCCATAAATTCTATTAACTCATGAATGAAATTCTCATTCATTTCCAGGAAACTTTTTTTTTAAATGAATCACCATGAGGTACAGTTACAGACTTACAAACTTTCATGCTTACATTTCAGTCATACAATGATCAAATACCATCCCTCCACCAGTGCCCATTCTCCATCACCAATGTTCTCAGTATCCCCTCCCACCATCCCCATCCCAGGACCCCCCACCTCTGTGGCAGGCACATTGCCTTTTACTCTCTCTCTCTCCTTTAGGGTGTTGTGATTTGTAATGAAGGTATTAAGTGGCCTTCATATTTGGCCAATAGTCTACTTTCAGCATGCATCTCCCCTCCCAAGAGGACCCTCCAGGCACCCTTTACTTGGTGTTCCCTTCTCTATCTGAGCTGACTTTCCCCCCAGCATGTTAGGCTGTCTTCAAGCTGTGGAGCAAGCCTCCTGATCCTTATCTCACTATCCTTAGGTGTTAGTCTCCCATTCTGTTGCTTTATATTCCACAAATGAGTGTAGTCATTCTATGTCTGTCCCTCTCTTTCTGACTCATTTGACTTAGCATATAGTCTCCATGTTGATCCACTTATATGCAAATTTCATGACTTCATCTTTTCTAACAGCTGTGTAGTATTCCATTGTGTAGATGTACTAAAGTTTCTTTAACCAGTAATCTGTTCTCAGGCACTTAGGTTTTTTCCAGATTCTGGCTATTGTAAATAGTGCTGCAATGAGCATACAAGTGCAGATGTCATTTCTATTATTTTTTTGCATCTCCGGGATATATTTTCAGAAGTGGTAATGCTGGGTCAAATGGGAGCTCAATTTCTAATTTTTTTTTAGAAATGTCCATACTGTTTTCCAAAAGGGCTGAACCAGTTATAGCATTCACAGCAGCAGTGAAGGAGAGTCCCTTCCTCCCCACATCAATGCTGACACTGGTTGCTTTTGATCTTTTGGATGTGGGACAATCTCTGTGGTGTGAGATGATATCTCTGCACCTCCCTGATGATTAGTGAAGAGCATTTCTCATGTGCCTTTTGGCCATTTGTATTTCTTCTCTGAGAAAATTTCTGTTCATTTTATTGCCCCATTTTCTGATGGGATTGGATGCTTTCTTCTTATAGAGTTCAATCAGTGCCTTATATATCCTTGATATTAACCCCTTATCAGATGGGTATTGGGTGAATATCCTTTCCCATTCTGTAGACTGTCTTTGTATCCTGGTAACTGTTTCTTTTGAGGTATAGAAGCTTCTTAGTTTAAGATAGTCCCATTTGTTTATTTCTGTTTCCACTTGCTTGGTCAGTGTCGTGTCATCTTTGAAGATACCTTTAGCTTCAGTGTTGAAGAGGGTTTTGCCAACCTTTTCTTCAATGTACCTTATGGATTCTGGTCTGATGTTGAAGTCTTTAATCCATTTGGATATGGCTTTTGTGCATGGCGTTATGTAGAGGTCTGAGCCTATTTTTTGCATTGTAGCTGTCCAGTTTTGCCAGCACCATTTGTTTTTTTTTTTGTTTTTTTTTATTAGTTTATTTTTAATTAGAGAGTCATCGTGAGGGTACAGTTACAGATCCATACATCTTTGTGCTCATGCTTCCCCCATACAAAGTTCGATAACCCATCCCTTCACCAGTGCCCATTCTCCACCACCCGTAAACCCAACATCCCTCCCCCCTCCCCAGTCCCGTCTCCCCCCACCCCACCCTGCCACTATGGCAGGGAATTCCCTTTTGTTCTCTCTCTCTGATTAGGTGTTGTGGTTTGCAATAAAGATGTTGAGTGGCCATTGTGTTCAGTCTCTAGTCTGTATTTGGCCCGCCTCACCCTTCCCCCACATGACCTCCAACCACATTTTACTTGGGCCAGCACCATTTGTTAAAGAAACTTTTCTTGCTCCACTTTGCATCTCTTGCTCCCTTATCAAAGATTATATGCTCATATATTTGAGGGTGTGTGTAAGGATATTAAACCTCCAGGAAACTTTTGATTTCCTCTTTGATTTCCTTTCTAAGCCACTAGTTCAGTAGTGAACTGTTTAATTTCCAGGTGTTTGGTTTGAATTTTTGTTTCTGGGTGTGATTCATTTCGATTTTCAGTGTGTCATGGTCTGAAAAGATCATTGATACAATTTCTATCCTCTTAATTTTATGGAGGTATGTTTTGTGGCCCAGCATGTGATCTTTTTGGGGATGAAATGTTCTCTCTCTCTATATATATACATATATTAAGCCTATGTCTTCCATTTTTTCCCTCAGATAATGTATATCCTTGCTGAGCTTAATTCTTGTGATCTATTGAGAGCTGATAAAGTGGTGCTGAAGTCTCCAACTATCATTGTGTTGCTATCAATGTCTTTAAGTTTATGAGCAGTTTTAAGTATTTTGCTGGTTCCTCATTAGATGCATATACATTAGGAGTGAGAGTTCTTCCTGGTATACAGATCCTTTGCTCATTAAGAAATGACCTTCACTGTCTCTTGTAACCTTCTTCAGTCTGAAGTCTATGTGGTGTGGTATTAGGATGGCCACTCCCGTTTTTTTGAGGGAGTTGTTTGCTTGTAGGATTGTTTTTCATCCTTTCACTTTCAGTTTGTGTTTACTCTGCCTATTCAAATGTGTTTCTTGCAGGTAGCAGAATGTTGGGTTTAATTTCCAGATCCATCCTGTCACTCTGTCTTTTAATTGCTGCAGTTAGTCCATTGATGTTTAGATAGATTATAGTTAGGATGTTTTGTCCCACCTTTCTGCTGAAGTTTGGTGTATTTGAGGGGCTTGTCTTGCCTTCAAGTAGCCCATTTAGTTGCTCTTGTAGCCATGGTTTTGAGGCTACTCAGTTCCTGGGTTGTTTGTCTGTGAAGCCATATGTTCTTCCTTCTGATATGAATGAGAGTCTTGCTGGGTAAAGTATTCTAAGTGAGGCACTTATTTCATTGAGTTTGTTCAGTATATCTCACCATTGTCTTTGTTCTCTTAGGGTTTTATTGGATATGTCTGCTGTGAATCTTAAGGATATTCCTTTATGAACAATTTATTTCTTTGATCTTGCTGTTTTCAGAATTTTATCTGTCTATGGTTTTTGTCATTCTGATCAGAATGTGTCTTGGAGTATTTTTATTTGGATTTCTTTTAGCTGGTGCTCTTCAGACCTCCTGAATCTGATCGCCTGTGCTCTTCAGCTCTGGGAACATCTTAGCAATTATGTTTTTGACAGTTTCTTCTTTGTCAGGGTTTTCTTCCTGTCCTTTTGAGACTCCAGTGATTTTTATGTTATTCCTCCTGGCTTTATCCCGATTTTCTCTCGACATCTGTTGGTTTATTTTGAGGCCTTTTCCATTTTCCATTGTCTAGTGATCCTCTCCACCTCATCTTGGAGCTCACTGATTCTGTCCTCAGCAGCTGTTACTCTGTTGTTGAGGCCTTCCACTGAATTTTTCATTTCACCTACGAAGTTTTTTAGGTCTGTTATTGTGCTTGCATTTTTGTTTGCACTTTCCTTACCTCCACTTTCATATTTTCTTGTATTTTATCAGCAGTGTGTTCCATTATTTCTTTGAGCTTCTTATACATCCTTAAAAGCTCCATTTTTAAATTCCTTGTCTGAGAGGTTATAGAGTTCATTGTTTTTGTTTGATTGATCTGGGCTAGCAACTTCGGTCATTAGGCTTGGTGAGTTTCTGCGTTGTTTTATCATAGTGACCTTTGCATTTTGGAGTTTTTTCTCGTGTTGTTTTATGTTTTGACCACTGCAATTGGGCTATCTTTGTGTGTTGCCATGGCTTATTGATAGGTATGTGTGAGGCCTGGGTTAACTAATACCTCAAAGGTGGGGTGCAGAGAAAAATCTTCTAAGTTATAACTGCTAATGCGTCTGCATGGTTTTGTAGTTAGGGGTTTAAAGGGTATGTCAGATAGGTAAATGGGGGTGGGGTGATGCTAGGGGTCCACACACCTTATGGATGAAGTAGGGTCTGCCCTGGAGGGGCAGCGATGAGCAGGGGGGTGCGGTTCTGGCAGGATGCTAGGAGGAGCCTGCCTTGGAGTATAGGACTGGGGTGCAGGCGTGGAGGTTGGGTCACTGTCCAGGGCGATTCACATACCTGATGAAGTAGGGTCCTCGCTAGAGGGCCTGTTTGCTAGTATTTTGTTGAGGATCTTCGCATCTGTATTAATCAGAGATACTGACCTGTAATTTTCTTTTTTTGTGGTGTCTGTCTGCTTTTGTATGAGGTATGAGGGTGATATTTGCCTCATAGAAACTGTTTGAAAGTGTTTCTGTTTCTTCAGTTTCTTAGAAAAGCTTAAACAGGATTGGGAGTAGGTCCTCTTTGAAGGTTTGGAAGAATTCACTAGTGAATCCATCTGGGCCAGGGCTTTTGTTTTTGGGAGACTTTTGATTACTGTTTTAATTTCCTTGATGGTGATTGGTTTGTTCAGGTATTCCAAGGCAGCTAGCAGGGGAGTGTGGGTTCTGGCACAATGCTGGGAGAAACTTGCCTTGGGGGTACAAGGCTGGGGTGCAGGTGTGGGGAATGTGTGACCGGCCAGGGTGATTCACACACCTGATGAACAATTTGAGTACAGTGCTGGAGGGACGGTAGCTGACGGGTGGGGGTTGGGGGGAGCTGCGGGTCCCAGCATGATGCTGGGAGGATCTTGCCTTGGGGTACAGGACTGGGGTGCAGGGGTTGGGCAACTGGCCAGGGATACTATTCATCTTTAGTTTGAAGTTATAGAAGAAGGTTTTGATATAGAAAGGTGCTCTATTTTATTTATTTATTTATTTATTTATTTTGCTTTTTTGGGTCACACCCAGTGATGCTCAGGGGTCACTCCTGGCTCTGCACTCAGGAATTACCCCTGGCCATGCTCAGGGGACCATATGGGATGCTGGGAATCGAACCCAGGTCGGCCATGTGCAAGGCAAACGCCCTACCCACTGTGCTATCACTCCAGCCTCAAGGTGCTCTATTTTAGAAGTTATAGAACATATTGTTAGATGTCAGACAGTAGTCTACAAAGTTGTTAGTGGCCAACTGCTTTTATTTTGGCTATTAACTGGTAAGCTCTAGGCCTCAGTAGCCTAGGAGAATAAAGTAAGTTCTGTTTCTATTTTCCAGATGATATAGCCACTCATCCTGAACTGCCCTAACCAAGCTACCACATTCTGATTCATCTCCAGTTGTTTCTGAGAGGCCTAAATGTCCATTCTTGACTCACCTTTGTTGAGATACTGCCTTCAAGGAACCTCAGTAAAAGAGCTGCTGAGAATCTTGGGGACTTGTTCGAGAAGTCACTTACTGATTAGATCAGAGTCCTTAATTTCAGGATGACAGAGAGACCTTATTCAGAGGTGGCTTCCATTTCATATTTGGGTCATGCTTTGTACTTCGGCATTGAAGCAAGCACAGTCTGCAGACTCATTAAAAAATTCAAGCAGTTCTGCCGGTTGCTGGTCTTCATTCGTTATCAGGATGCAAAAGTGACATGTCAAAATAGTAAATTATTTCCTTGTTCCCCAAACTAAGCCAATTCTTCCCCCTGGCTGAATGGCACCATGTTTCATCCCTTTACCAAGCCAGAACTGGAGAGTCTTCCAGACTTCTCTAGTTCTTTCCTCTTTAGCCTCTGCATCCCTTTATTATTTTTTACTCTTTCTTATATATATATATATATACATATATATATATAATCTCCATGCTTCTCAGAATTTAGAACTTCATTTCTTTTTCTTTCTTTTTTTATTGAATCACCATAAGATACAGTTACAAAGCTTTCATGTTTGAGCTTCAGCCATACAATGATTGAATACCCATCCTTCCACCAGTGCACATTTTCCACCATCAATTTCTCCAGTATCCCCTCCTCGCCCCCCATCGCAGCCCTTCCCCTGCCTCTATGGCAGTTTCCCCCTACTCTCTCTCTACTTTGGGGCATTATAGTTTGCTTGAATTTTCCCACCACCATTAAGCCTGCCTGCCAGGTGCAGATAATAGAGAATTTATTTTCTATTGCTCACTTTGAATATCATGAGAGGTTGACTCTGCTGCCGCCATGAGGCCTGGATTCTTAGTCCTGGAACCCGCATACCTGGGCCTTGCTTCTGGAAGCTCATGGCTGCCGGAGTTTCATCTGGAGCAGGTGGAGAGGGCACACCTGCTCTGAGGTGCCCCGGTGGAATTGGCTTGGGATGGGGTCTGGAGACATCTCCGATGAGCTGCTGTTTTCTGAGACTCACTGCTCTGTGACCAAGGCAGTTGGTGCGCTGAAATCTAGAACTTCATTTCTCATCTGGCTGATATGAATAGGCTCCTAACAAAACCTGAAGCTTCCAGCTGTTTTCCTCCTTGGTTTAGCCTCAACACTCTCATAGCATGGAATACATAGCCCTTTGTGGTCTCTTTGGTTGTGATCTTCCTGCATCATTTATCCTGCCACTTACATGATATATCTTTATCCTTCAGCTATTTACTGTTCTCCAAAGATGCCTTATTTAGTCCTTCTTCAAACATCTGTGTCCTTTTCTTCTATTGAAAATAGTACATAACTTCAACCTCTTCCCACCTTTTTTGAAGGTCTAGGGATTGAATTCGAGCCTCCTAGAGGTGTGGCATATGTTTTATCACTTGAGTTATCCATCCCCCAGTCCCTTCTTTCCCCCAAATTGAACATTTCAAAGTGACTTTTTTTTTTGGGGGGGGGCAGGCTTTTTCCTTGCCTTTCTATTGTTATGACATGTAGTTGTGATTTAGTTCCAGTATGTTAGTGTGTGCCTACTTATCAGGAGTAGTCACATTTAGCTGTGGTGCACACACATTCTGGTTGTAGCACTTGCTAGGTGGTGGTGGTGGGATCTGTAGAAGAGAGGGCATTGCTGTGGTGCCCACTGAGACTCACACTCCTGACTGGGGTGGCACACTGTCATTGTGGTGCTCACATTCAGTGACCACCTGGCTGTACTGGGGATTGCATCCTCTGCTGAGGTCCCAGGGAGTATACTCAGTGCACTTGCATAACACCTGGCATAAATTTATCATGGCAAGTGCCTTTGGTCACTAAGCCATCCTGTAGTACCCCAAATTAACTATTTTTAGGTGTGCAATTTGGTAACAGTAAATAAATTCATCATGTTGGGTAATCATTAGTTCTATTTTGAGAAGCTTTCCCAAACAGAACATAAATATCCTATAGAAAACTTATCATCTCACAGCCACTCCTGTTCCTTCTATGAATCTCTCCAATCTTGAGTCTTTTGCCATGTTGTTTGAGAAACATTCCTCAATTATTTTAGACTAGAGTCATGTGATTAGTGTTATTTTCTGTTGCTTTGCTTTTGTACTTTAATGCCAGTGTGGACAGATTTCTATCAGGACACACCTATAATACGGTTATTGTAGACTTATGGTGCTCTCCTCCAGTAGACTTTGAGGTCTTTGAATGAAGAGTGACTGAATCTTTTATCTCTGCATCCTTAGTTTCTAGCACTGGACCTGCTGTGAATAAATGATTGGACACAGCTTCCTATCAGCTATGCAAATTAGCACTTGCTCACATGCTGTTATTGAATGAAAATCAGGTAGCAGGTCTAAAAGAATTTCATAAATATAGGCTCCTTCCCCTTTGCATTAGATATTCATGGGAATTTGTTTTTGAGGGCTCCTCTGAGTATGTAATTTCGCAGGCAGTTGCACACAGTCTCCTCTATGAGTTAAATGTGAGTGATGGGTTGAGTTAGGAGTATGCTAAGTTGGTGGGAGGTACAAAGATTAGGGAGAGTAAAATTTTATAAAACACTCATGTGTGATCTTACACATCCAGAGAAGTAAGTTTCCAAGACTGCTTTATCTATTGGGTTATGATACAAAAGAAAGGAAATGGAAGTCTTGTTATTTTGGTACTATTGGATAGGAAATCATCAAAAAGACATTAGAATGAGTTAAGTACTAAGCTGGGCTTAAGGACACAGCAGTTTCTTTTTTCCATTTATGTTCAGTATTTCCCCATTAGAACAGGAAATAGGAATAATTCTTAAAAGACATAGCAGTTACTAAGTGTAATTTGAAGTCCTTAATTTTTCACATTGGTAGTTCTGTTATATCTTATCCTAATGAGAGAGACTGAGTTTGTCAAAAGGAACTAAAGGCTCTAAAAATGCCTTAAAAATTATGTACATGAACTTATCATCCATGATTTTTATTTTATTTCTTTTGCCTTAAATTGACTGAAGTAAGATCCTAAGCATATCATTTAAAATTCTGTTTAGTCAGCCGCTTAACTAGAAAGGTCAATCTTCATCACTCCATTTACATTGAACAAACATATTTGTGGCAGCAAGAGATCTGAATCCAAAAAAAAAAATGTAGCCTAGTAAAAGTGATTCAATTGTCTAATCAGGCATATGACTTGAACATAATATGAAGGGTCCTTGAAGTTTCTTTTTTAAAAATGGCTTGAAATAAAAAATTTGCAATTGACACAACATGAGCCTTGTAGATCTGATTGGAAGTTCCTGCATTTAAAAAAACTTCTGAATTGTACTCTTTTCTTTCCTATTGCAATCTAACAAAGAAAGGAAGTGAGAGTAATTTAAAGTAAAATGAGATTGTACATTTGCATATTGTAGAGCAAGTGGTATTTTAGATTTACAATTTATGGTATGAATTATTTCCACACAACACATTTAGAAGTTCTATTTTAATACATTGAAAAAGTAGTCACCTCATAGTGTGATATACCTACTAGGACTTTTTAACTCATTAGGGTTTTACTTTCTTTAAAAAAAAATCCCTAACTTAAATGATGATAAAATCTTCACTGGTGAAGGGATGGTGTTTGAATACGGTATAACTGAGACATAAACCTGAGAACTTTGTAACTTTCCACATGGTGATAAAATTAAAAAAAAATGCCCTATCCGCTGTGCTAAAATAAATAAATAAATAAATAAATGATGATAAAATCTGGTTGTCATTTAAAAATACCTGCTTATAAAAGAAATAATAAGCTGTAAATAAAAAGATGCTGCCCAGCCACGCGGTGAGAGCCACCCTCTAAGACCCCTCCACCAGGAGGTAGGACTTTCTTTAGTGACGTAGCCTGTAGGTGATCCTGGGAGGGGAGGTGTTCCCGGGGCGCCTTCCGCCCAGAGATGAACCAAGAGCCGCAGCACGAGAAGCAGAGCCTCCCGCCTACTGACTGTGATCCTGAGGTCTCCTAACCCATTTTGGCACCAGAGCAGATTCTTGCAGCCATCCATTTTGACCGTGAACTGAGCTAAAATATTAGAAATCCAAAACCGTGCGGCCGCTATTGCGGCCGCGCGGACTCAAAGTCTTCACTTTTACCAAGGAAGAGAAATTATTAGATGATGCTTATTCAGCAGGCCTGATTGTTGGGGAAAATTTCCAATCAACAATAGTGAGTTCTGTATGGAAATATGAAATGTAGTCAATATAGAGAGAGAATAATGGGAATATCATCAGCTACTTAGATGGGGGGTGGAGTGGGAGGGGGGTGTATTGGGGTTCTTGGTGGTGGAACGGGTGCACTGGTGAAGGGATGGTGGTTTAATCAGTATTTGACTGTGACTTAAACCTGAAAGCTTTGTATTTTTTTTCTTGTTTTCACGGTGGTTCAATAAAATATTTCTTTAAAAAAAAAAGATGCTGCCTACGTGGAGGGAAATATTTGCACAAATAATTGTTCTATGGATATTTTGTTTTTCAGAGACTATTGTGTGGGCCACACCCGGTGCTGCTGGGGAGGAGGCCTGGAGCCATTTCCAGCTAAGCTCAGGGGTTCAAGCCTTTGCCAGAGACTGAACCCAGGGCTTCATACACGATTTATTAACACTTTATTATCACTCTACCATTTAAGCCACATCACTGGTTCCCCTGTGAATATTCTTTTATATCTAAGTTTTGATGTGCATCTATTGTCAATCTAAGAGAAGAATTGCTAGGTGACACAGTGCACTTATATTCAACCTTAATAGGTTGTAGCTTTTCAAAGTGCATTCTTATCAGTAGTACATCTATGTCATACTATATCCTCACCAATACATATTTT
The DNA here is from genome assembly GCF_027595985.1 of Sorex araneus. NCBI lineage: Eukaryota > Metazoa > Chordata > Mammalia > Eulipotyphla > Soricidae > Sorex > Sorex araneus. The sequence continues at coordinate 89,177,174 of NC_073304.1, read as the reverse complement.
ATATTGCAGTTATTTTGGTAGGTATTAATGATATCTTGTGAGTTCACAAAGCAATGTGCAGGTACTGCCACGATGCCTATGTGCTCGGTGACTGAGAGTTGCCTCCCATCCTTCCCAGGCCTCCCCAGTAGAGATCAGAGAGACAGGGACCACAGCCTGATGGGGAAATAGCTCATTTAATGCAAAGATGCTACACTTATCTGTTCATACTTATAGAACATCTGAAGGCATCAGAGGTGTAGGACTATGTAAAAAACTAAAGCACGCCGAGGGGCACGTGTACTCATGTACTCTCGGGCTCTCCGGGCGGCTCTGTCTCACCGCCCTCCTTCGGTGCTCCAGAACCGCTGTGTATGCTGTCGGTCAAGGGCAGGCGATGGAAGGAAGAAGGCCAAACTGGTTGCTCGATCAGTTTATTTTGTTCTCTCTCTCTGCTTCTTCTGAGTCTGGCCGCCTCCTTTGCCCCACAGTCTTAGTTTATATAGCAAATTACATAGGGCGGTAGCACAAAGGTGGGTTTAACATCAACAAATCAACAAAGAAGGGTAAGACCATTTCTTGAGGAGATTAACAAAATCTCATCTAAGGAAATCTCATCTAAGGAGATCCACTCAAGGAAGTGATTCCAAACAAGGGTGTGTCACAGTGTGAGCTAGTAATCTGCTTAAATAGTTACAGCAAATCTACTTCTAATATTTCTAATATTTCTAGCAATGTCCTTCTGTATGAGCACAGTAAGAGATATAAAGTTTGGTTCTTCCTGAGGACATCTCATTATACAGTCCTCAGGCCAGGTTAATCTTCCTAATCCCAGCAGGGTCCTAGTCTCGTCGTTACCTTTGGACCATGACAGCATTGTCCATGATCATGTCCTCAACTTATAGTTGAGTATTGTGGCTTTGGCCTGGCCTATCTTGATGCCAGGGTAGCACATAACTCACCGCTTGCCCTGGATTCGTCCTGTCCCTCATCGGGACCCTGCTTTTGGGGTGCTAGGAACTGAGGGCAACTGAGGCTTAAGTGGAGAAAGCAGATGCCCGGGAATGAATAATATTCGAAGCCAATTAAATCCCAAGTTACAAAAGCATAATATTGTCTTCTTGTGTCCATACAGAAAGCCATTGCTTTAAGGTAAACTATGCAAAAGGCACTAATTTATAATAAAAGTTCAGGATCCTTAGAAGAATCTAATTTTACAGAATCTGATTAGGAAAAGGTGATTAACTGGTTGGGAAGGAGGATGCAGAGAAGAGTTTACAGATAAACAAAGGAATGGGAGTGTCTACGGAGCACTTAAACCTAAACTCCTTGTGGCAAGGGAGGAGGGACAAACCAATGTTATCCTACAGGACTACATGTCTGTGTGATTTACAGAGGTAAAACATTCCAGCAGAGGCGGGTTCGGTTCTCTGGGGTAGATAAACTCAAGGAGATGCTCTGTCTTCAAGGGATATCTATATTGTTCCCCCTCTAGTCACACACACACACACACACACACACACACACACACACACACATATATATATATATGTGTGTATATCAAACATTAAAGTAAAAAATAAGTAAAAATATTAGTCAAATAATACTACTTCTTATCAATACTGCAGTTGTTTTGATAAACACAGTAAGAGATAAAGATCCCAAAACCTAGTTCTCTAGGTTCTGAGAACAAGCAAGGCTTTTACCATAAATCCCAGACTAAGTGCTCAGATCAGTTCAGCTAGTCCTTCCCCATGGGCGTCCTGTTTTTTAAGTCATAACATCTTGAATTAGGAGCATGCATTTATGCTTTCTAGACTGTCCCATTTTGATGCCGGAATAGCTTTGCCACTCGCCCCAGGTTCATCCCAGTCCTACGGTGGGACCTCCTTTTGGGGGTGTAACGAACAACAGAAACTGAAGCCTGAGTCAAATGATTATGACCAATGCCCGGGAGTAGATATATTTCAGTCAATCAACTCCCAAATATTAGGAACATAGCACTAAGATCTTTCTGTGTTTAAACAAAGAACACTGCTGTATAATAAAATATAAAAGGCTATAAGGGAAATAGAAAAACAAGTAATTCACTACAAATACAAAATACAGAATTAACAGAAAGTTTTGGCTTGTAAGTAACTGAGATTAACTTGGTGAACTGTGACAATGAGGTGTAAAATACACACAAAAGGTTAAAGATAAACTCAGGGGATTAAGGATGCTCACAAGAGCACTGTAAGCTTTGCTGGAAGGAGGAAAAGGAGCAATTCACTTATGAGGCCTAAAACACTTAATATCCAACAGTATTTCATTTTGGTTTTAATTTATATTTTTCTGATGCCTAATACTGTTGAGCATCTTTTCATATGTAACTGATGGTTTGTAAAATATGTCTATTGTAGTAAAATATTTGTCCAAATACCTATTTTTTAAAATAACTTTATTTTTGCATACTATACAATAAATTCATTTAAATTGTAGAGTTTAGTGGCTTTTTGGATACAGTTGTACATCTATTATCACTTCAATTTTAAAATGTTTTGATTACATCAAAAAAAAGCTATGTTTAGACCTAAGCAACATCTTCAAGCCCTAGCATGGAACTGCTGGCCTGGTTGGCGGAGTTTTGCTGGGATCAGACTCTTGACCCCTGACCACTGCTTGAGAGACCACCTTCTGCATCCTCCTCTTTCAAAAAAAAATCTGGGCTAGAGAGAGCTCAATAAACTTGGTTCCCTAACACTGGGGGTGGACCCTGAGCACTGCATAATGTGACCTGAAAATAGGAACAAAGCAAAACAAAACAAGTCAAATCATTTAAGAAAATTGCTGTCCTTCTTGCCATTCCTTCCTGTCAAATACCTCCTTAGCCTTTTTCTCCTTCTTGCTATTCCTCCCCCTCAAACAACTTGGGCTCCTGCCAACCACTAATCCACTTATAAGCAAATCTTTGTTTTGCTTGCTCGGAATGTTTCATATATATGAACTCATACAATAAAACTTTGTTATGATTTGCTTCTTTCATATAAATGTTTTCAAGATTCATTCATTTTTATTTCAGCATGTATTCATATTTTATTTTTATTGTTGAATAATATTCCCTTTTATGGAATCCATTGATGAGCATTTTGGTTGTTTTCAACTTTGAAATTTGAATGTGGCTGTAAACATGTGTACATATATATTTGTGTGCTCATGTATGCTTTTTTTCGCTTGTGGTTGCAAATTGAATAAACATTGATAACATCTTTTAAGCTTTATATTGAACATATATTTTTGTGAAATATCAGTGTTCCAAAGAAAAGAGCTTGAGAAGGATTTCTGAGCAGTTTTGCTTTCCAGTAGGATGTGATGTGAGAAGAAAGGTGTGAGCCAGAATCAGTGAGGGATAGTATTAGGTGTTGGATTCTCATTTCACAGATTTTTCAATTTGGCCTTCATTGTTGTAGTTAATACTATATACTAATATCTTATTGGAAGGGGATAAGAAGCAGATGAAAATTATTGAGTCTAGAACATGAATGTTTTGGAAAGTGTATTGCACCCCTCCCCCCCTCCCAGGCCACCTGGGGTGCTGGATGATTAAGGAAGGTTGTTTACTAGACTCAGAAGCAATAGGGAAGAGGATGCTTATTATTCACTTTAAAGAAAGTGGATTTTCCAGGGGGCTGATGAATGATTTTTTTTTTCCTAACAAGGGAGCATTAGGCTAAATCAGTTGGGAGATCTTTGTTCTACAATAGCGCTTTTTCCATGCAGAAAATTTTTTACATGGTCCCAGGTGTGAGTTTGTGTGTGTTGCTTACAAACCATATGTTTATTGATTATATACATCACAAAATTTCTTCAAAAATAATTATTTTTTAGATTTTTCATGATCCATCTTTAGTTACATGACCTCTATGGAATTTTCACCCATAGTTTGAGAAGCTAGGATCTAGATCTAAGATAAGCCTTTAAGAGCAATTAGAAAAGAGCTGTATGTATGATTTTTAGGATATTTCTGTGAGGTATTCAGAAATATTCATCTTTTTAAATTTTGCTTCTATAAAATTTCACATCATGCTTTCTATAATGCAATAGCATGAATTAACAAGACAAAAAGGAAAGACATTATACAGTGGTTGCAGTTCATAGATAAAACCATAGACACCAAGCTCTTTAACGTTGACTTTAGTGATGTCTTTGTGAACTCTTCTTCAATGGCAAAAGAAAAAAAAAACACCAAAAAACAAATGAGGGGTGAGATATTACTAGTGGTATAGCTCAAGTGTTGTGTGAGGCCCTGGATTCCATCCGAAGCCCCATATGTCTGCCTCACTGTCTTCACCTCTACATTGCTGGAGCCCCTGAACACCACTGGGCCTGAAGGCACTGCCAGGCTCTCAAGCATTTCTAGAAGTATTCCTACCACTCCTCCCCCAAAGAATAAATCAGACTAGATCAAATTAAAAAGCTTCTGCAGTGAAAGAAACCATTAGCAAAATGAAAGCCAGCCTACTGGCTGGGAGAAGATATTTCTTTTTTCTTTTTTTTTAAATTTTATGGAATCACCGTGATATAGTTACAAGCTTTCATGTTTGGGTTACAATCTCACAATGATCAAACACCCATCCCTCAACCAGTGCACATTTCCCACCACCGATATCCCGGGTATACTCCCCCTTTCCCACCCTCCCCCTGCTTCCATGGCAGACAATATTCCCCATACACTCTCTCTACTTTTGGGCATTATGGCTTGCAACACAGACACTGACAGGTCATCATGTTTGTTCCATTATCTGCTTTCGGCATGCATCTCCCATCCCAACTGGTTCCTCCAGCCATCATTTTCTTAGTGATCTCTGAAAGAAGATATTTCAAATCATGTATCCAATAAGGGATTCACATCCAAAAACCATAAACAATTTTACAGCTTATGGGCAAAATATCAGATAACCTGATTGAAAAATGAACAGTGGTTCTAAATAGACAGTTTATCAAAGAAGACATATAAATGGCTAACAGACACAGGAAAAGATGTTCATTATGTCTGTTTCCTACATTAGGGAAATGCAAATCAAAACACCTATGAGCTATCATCTCACAGTAGTTCTAATTCTTATTATTGAAAAAATAAAGACATAAAAAGTGTTGGTGAGGATGTGGTAAAAAGGGAGCCCATGGGGCTGGAGTGATAGCACAGTGGGTAGGATGTTTGCCTTGCATGTGGCCGACCTGGGTTCAATTCCCAGCATCCCATATGGTTCCCTGAGCACCGCCAGGAGTAATTCCTGAGTGCAGAGCCAGGAGTAACCCCTGTGCATTGCCACATTGCCAGGTGTGACCCAAAAAGCAAAGAAAAAAAAAGGGAGCCCATGTACAAGATTTGTGAGAATATTATGGAGATACTATGGAGATTTCTCAAAAAGTAAAAATTGTAATGTTATATAACTATCACATACTCATTCAAACTACATAAAAACACTAATTTGAAGGAAAATATGCACCCCCATTTTTATCACAGCATTATTGACAACATTCAAGATATACAACTTTTGTCCCCATCGACAAATGAGTGGATAAAGCTGTGGAAATTAGAAAGAAATAAGAAAAAATAAAAAAACAAAGTCATGAGAACAAAATCGTGGTGAAGGGATAGGGAATAGATCAATCTGGTTAAGAGGTTTAACGTATGATGGTAAATGGAAGTTAAACTTTCTCTGCAGTTTATATATTAAGTATAATATATAATTATGCATTATATAATTCAGCGTATAGTAAGCTATAATTCTATATATTGCAAAAATCTGTATTGCTGTCAACCAATCCAATGTTCAGTAATATTTTAAGTGTCTGTTTTGCACTGAAAATAGTTTACTAAAACTTAATTATCAGTATAAGCCAAGCAGTTTTTATTAGAAGCATTTTATAAATGTGTTCTAGCTATCATACAGCCTACTTTGTGCTATTGAGTTGGATCAAAGCCCAAATTAATCCCAGAAGAAAAAATTTCAGTCACCTAAGTAACCCAAACATCTAAGCAGATAAAGAAGTTAACATGGTGATTAGGGTAAACTGAAAACTTATGTACTGTATTGGTTAACCTATTTTTAACATCTGTTATTCTTTTTTTTTTAATTTTTATTTATTTATTTATTTATTTATTTATTTATTTTATAATTTATTTATTTTTAATTAGAGAATCACCGTGAGGGTACAGTTACAGATTTATACACTTTTGTGCTTATACTTCCCTCATACAAAGTTCGGGAACCCATCCCTTCACCAGTGCCCATTCTCCACCACCCGTAAACCCGGCGTCCCTCCCACCCTCCCCACTCCCATCTCCCCCCCACCCCACCCAGCCACTGTGGCAGGGCATTCCCTTCTGTTCTCTCTCTCTAATTAGCTGTTGTGGTTTGCAATAAAGGTGTTGAGTGGCCGCTGTGCTCAGTCTCTAGCCCTCATTCAGCCCGCAACTCCTTTCCCCCACATGGCCTTCAACTACAATGTAGTTGGTGATCGCTTCTCTGAGTTGCCCTTTCCCCGGAACGTGAGGCCAGCCGAGAAGCCATGGGGTCAACCTCCTGGTACTTATTTCTACGGTTCTTGGGTATTAGTCTCCCACTCTGATATTCTATATACCATAGATGAGTGCAGTCTTTCTATGTCTGTCTCTCTCTTTCTGACTCATTTCACTCAGCATGAAACTTTTCATGCCCATCCACTTAACTACAAAATTCTTGACTTCCTTTTTTCTAACAGCTGCATAGTATTCCATTGTATAGATGTACCAAAGTTTCCTCAACCAGTCATCCGTTTTGGGGCATTCGGGTTTTTTCCAGATTCTGGCTATTGTAAACAGTGCTGCGATGAACATACATGTGCAGATGTTGTTTCGATTGTACTTTTTTGCCTCTCTGGGATATATTCCCAGCAGTGGTATTGCTGGGTCAAATGGGAGCTCAACCTCTAGTTTTCTGAGAGTCGTCCATACTGTTTTCCAAAAGGGCTGAACTAGCCGGCATTCCCACCAGCAGTGTAGAAGGGTCCCATTCTCCCCACATCCTCTCCAACAGCGGTTGCTTTTGTTCTTTTGGATGTGTGCCAGTCTCTGTGGTGTGAGGTGGTATCTCATGGTTGTTTTGATCTGCATCTCTCTGATGATTAGTGATGCAGAGCATTTTTTCATGTGCCTTTTGGCCATTCGTATTTCTTCCTTGGTAAAGTTTCTGTTCATTTCTTCGCCCCATTTTTTGATGGGGTTGGATGTTTTCTTCTTGTAGAGTTCAACCAGTGCTTTATATACCATTGATATCAACCCCTTATCTGATGGGTATTGTGTAAATATCCTTTCCCATTCTGTGGATAGTCTTTGGATTCTGGTCACTGTATCTCTTGCGGTGCAAAAGCTTTTTAGTTTAATGTAGTCCCATTTGTTTATCTCTGTTTTTACTAGATTGCTTAGTTCCGTGTCACGTTTGAAGATACCTTTATCTTCAATATCGTGGAGGGTTTCGCCGACCTTGTCTTCAATGTACCTTATGGTTTGTGGTCTAATGTTGAGGTCTTTAATCCATTTTGATCTGACTTTTGTGCATGGTGTCAGGTCAAGGTCTAAACCCATTTTTTTGCATGTGGTTGTCCAGTTGTGCCAGCACCATTTGTTAAAGAGGCTTTCCTTGCTCCACTTCACATCTCTTGCTCCCTTATCAAAGATTAGATGATCATACATTTGGGGTTGTGTGTAGGGATATTCCACCCTGTTCCATTGGTCTACGGCTCTGCCTTTGTTCCAGTACCATGCTGTTTTAATTGTTACTGCTTTGTAGTAAAGATTGAGGTTGGGGAGGGTGATGCCTCCCATCATCTTTTTCCCAAGAATTGTTTTAGCTATCCTTGGACGTTTGTTATTCCATATGAATTTTAGGATTGCTTGATCCATTTCTTTGAAGAATGTCATGGGTATACTTATAGGGATCGCATTGAATCTGTATAATGCTTTAGGGAGTATTGCCATTTTGACAACATTGATTCTCCCTATCCACGAGCAGGGTATATGTTTCCATTTCCTCATGTCCTCTTTGATTTCATGGAGTAGCGTTTTGTAGTTTTCTTTGTAAAGGTCTTTTACTTCCTTGGTTAAGCTGATTCCAAGGTACTTGATTTTCTGGGGCACGATTGTGAATGGGATTGCTTTTTTCATGTCCCTTTCCTCTGCCTCATTGTTTGCATATATGAAGGCCATGGATTTTTGGGTATTGATTTTGTAGCCTGCAACTTTACTGTATAAATCTATTGTTTCTAAGAGTTTCTTAGTAGAGGTTTTAGGCTTCTCTAGATATAGTATCATGTCGTCTGCAAATAGTGAGAGTTTGATTTCTTCCCTTCCTATCTGGATGCCCTTAATCTCTTTTTCTTGTCTAATAGCTATCGCAAGTACTTCCAGTACTATATTGAAGAGGAGTGGTGAGAGTGGGCATCCTTGTCTTGTGCCCGATCTCAGAGGAAAGGCCCTTAGTTTTTCCCCGTTGAGGATTATGCTTGCCGTAGGCTTGTGATAGATGGCTTCGACTATCTTGAGGAAAGTTCCTCCAAACCCCATTTTGGCGAGGGTTTTCATCATGAAAGGATGTTGGATCTTGTCAAATGCTTTCTCTGCATCTATTGATATGATCATGTGGTTTTTGTCTTTACTTTTGTTGATATGCTGGATTATGTTGATTGATTTCCGAATGTTAAACCATCCTTGCATCCCTGGGATGAATCCCACTTGGTCGTGATGTATGATCTTTTTGATGAGTTGTTGGATCCTATTTGCTAGTATTTTGTTGAGGATCTTCGCATCGGTGTTCATCAGGGAAATTGGTCTGTAATTTTCTTTCTTAGTGGTGTCTTTGTTTGCTTTTGGTATTAGGGAGATATGTGCTTCATAGAAACTGTTTGGGAGAGTTCCTGTTTTTTCAATTTCCTGGAAAAGTTTGAGGAAAACAGGCAATAGGTCTTCTTTAAATGTTTGGAAGAATTCGCCAGTGAAACCATCTGGGCCTGGGCTTTTGTTTTTGGGGAGGTTTTTGATTACCGTTTCAATTTCCTTAACATTGATGGGTCTATTCAGGTATTCCAGGTCTTCTTTCTTCAGTGTTGGGAGATTGTAGGAATCAAGGAATCCATCCATTTCTTTTAGGTTCTCCTTTTTTATGGCGTAAAGACCTTCAAAGTAGTCTCTAATGATCTTTTGAATCTCACTGGTTTCTGTTATGATGTCCCCCTTTTCATTTCTGATTCGATTTATTAGAGTTTTCTCTCTTTCTTTCTTTGTGAGTCTTGTATTTATTTATTTTTTGCTTTTTGGGTCACACCCAGCGATGCTCAGGGGTTACTCCTGGCTTTGCACTCAGGAATTACTCCTGGCGGTGCTTGGGGGACCATATGGGATGCCAGGGATCGAACCCGGGTCGGCCGCGTGCAAGGCAAACGCCCTACCCGCTGTGCTATCGCTCCGGCCCCACATCTGTTATTCTTAAGTCATGTTAAAAGATAAAATTCTTCAACTTAGGTTCACATCAGAGTGGAAGTTTAATTCCATTCCCACTGTGCAAATCCACAATATATTAATTTTTTACGTGTTAATAAGGCATTAAATGCTAAGTTGCTGTTTCCATATGGTAAACTCTTTAGTATGATATGTTTTTCTTCTAATAAAGATGATTAAAATGAAAGACAAGGGGCTAATTATATTTTATTAGTGACCAAATGGGCTTGCTAAATTACATGTGTTAAAGCTTGAACTTTCTCATTCTGTTTGGCAGAATTTTTCTTTGTTAACTATGTGTCCTTCCTTCTTATTAAATATAATTGAACTGATAGTGTGCAACCAGAATTGTAACTGTGAGTTGCTAACAAGTAATAGATTGTCAATAGTAACTTCTATGGTTAGTTTTCTTAGATTTGGAGCCCTATTCAAATAGGCTAAGTTGAATATTCAAATGAATTTAAAAAAATTATACTCACATGGATTTTTAAAAATTTTATTAATTTATTTAAAAACCTTTTTTTTTGCGGAGGGTTGGGTTGCATCTGGCATTGTACCTAGCAGTGGTCAGGGTTTACACCTGGCTCTGTGCTCAGAGGTTACTTCTGGTGATGCTTGGGGTACAATATGGGGTGCTGGGAATTGAACCTGGTTTGGCCACATGCCAGGCATGCACCCTGCATGCTACACTAGCTCTCTGGCCCCTAGATTTTAAATTTTAGTTATCATGATTTACAATTTTTATAATACTGTTAAGAATAGAGTTTCATGACCACAGTATTCCAGCACCCCATTTCCCACCAGAATATGCATTTCTTCACTGTTTTCTCATGGTTTCTCTTCACTCTCCCTGCTGCCTCAACACCCCCTGTCCCTGCATCCTCTCCATTTATCCATATTGGTCAAGTTAGTTCTATATACTAGTTCATAGATTCTGTTACTTTGGCCTTTTGTTATTCCCCCTATTAAATTTCTTTATATCCCACATATGAGAAAGATCATTCTGCACCTGTCTTCTTCTGGAAGACTTCATTCAGGATGATTCCTTGTAATTTCAAATAGAAATTTATGGGTTTATTTTGGGACCAGTCCCAGTGGTGCTTGAGGTAGGTACTTACTGGGTGCTATGCATTGCCAGTGATGCAGCCTGGGCCTGTGGCATGTAAAACATGCAGAGTACCCCCTTTGAGTTTTTGCTTCCAAATTTAGTTTTGTAATGTATGTTTCATCTACATTTCCATTTCCTTTATTTTCTGCCAAATCTAATTTCAAGAGCCAAAGCACTAAGGTTTCCCTTACTGACAACAGCAATTAATCCCTGGTAGTTTTACTGATACAGAAATATTGCCTTGCTTGCCTTACATCCCACCAGTGCTGGTTTGAATTCCTGGCACAGAATGATTCCCTGAGCACTGCAAGGGGTTACTCCCTCCTGAGCACAGAGCTAGTAAGAGCCCCTGGCTCTTACTGGGTGTGGCCCACCCCAAACCAAATAACCCTCTACTCTCCCCTACTGTCTTCCTGAAATGCTTATTCAAACTCATATAATAGTTTGATGTAGATTAGAATAATTGAACAAGTAATTTTTAAAGAGTTACTGAATTTTAAGAGAGTTCAGTAGTAATGGTCATACTAAATTGATGTTGCCATAACAGGTGATCATTTTCCATTCCCACTTTGGCCTACAGCAAGTAGCTGTCATTTCTGCACAGCTTTCCTACCTGCCACCTCTCTGATGGCTTGGAATATTAGAATTGCAGGACAAATGTTTGAAGGAGGCATTAATGTCACACAGAATCAGTAGTGAAGCAGCCCGAGCAGCGAAGTAAACCTCTGCAGTTAGTATATCCTTGGGATCCTACTTTTGAATTTTGAATTTTAAATCTTAGTAAACTGAAAAGATGAGCTTATGCTGCCAACAAGTTTGTTGAGATAAATTTACTAAATCTGATGGTGTGACTGAGTAGGTTTCAACAAGAACGCCTTCCTCTTCTGCCTCCCTTATCAGTTCTGCAACAGAGACCTTCCTTGCCGCAGCAAGGAAACAGATAGATTTTCTCAGTTTATGTTGTTTGGATGTTCTATGCACATGATGATGCAAGATCTCCTCTCTAGGAGGATTTTGTTTAGAGAAAAGAATGGAGTATCTTAAACATGGGCATAGTTATGAATTATACAGTGTTCAAATGTCCTTTGCTATGGAAAGATGTGCTTGAAACAGATGTCATATGCCAAATGGTATTTAAGTTTTTATTTTATTTTAGTTTTTTAAAAAACTGGCCCATAACTACCTCATGAAGTCCCTATAAAGATAAGTTGTTGAAAAAAGTGTAGGATCCCTTAGGATCCCCAAACCATGAACATCCTCTGGTCCTAAAATACTCTGTAGTTTAAAGCCTGTGTTACATAAAGTTCTGTAAGTTCAGTGGGTGGAGACACCTAAGCAGTTCTGCTCTCTGATTCATTGTCAGGTTTTTTTTTTCTCTCTATTTGGGCACTGACTGACTACTGTAGTAGTCAGTCCTAGTTGTTACCAATGGATAGGAGAATGGCAAAGAACTCTCATAGTTTGTGCTGATAGTGTCAGAGACTACATGAATTTCTCATTTACTTATAAATTTTTTTGGCCATTCTAGGAATTGATCTTAGAAACTTATACATTAGGTGCCCATCTACAGCTCTGTGAATGACTCATTCATTTTCAAGTTTTTTCCTAAAGACTTTTATTAGAAAATAAAAAAGATAGATTTATAAAAGGAATATCTTCAGTTTACAAAGTTCTAGTTCTTAAGCAGAAGCTATTCTTCTTTTAAAGAGGGAGTAAATAGGAAGAAACACTCTCAGGGAATCATTGCAGCCAGTTCTTAACTCTTCCTTTGGCTCCTCCCTGGGAGTTTATGCAACAGTGACTTCTGTTTGCTCCTGAGACAGAGTAAAGGAGAAGGAACAGTTTCTAAAGGCTCTTCCAGTTCAAAGACATGGTAATTTTAGGGACTCACTGTATTCTGCTCTTTTCTCAAGCTGTGAGGCCTGGGATAGTTAATACAGTATCTGATGGTCAGTGGTGCTTAAATCGACCATCAGACACTTAAGACAAAGAGAAAAATAATGAAACTTGGGACTGTAGAGAGTATAGCTGGTTGGGTGCTTGCCTTGCATGTATCCGACCTAGATTTGGTCCCTGGCATCACATATGGTTCTCTAGCACCTCCAGGAGTGATCCCTGAGCATGGTTGGCTGTAGCCCCCAAGCAAACAGTCCTATTTAGAAGACCAAGATCCTAGAACATCTCAATTATATTTTTGATAAAGGAGCTTCATGACTGAGTTCTAGTTAGTATTTGCTATTAATGAAACTTTGGGCTCTTAGTTTTTGGGGGCCCTGTCTCCACCTCTAAAATAAATTTTCAGTTGGTTGATGTTCATTGGCTTCTAGAAAATAGGCATTGAGTAGTAAAACAAAAAAAATGGTCAGTCTTCCTTAGATCCTGGTGAAAAGACAGCATTAAAAAAAGTACTGAATGCCTGCTGTCTGTGACACAGGCTCCAGAAACTTTCATAGTCGACTTAGTGGTGGCTATAATTTTAGCTTTTAGAAATTCTCTATTTCTGTTTCTCATTTACAGTCAAGAAAAAGTCTTAGGCAAAGTAATAACAACTATCAGTATTCTAATTTTGTCTCTCTGTTATAGTTTGTTAGTAAATATGCTTTTCTTTTGTTTCCAGAATTTGGGGGGAGGGAATGTTCTTAAATTGAACTCTCAGCATCACACTTGCTAGACAAGTGCACTCCCAGTAAGCCATATCCTCAGGGCTTTAATTCTCTTCTGACTTACTGATGGTATGTTTGGAAAGGGGCTTTAAATAGAAAAATTTACATTCTAACTCATGGTCCTTTGTCGTCAGTGAATATTTTTGGTGTATGTTTGTCTCTGTACACACAGTATCTTTATAGACAGCTGATTTCTCAGTTCTTGTGAATTGTCTGTATTTGTGGAGCACTTCGAAAACTAGATGGAAATAAACCTCTTAGTTGCTCATATGGGAACTCAACAGGAAAGCAAAGAAAGGCATTTTCAAGCTCTTTCTGTGAGGGGCAGAATTTAATCTTTAGTTTTCCAATCTTCACTTTTAGTGAATTGGGTGCACTGTGGTACATTCACAATGGTCAGAAAGGGGATGCTGTATTGGCACTGAGTTTTCTCATTATCTGGATTTTTATTTATTATTTTTTTTTGCTTTTGGGTCATACCCAGTGATGCACAGGGGTTACTCCTGGCTCTGCACTCAGGAATTACCCCTGGTGGTACTCAGGGTACCATATGGGATGCTGAAAATTGAACCCAGGTCGGCTGCGTGCAAGGCAAACACCCTACCCGCTGTGCTATCGCTCCAGCCCCTCATTATGTGGATTTTGAACATGTTATTTTCTCTCCTTTCAGTAGGAAGTAAGAATTTGCTTAGTTGTAACTCTGATACTTTCTAATTTAAATCACTGAAATCATTTTAATCAAATTTGGTACCCTTTTAATTAAAAAAGAATATTTTTTCCTCAAACTCTTTATCAACTCTGTTCTATAAATGATACGATTTTTAAACAAGTTTTATGATCCATACATAATGGATATATTTTAATTATATGTTTCCCATAGAGATAGTATTCATAATTTGACCTCTCATAATTTATATTTCTGATAAATATACCTATGAAATTAATAGAGGGAAATGCAAAATTTATTTGGGGGAGACTGACAGATAATAGCCAGAGCCTCATACATGGGAGGCATGTATTCTACCACTGAACTATATTTCAAGTCCTAAAATTATAAATAAATGGTTCGGAACATCTAACATAAGAAACACAAGTTTGATGCTGTTATGGGGTTTACTAACAGCAACTCAAGCTCACCTCACTTTTTTTTGGATTGTCTTAGTAGATTGACAGATCATGGAAATGCAATCAGCAAAGCAAAGCTCTGACTTAAGTTGATGACAGCACTGCTTAGATGGAAGAATAAAGCCTTGCACGTGGAGAAAAGAAAAAAAATGCTGCATTAAATGAGCCCAGAATGTGGGTGACTTAGACTAACATAGCAGGTGTGAAAATAACTTTGGGGTCTAATGGATGGCAAATACAGTATTCATCAGTACTAGTTCAGAGTGTGCAGATAAACTCAGTGTGGTCTTAGGGAGACTGTGCTACCAGAAGACCAGTAACAGGAATAGGAAAGTGATGTTCCTTCTTTATTCTGCAGCACCCAAATTGCATGGAGGATTCAGCTATGAATACATGGTGCCTTTGAGGAGAACAACTAGGATTGTTTAGAACCTAGATTGTATCAAGAAAGGCAATGGAACCACCAAGTGTCATTCTACAGTTTTGCTTTTTACAGTGTTTTTTTTTTCAGTTCTATCAATTTTAATGTATTATATGGTGAGGTTCTCATTTGTTTTGGGTACAGCCAATTGTCCTCATACATTTTAATTTTTAAAACATTTTTGGTTTGAGCTCTGCTATCTGACAGTGCTTACGGGACCATATAGGATACCAGGGATCGTGAACATAGGTGAGCCCCATGCAAGACATATGCCATACCTGCTGTATTATCTCTCCAGCCCTATTCCTATGCTTTTAATTAAAAATTTCTTCCTGCACCCTCACCCCAATCTGGGATGCAGACATTGCCCAAGATCAACTTTCTGCATATGCATTTGCCTTCCTCTGTATTCTCTGTTCTGTCTTATTGCTTCCCCCCTCCCGCCTTTTTGTTTTTGTTTTTGAGCTACACCTGACTGTACCCAGGGATTGCTCCTGGCTCTGTGCTTTGGGATCACTTTTGGTGATTCTTAGTGGATCATATGTCAAATGCCCTACCCACCTGTACTATTGCTACAGCCTCTCTCTTTTTTTTTTCTTTCTATCCCTTGATAATGCCACACAGTTTTTTTTCTTTTTCTTTTTCTTTTTTTCTTTTTTTTTTTTTTTTTTTTACTTTTTACTAACCGTACTCCTACCCTCAGTTTTTAGCTCTTGAATCTTCTATGTAAACTTTATGATGAGGTAGCTGGTTGGTCTCTATTAAAAATTTCTAACAGGGCTTTTGCTATACCTGCTTGGATTTTTCCCCCTCTCTTGTGTATGGGGTAGGAGGTCTCTCAAGTGGCACTCAGAGGATCTAGAGGGATACTCCCAGCCATACTCAGCCAGCTGGGGCTGGTGGTTCAGTGCAAAGGCATGATGATGTGATGCTGCTCAGGCTCCATGATGCTAGAGACCTCCAGGTTCACACCCGTAGATGCTCAGGAGACCCTGTTGTAGAGAGGATTGAACCTGGGTGGCTATATGCTAGGCAAGTGCCCTAAAGTAGCTGCTGTACTTTCTCTTATCCCTGTTTGGACATTTCTGACATTTGTAATTTCCTCCTGGTCCTCCTTTGGTATTTTTTGTTCTTCTCTCCTGCCCCAACCCTCCTTACTTCCCCTTTGTTGTACTGCGTGGGACCCCAAAACAATTTTGACTGGAAGCGGTGATAGTGACACTATTATTTTCTTGACTCTCCCTTTATATGATTTAGTCTTAGATATTAGCAGTTGTTACCTTTTTAGACCTAATAGAGAGTTAGAATCTCCCACTACAACTGTGGTTTTGTCACTTTCTTCTTGATAATTGTATCTGGTTTTGCTTCTTAGACACTTGAGAGTCTGTATTATGAGTTGTATCTTATATTATTATATGATCGGGGTTCATTATATCTTCTTTATAGATTGTTCTTTTTATCATTATGTCACATTTTTTATTCCTGTTTTTGCTTTTTATTTTAAGGGTTTTTTTTTGTTTGTTAATATTACTTCACCAGGAGCTGAAGCAGTAGTTCAGAGGGTAGAGCTCTTGCCTTGCACAAGGCCAACTCAGGCTCAATTCCTGGCAGCCCATTGGGTCTCAGAGCCTGCCAGGAGCAATTCCTTAGTGCAGAGCCAGGTGTCCCCCAAAACAAAAACATTACTTCATTAGCTTTTATTTAATACTTGGTACATTTTCCCCCATTTTTTTCAAATTCTCTGGATTACTTTCCTTCATATGTATTTCTACTTGGATTTGCTAAACTAATCTTATAGAGGGTCTTTTGGGAGAGGAGGGTGGATAGAAGGGGAGGGATAAAAAGTAACAGATTTTAATTTTTGACACTCTGGGTTTTTTGTTTTCTTGCTTTATTTTCATTACACTTGTCATTTAGATTGTTAAAATTGTAACATCTTTTATTTCCTCTACTGATCATTATTTTTTTTTATTTTGGTTGTTGGGCCACAACTGATAGTATCTAGTGTCTGTTCCTGACTTTGTGCTTAAGACTGACACCTGGAGGTGAGTGGGGAACCATTTGTGGTGCTGGGAATTCAAACCAGGGTCATTAGGATGCAAAACAAGCATCTTAGTCCTGGTACTCACTCTTTCTGGCCCCTCTGATTTATTTTTTATTGGATCATACCTAACAAATTTGGGAGGGTATTGTGGAGCAGTCTGAGTGATGCTTTGACCAGTGATATGGTCTTATGGTTTGGTGCTCAGGCCCAAGATACAGTGCTATTGGAGCCTACCAGGGTCCATGCAGTGTTGGAGATAGAATGCAGGACCTTATATCTGCTAAGCATATGATTCACCACTTGAGCTATGTATGTGGCCCTCCTCTACTTATTTTGAAAACTATTGATGGCATTAATATTTTTGTAAATGCTCTTGACAAGATTGAAAAATTTATTAGGCACTAGAGCAATAATACAGCAGGTAGGGTGTTTGCCTTATATGCTGCTGACCCAGGTTCAATACTTTGCACCACGTATGGTACCATGAGCCAGCAAGGAGTGATTCCTGAGTAATGCTGGGTGTGCCCCCTCTCCAAAAAAAACCTTCCCAAATTATTTAAGGTTGTTTCTTT
Source organism: Sorex araneus (assembly GCF_027595985.1). Taxonomy (NCBI): domain Eukaryota; kingdom Metazoa; phylum Chordata; class Mammalia; order Eulipotyphla; family Soricidae; genus Sorex; species Sorex araneus. Next base: position 89,159,745 of record NC_073304.1, on the reverse strand, counting down.
TGGGGGGGGGGTGGTGGTGGTGGTGGTGTGTGTGTGTGTGTGTGTGTGTGATGATCTTGTGCTAAGGGCTTATTCCTGGCTCTGTGCTCTGGGGATACCCCTAGTGATGCTTGGGCACCATATGTGGTGCCCATCTGAGGGTCAAACAAGTTGGCCTTAACCTCTGTTTTGTCCATCTGATTCGTCACATTCTACTTAAAAAACCTTAGATAAAATTCACACACCTTACAAGTTAACCAATTTAAATTGCAACAAGTTGATTTGATTTTTCTACTTTATAGGATTGTGCCCTATACACAAACTATACATTTAGAATTTTTGTCCCCCTTAAACTCTGTACCCTTAAAAATGTGGCCTAGTCTTCATTTCTCCCCTCTCGTCACCCATCCCTTTCCTAGGAAATTACTGACATATTGCATTACTAATTATCTTTGTGGTACCAAGATCAAGTTCAAGACCTTACCTAGGCAAGACAGGCAAGCACTCTACCACGGAGTCACATTTCCCAACCCTCAAACACTAATTGACTTTTTTTTGTCTCTTTATTCTGAGGATTCTGAACTTTGAATGTAAATGAGTTATGTAATACGGGTTTTGTTATTGATTTCCTAATATTTTCAAGGTTTTTGCATGTTGGCATTGTGGGTGGGGGGACAGTTGGGGTAACAGCTAGTGGTGCTCAGAGGACCATGCAGTATAGGGGCCTGAACCCAGAGCTCCTGCATACAAAGCATTTGCTTCAGCCCTTTGCACCATCTCCACAGTCCACCTCATTCTTTGATTACTTAATTGGACATGCATACTAGCTTGACATTATTTTCTCTTTTGAGGATATGTTCTCTTTTGAACTTATAACACCGTTGCCATCAAGGTATCTGTCATTGATGAAGTGTCTGATATCAATCTAATTGCTGTTTCTGTGATAGGTAATATTTATTTATGATAACTTGATGTCCTTGTCTAGGTATGGATTTATTTATTTTGGTTTGTACTGGCAGTACTTTGGATGTCTGTTTTGTGGTTATTTCTCCCCACCAATATATTTTCGGGTTGTTTTATTTTCATTATCTTCAGATTATTCTATTTTCATTTTATCTTGAGAGAATTATTATTTCAGTAGTTCTTTTTTGTAGTTGATAATCATAGTACTATTTTGAATGACGTGATATTTAACTAATTTGGATTAATTTGTATTTTGGCTTGAGAATTTTGCTGCTTATACTCTACCCTGTCTAGCAGTAATGTGGTTGTCTTCATCCAGACCCACAAGGCAACTTGGGATTCCTGATCTTCATGACCGCAGTGATAATGCACATCCAGTTACTAAGTTAACAAGAGACTCCTGGCCCTTCTGCCTGCTTTGGTGTACAGCTTCACTGAAGCCATGTAAACTTCACATAAAATGCATTTGAGGCTCATTTCTGGAGTTCTGCACACTCTTGGTTTTAAACAACGAGACAGATTCCAGTTCCCTGCCACAAGTGAAGCATTTAAAATTCTTTTTATCTTACAGAAGCTGTATTCTTGACCTTTTACCCTTTTTTCCAGACTTATCAAACACCCCCTCTCTGCTTTGCATTTTGCTTCCATTTCTAGATCTTAGAAATAATTGCTAAAACCATTTTATTGCAATTTATTTATTATCCTTGCATATAGAGGAGAGAAACTCAGTGTCAGTTATAATCTCTTCCTAGTATGTTTTCCTTTACTGCCCACTGGAGAGTCAAAATTACTACATAGGGTTCTTGATGTGTTTCAGATGATGCCACTCATTCACTTCCTAGGGACCTAAATTCAGTCATGAGTTCAGTGGGGATAGGGTGTGGTGCATACCCTTCAGTTTTGCTGGAGCAGAGACAGCGGCTTAGTTTGTGATCATGTCTAATCCTCAACTTGCGGCCCTGGGTTGTGTTCTCTTTAGCCAACAATTTGGGCAACAGCTTCCTGATCTCTAAGCAAAGCAAAGGTCATTTGTTCTTAGAGCCAACAATCACATTGATGATTACCTAATTCTTATATTGTGGCCCCAGAAGTCTGATCCTGTCCAGTGCTGCAGCTCACTATCCCTTAACTTTCTTAGTGACAAGATGGCAGGCCAGTTTTGTGTGGCTTTCTCTCAGGCTTGTTCCTGAAGACCTGGTGTAATCTGCTCCTTCCACTTACCCTTCCAGTTACTCCGTTAGTTCCAGACTGTTAGCACTTACAATTTAAATTTGATTCCACTTAAATTCTAGACATCTTTCCTATCTGCAACTTCAAGCTGAATTTGTATTTTATATTTTTAACCTTTAAACTTTTATCTGTCATTGTTATGTGAGCAGTAAAAAGAGGAGAGGAGTGGGCCTTAAAGTGTAAATTTACAGGGTAGGGAGTTAGATCAAAGTGGGAAGATAGCTCAGAAGGCTGGAGCACAGGACTAGCAGGTACTAAGCTCCAGCTTCGATTCCTGGCAACCCAGAGCCCCTTGAGTTGTCAGGTATATTCCTGGTGGTTTCCGAGTACACTCATGGGGATATTTTCACCCAAAAATGTGAACTTACACAGCCATCTTAAAAAGTTTACTTTGTCATTTACATAGGTTTTTGGATATCTATCTATCTATCTATCTATCTATCTATCTATCTATCTATCTATCTATCTGTTTTATTTTTTGAGGACACACACCTGGTAGTGCTGAGGGTTTGTTTCTGGCTCTGTGCTCTGGAATCACTCCTGGGAGTGCTTAGGGGATCATTTGTGGTGCTGGGGATTGGATTGGGTTGGCCGCCTGCAAGGAAAGCTCCTTTCTCACTCTATTATTTCTCTCCTGTTTTCTCATTTTCAGTTGATTACTTTTTCGGTCCTTGGCATGAAAAATTGCTCTTGATTTGCATACTGTCTGAACCATAACTTAAAAGCTGAAACAGAATGATGTCTTTATCCTTAAGGAGAAAGAGGAGAGTATATATTTAAAATTCCACTGCAAACTGGTTGACCTAAGGACATTCTCAAGATGTAGCACATTTTTTTACTTCTTGAAAGTAATGAAGGGTTACGTTTTTGAAGACTGTGATGAATTGATATTACCAAAAAAGTAGAAAACATCAGCGAGTTACAAATAAATACTCTCCATCTTTTTTTCCTACTTTTTCTTGTGGATTGTTTGGAGAGGCAACATCAGTGATGCTCAAAGATCACATATGGCTCTGTGCTCAGGAGACACTCCTGGTAGTGTTTGGGGGAGCATATGTGACGCCATGATTCAGATCATTGTGTGTGCTTGCAAGTGACTTTCTACTTTTTGTATTTTATATATATGTATATTTTGGGCTTTGGGGTCAGACCTGATGATGCTCAGGGTTTACTTCTAGCTCTGCATTTAGGGATCACTCCTGGTGGGCCCAGGGGACCATATGGGGTGCCAGGGATTGAACCAGGGTCTGCTGCATATAAGGCAAGTGCCCTACCCACTGTACTATCATTCCAGTCCCCAGCTTTCTACTTTTTAATATTTTGTCATAGTCAACTTGTTAGTTCCATGCTGAGAAGAACAAAGCTCTTCTCTAGAATTTGCAGAATGAAAATAATCATTCTTGCTGTCCTCTTTTTGGGGGACACATATGCTGGTTTTCAGGGGCTACACTATTGACATATCAATCCTGGCAGTGCTCAGGGCATTGTGTGCAGCGCTGGGGATTGAATTGGGATTGACCATCTTTGTGAAAGGGATTCTGGAACTTCTGATCTTCTGTTTTTAATAAAATGTTATTTGTGTTTGATAGAAAATGTACTATTTCATAACTTCTCTGGAAATAGTTTGTTGCCATTTAGAACTGTGTTAAATCTGTATTTTAAGTTCTTAAATCAAATTAGATTTTTTTTTCTTTTTGATCATACCCAGCGATCAGGTTACTCCTAGTTTTGCACTCAGGAATTACTCCTGGCGGTGCTTGGGGGACCATATGGGATGCTGAGAATCAAACCTGGGTTGGTGTGTGCAAGGCAAATACCCTACCTACTGTACTATTGCTCCAGCCCCCAAATTAGATCGTTAAATCAAAAGATACCCTACCAAACAGGAAAAAATATTCACACATCATATATTTAATATAGGGCTACTATCCATGATATATAAAACACTCACAAAGCTCAACAACATCAACAAAACAAACAACCCCATCAAAAAGTGGTGAGAGAAGCTAAATAGACACTTCCATGAAGTCCAGAAAGGATAAGTGCTAGCAGGGACATAATGAAAAAAGGAACACTTGTTCATTATAGGTCGCACGGTTGTCTGGTTCAGACTTTATGGAAAATAGTATGGTTACTTCTCGAAAACTTAAATATAGGGGCTGGAGACATACTACAAAGACTTACTTGCCTAGCATGTGATTGTGGCTGTGACACTGGTTCAGCCCCCAGCACTGCATATGACCCCCTGAGCACTGTCTGGGGTGGTCCTGGAACACAAACTGTTATAGCCCAAAACCAAAACAAAACAAATGAAAAATGCAAATTCCATTGATCATGTGATATTGTTATATTATTGATATATTCCTAGTGAACAATACCAAGAACACACAAACATTAATGCATGAAGATATATATACACCTATGTTTCTTGCAATATTATTTAAAGTAGCCAAGATTTGGAAGCAACCTCAGTGTCCAACAGATGACTGGATAAAGAAAATTTGGTATATATACACAATGGAATACTACTTGGCTATGAGGAAAAAAATGAAATTATGTAGTTTACTTCAATTTGGATGGAACTGGAGGATATCTTGCTAAGTGAAATGAGTCAGAAAAAAAAAGGATAAATACCAGATGATCTTGCCCATATGTGAAGTATAAGGAAACAAAGCAAGGGAATATACAATAGCAACAAACTCTGAGATATTGCCAACAGAACTGAGAACTGAACCTGCCATGGGGGTGGGGGTGAGAAGGATCTAGGGACTGTGGTAAAGGTATAGTGGTTCTCTCTCAGTGGGTGTGGTGCAGTAGCATTAGAAGTGTAAAACAGCATAAACAATGATATTGCTAAACAGTGATACACTAAACCATGAAATAAGAAACAGCCTGAAAATTTGGTGCCTCGTCTACATACTATGTTTGAAATTATTTTAAAAAATTATGCCAGAGTCATAACTTAGACATGCTTATAGTAAACTCTAAAGCAGTTTAGCATAATAAAAACATGCCTACATTATAATTAAAAGTTAGAAAAATTATGTATACATAGTAATAAGAACTATAAAGAATTTTTGTTGTTGTTGTTAAATTGGAAGGAGTTAATGCTTTTTTTAGGTGAAATATATCCAGTTGGGCTTGTTTGGATCCTGGTAAGTTTGTCTCGATTCTAGTTTCTAGAATCTGCCTTTCTTTTCCTCCATTTGCGAAAACTGGAAAAACATTTATCTCTAGGCTTTTGGCTCTAGTCCTTTCTTTCCCCTAACTTGTAAAAAAATATTGGAGTGGCTGTAAATGATAGTTTTGTACATTTTTCCCCTGTGCACCAATATCATTTACAGAAACTTGTGGACTCATACTCATTTGGCCACTATCATGCCTCACCTGAAATTCAGTCACCTCTTAGCTGGACTGTATCCTTTTCATAATTATTTCTCAGTAGCCTCTTTTTTGTAGTAACCAGAATTAAAGTATGAGTCAGATTCTGGGCCTAGTCTGCTCTTACATGTTGAAGACTTTCTATCTAATGCAATATAAAAGCTTGGTAGGGCCCCTGACCTTCTTGAGCACTATTTGAGAGGCCCCCATTAACAAAGATGTGTTTGTGTGTGTGTGTGTGTGTGTGAGTGTGAGTGTGTGTATAATAAGCTTGTGATGCTTCCATGTTCGGATCACATTACCAAAGTGCTTTACCCCATGTTTCTTTTATTCTAGCCTCTATTAATGTTTTGCTATTTTCCAGACACGCTGCCACTTCAGAGCCTTTGATTTGTTGTATCTTTGACCCTGTAGTTTCTCTCCCCCACCATTTAAGTTTGTCAAATGTCTTTTTTTCAGGAAAGACTTCACTTATCTAAAATAGTTCCTCTCTGTCCTCTTGGCCTACTTTGTTTTTCTTTAAAGTATTAGCACGTGAATATTCTGTATATTTTTTTGTATACTAGAGTGTAAGTTCCATGAAAACAAAGATTTTTGTCTGTTTTGTTTACTCTTATATATGTAGTACCTGGAATAGTAGGAGCTCACTGAATGGAGTGGTCCCTTGCTATATATAATAAGGATTTCTTTCTTGGGTTTATTTAGTTCTATTCATGGCTTTTTATTCTTCTTGTTTCCTTTGGTTCTGGGGCCACATCCAGCAGTCTTCAGGGTCTCTTCCTGGCTCTGTTTTCAAGGATTACTCTTAGCAGTGCTCAGGAGGTCATGTGTGGTGCCAGGGATTTGAACTGGGTTTAGCAGGATGCAAGTGCCTTCACCCCTGTACTAATCTCTCTGAGTAAAGGCTCTTATTTTTGGTCCGTTATATTTCAGTCTGGATAAGGAAAGAGATAAATTGGGAACTGGGTGCTCCTATTTTTCTCTGTGGATTACACAGTGCTGCTATCCTTTACTTGTTCTCCTCATTTTTTAAGCATCTAAGAAGAGTTATTATTGTCTTTCATATTTTGTCATGAACTTTATTTAGCTCATTTGGAAACTTCATCTTTCAGATCCTTGTGTTAAATAAATATTTTCCAATCTTTTGTATATTTCTCTTTGGCCATGCAATTTTCTTCTATTATTGTTTTGTTTCTTTATTGGGGATTGGGGGTGGGCACACACTTGGCATTCTTGGGGGTTATTCCTGGATTTGTCCTTTGCATGTGCTCAGCGCATTGAGCTATCTCTCTGGACTGAAATGAAGTGGTTTTAATTTTTACAGAGATACTTAAGAATTACTTTTTGATACTTATTTAAATAGGAGTGACAACACAGTAAGATTAAGACTATGGCAGTTACAGAGCTAAAACTCTATGACTAGCCTTTTTATTAGAGCTCTGAGATAAGATAGGATAACTAAATGCTACATCCTGATGTGGGTTTATTACTTGATCACTAATGATCATTTGGGATCATCAAAGAGACAATGTTATTTTAAATATATTTATTTATTTTGGTATTTGGGCCACACTCAATAATGCTCAGGGCTGATTCCTGGCTCTGTGTTGAGGGATCACACCTGGTGGGACTTGGGGCCATATGGGATACTGGAGTTGGCTGTGTGTAAGACAAGTGCCTTACCTAATGTATTATTGCTTTGGCCTCAGATCTAATTTATTTGATGGTATTCGGAGTAGTGGAGCAGAAATAATTTTTGGGCAAAGAGGAAGTAGTACGAGTCCCAGGGAAAGAATCCAGTAGGGAAAAAAGGCAGTGAAGGTGAAGTAGGGTTGTTCCAGGGCTGTTGCCTTCAGGGAGTGAGGGATGCCAGTTTCTTAGAATAAAACTTGTAGCATAGAAATAAGAATTTCTTTTAAATTTTAACTTTAGCTTTTACCAACCTGGTTTCTGCTTACCTGAGTCAGAATCCTAAGTAAATCTATAAATTTGTGTGAAAAGTTACAAAAATGCTATATTTTCTCCCTTTTAGTTTATTCCTTGATCTATATGGTTGTAAACTATGTGCTTTCCTGTTACTTGGGGAACTATTCAAAGTTTGAAAGAAACAAGTAATTTCTGAAGTACTAAGCTTACAAGTTCCCAAATTTGTTTCACTGTTTTAACAGGTAATACATGTTATGAAACTTTCTTTTGCAGTAATCTTCCAGAACTTTGAACAAATTTCACTTTGCCTAGACTTGATTATATTTACTTCTTTTCTCTTTCGTTACCCAGAGTTCACCAAGAGCAAGAATCTTTGAGATACATAAGCCTTGGAGTAGTGGAGCTGAAATAATTTTGGGGTAAAGAGAAAGGGTCCTGGGGAAGGAATCCAGTAGGGAAAGAAGGCAGTGAGGATGAACTAGGGTTGTTCCAGTCCTGCTGCCTCCAAGGAATGTAAGGGATTCCATTCTCTTAGAAGTTTCCCCATGCACACAGGCACTCACGTGATAACAAGTGACAAGTGGTAGCGACCTGCTGTATATTTTGAAGGAGATGGTTCTGTTAGTGGTGTAGTTGGCCTTGAGATAGTGCCTTAGACTGCAGGAATCAATTCTTCTAATCAAGCCATCCCAGCATCTGTCAAGGAAATAGGAAGCATTTACATGGGTAAGAACTCTGTTAGGAATATTGTAGCTGGCATTGTGGATTTTGACAGTGAAGATCCTCGGTTGATTTTTTCCAAGCTGGAGTTTTCTGGTGGGGGTGGGGGACACTAATTATAGAAGTTTGCTGAATTTTTGGATGGCTCTTTGTGGTATTACTACTAAGGTGCAATAATTAAGATGGAGAAAGACAAATAACTTATAACTTCACTCATATGTAAATTGTAAAGAAAGCGAACAAGTAAACAACAACCACAACAAAACCAAGAGAAAAGTTCCTAGATGCAGAGGACAAATTTGTGGTTACCACAGAGGATGAGGTTTGTAGATGGTTGAAATAGGTAACAGGATTTAATTGTATGGTAGTGGATAGCCACTAGACTTAGGGTGGTGATCATAATATATAGATGTTGATTATAATGCTGTACCCCAGAAAAATTGTATAATGTTGTAAACCAGTGTTAAATTTAAAAAAATTTTAATGGAGTTTCAAACTTGAAAAAAGTTTGCTGAGTCATTGGCTATGCCTATGACTCACTTGTTCCTTGTCAGAAGTCGATCATGAGAAGGTCTTAGTCACTAATCTGGAGAAGTACTCTAAGTTAAAGTTTATAGGCTGACCTTTTCTGCTGGAGAAAGGATAGTGGCTATGAAATTTGGAGAAGAAAGGGTTCTTTCATTTGTTCGGGCTTTAGTTAGATCTATTTTTGTGGCCGAAAGCAGCTTCATTCTAAAAGCTTATCCTGCAGTATCTCTTGATGTCCTTGGAAATGACTTTTAAGCTGTCTTTCCTGGTTTGGAGTTAATAGGATATTGAAAAAGAAATTGAGGTATAATACCATCTGGGGGTTTCAGGGAATCTCTAAGGATTATGTTCTCTTTGTTTATTTTAAATTAAAAAAATGCCTTTGAGGAGGTGTGAGTGGCAGGATAAAGACACAATTACCAAAATGAATGATACCCCTCCCTTGAATCTACATTCATAGCATAAAGTTGTTCCATAGCTCTGGTTTGGCTCTTTGTTTGTTTGGACCTAACCTGGGTGTGCCCAGGGCCTACTTCTGGCTCTGCACTCAGGAGTCACTCCTGATGGTGCTCAGATGATCATATTGGATGCCAGGGATCAAACCTAGGTCAGCTGTGTGCAAGGCAATTACCCTACCCATTGTACTGTCACTTTGATCCTGTTCTGTAACTCTGGCAGCAATGCCTCTGATTCTTCTGTTTACTGCATTTTTTTGAAAAATGCTTCTCATACTGAAAGGCACTTCACTGATGATAAGAAAAAGTAATCAGTGGTCAGATTTCAGGTGTATGATATGTTTAAGTGTACAAAAATTGAGATTTTAATTTTAGAGACAAAATTTTTTGTCACTACTAGATGGAGTTTATTGATTTGATATTTTAAATCAACTTGAGTTGCTAGGCATGCAAGCAAGGGATTTCTTTGTTCATTCATTTCAGATTGGGAAAAAATAGGACATCTTATACAGTCTTTCAGTATATATGACCATGATCCTTAAGGACTATTTGGATTAATGTTAGCCTGTTTTGCAGTTTTGTTTTAATGTCCCTTTTAAAGTAGAAGTTGCTTGGGATATCATAATGTGGAAATGTTTTATACCCAATACTATTGAATTTTGTTTTAAGAGTATTAGACTTCTAACATTCTGCTCCTTACTGCTATTTAGTGAAATGATCTCTTTCTCCAAAAGTAACTCATCATGCATGCCTTTTGTGTATATGTCTTCTAGATCATGTGCTCAGACTTGCTGTCATGTATTATGTATTGTCCTCTTCTGTCTTAACACAAAGCTCCCCCCAGTTTATCTCTAATCAGCCTTGTATAAGTCTAAAAAAATTCAGTATTAAGCTAATTCCATTTTTCTCCAGTGAAAAGGAAGATTGAAGTTGAGAGTGGTTGAAGAGGTTCTATAGGTAGTTATTACATAGCTCTTTTCTTTTAGCTTCTTACTGAATAATGATAATTTGGTTACTTAGCCTAAGTAAGCAATCCCATAACTTACTCAGTGGTTGAAATCCTATTGATTTATGTCTAATATATATCTTAATAACTTTATAATTTGTTCCTTTCCTTTATAAGCTATTTAGTATTAAATAATAATGGACATCAAAATAGTTGCCTATTTTGGAAATTTTGTTGAAAAAATTTTTCAGAAGAACCACTTAAATATGATGGTTATGTTTACATTATATAGTCATATACCTATTCCTCTATCTTGGCACAGAATAAAATAAATAAAAGTAGAAATCTGAGTAAATATGGAGACATAGTAGTGGAAAGGGTAGATTCCTTCAGCTCTCTCCTTCACACTACTAAAGTTTGCTCTTTTATAAAGGTAATAACATTCGGTGAATTTTTTTTATTAATGGCTATAGTTAAGGGAAAAGAGAGCCAACAATGAATCTGAGGGGTTGAAATGATAGTTCAGTGTGTGTAAGGTGCTTGCCTTACATGCAGCCTACCTGAGTTTGATTCCTGACACTATCTGGTTACCTCGAATCCATCAGGAATGATCCTTAAGTTCAGAGCCAAGAGTTAACCCTGATCACAGCCTGCTGTAACCACCCCACCCCCCTGAAAAAAAAACAGTGAGACTGAGACTATTTTGCAGTCATGCAATGGGGGTGGTGGTGATATTTAGTCAGTGCTTTTAATTTTTGAAATGAACACTGAAGATTCCAGATTGAGATTTGAATGTATGTTCCTAACAACTTTTATAATTAAAAAACATTTATTAAGTGACTCAATGGGAAACATATTCTGTTGTGGTATTATATAGTGTGATTGTTCCTCTCTTGGTATTTGTTGTTGAAACTGAGCAATACAGAATGAATTCTCATTAGGATTAAACGTCAGACACCTATTTTCTTTAATTTAAGTTTATTTTTATAATGTAGTTCATAATATTGGATGACTTTTAATATTTGCTCACCAATCCCACCACCATTACACCTTCCCACCACCATATTTCAGATGTTTTCACCCCAAATCTCAACCTCTTCCCCAAAGCAGAACCAAAATAACTTATTTTGTATTGTTTGTTATGAATAAACCTCTGTAAATGATCAAAGAAGTTTCCTTAGAGGAAAGTATATGAAGATTGTATTTCATCCAGGGGCCATCAACCCTTCTATAAAAGATTACTAACATGTTGTTAAAGGTCGAGCCTTGTGTGCTTATATCTGTATCTATCTATATATATCCGTAAAATACATTTCCCTCTAAGATTGGTTGCCTTCTACTTTAAGCCCCATCAAATGTGGTGCACTACTCTTGGAATATTAGTGGTGTGAGGTATGAGATATCGCGTGGCTGCATTTGCGGCTGTGCAGTCCAGGAATAGGTTTACTCATGGGTGATGTTTGGCCTGAGTGTGGAGAACAGCCATGAGCATGATGGTGGTTGAGTTCTGGAGGTATTAGGCTGCCAGGGCTGAGTCCTTGGGGAGGGGAGGGGAGGGCAGGTGCCCCCCTCTTCAGGTTGCCCTGAATGAAATAGCCTGGTGTGGAGTCTGGTGGCATGGCTATGGCATATCTCTCTTCTGGGAGAGATATAATGAGTCTCTGAATCATGGCCATTTATTAGATTATATGGTACCAGTCAGAGGTGGCTCATGAACATGATTTCCAAGTTGGCAGAAATAGGGGGAGTTGGGAGAAGGTCACCCATTCCTGGTTCTGTTGAACCTGCAGTTTTCAGTCACAAGTCCCACATACCTGTTTTTTTTTTGGTTTTTGTTTTTTGTTTTTTTTTTTTGCAGATTCACTCATGGGTGAATCTTGGTTCAAGTGTGTGGAGAGTAGCTGTGAGCATGGTGGCAGTTGAGTTCTGGAGGTTTTTGACTGCCAGGGCTGGCTCCTTGGTCTCACACCTATTTTCACTGTTCATAATGTATAAAATTAGGAACATTGAGTGCTTGGTCTGAGGGAAGTTTATTAGTTTAGCAGGGTAGTGACTGGTGTGTTCCATTGAATTTTGGTTACTTGGGAAAGTTTTTTGTGAAGAAGGCAGATTTTGAGAGTGATTTATGTGACCTCAGGTTGAAGGATTAGTCAACTGAGAATAGAAGAGATGTAGTGTATGAGAGGCAAGAGATAAAGATATAGTAGTGGGCTGGTATAAAAAGTGAGGACTAGATATATTCTGATGAGGAGAAAGGGTCTATAGTCAGTGGTGGAAATGTGAAACTCAGGGAGTTGTTCCTGATTAATAGGCTGATGTAATGTTTCTGCAAAAGTTTATGAAAGGATCATGTCACTGCAGAGGGGGAGGAAGCTAATTATTGTTTGTATTAAGACTCCCACCATTTATTCAGAACTGAATGATACTCATTTAAACATACTGTAGTTTCCCTGGCACTCTGTGGTCCCCTTTGCACTACCAGGAGCAAGCCCTGACCACTCAATCAGGAGTAGCTCCTGACCTCTGTGCCCCCCCAAACAAAAAACAAAACAAAAAAGATAATAAGCATACTAATGTCTCAAGAACTGTGACATTTGGTCTCAGCATATTCTACTACAAACCACATAAAAACCTTTTTATTGTTTATTTTGTTTTGTTTTGGGCCATATTCAGCATAGTGTGCAGGGCTTATTCCAAACCAAGGTTGGCCACATGCAAGGCAAGCACCCTACCCATTGTACGGCTCCAGCCCTCCCAAACTTAAGCATTTAAAAGACATTAATACTACATGCATTTTAATTTGTTTTTATTTTGATTGGGGGGGCCACACCCAGTGTTGATCAGGGTATATTTCTGGTTCTGTGCTCCAGGATCACTCCTAGATGTTCAGGGGATTGATCATATGCAGTTCTTAGGTCAAAGTGGGGTCGGTAATATCTAAGGCAACTACTTAACCTCTGTACTATCTTTCTGGCCCCTGAATTTTAATTTTTTTTATTATAAAGTTTTATCTAAAGTAGTTTATATGACAAAGTATATAGGCTAAATAAAAATGTGTGTGAACCTGCACTCATCATAGGGGTATGTCCCTGTAAACACTCAGCCTGGATTTCAAACTTATCTCTGTGAGCCATAGCTCACAGAAATATTTCCCCTTAACTCACCAAGCTGGATTGTGTCCTTTTAATGCTGTAACACATATTTCAGAGTAAAGAATAAAGTGATCCTGGTACTGATTATCACTTGAGAGAAAGTTCAGTGAGGTGAACTTCTAATGAGACTTTAGTATACTTATTTGTCTAACAAAATCATTGAAGTGGTTGACCTAACTTCCATTGGTTTTTTGATACCATCTGATTACAACTCTGTGGAAATTTCTTCAAGTGAAAAGTAATTTATGGAACCTACCGATAAGATCACCTACATTTCCAACAGCTTCCTATTGCATTTAGATATACTCAGGATAGCCCAGCTTGTCCGAAGCCTCACTGCGAATGTGTGCTTTACTTGAAACTGAAAGTGGCAGCAGCAGTGAGTTGGTACCAGGACTACTGTGTCAAGGCTGATGAGAGGAACTTTATTTAGTTAGCACCCCCCCCCCCACACACACACACAAATGTTGCTGAAGAGGTCAGGAAAATGGTGCTGGAATTTTGAAGACCAATGAGAAAGAATGAGATTTTATCAGCCTCATATTGCTTTAGAATAGTAGGAGCCAAAGTATAGCCAGTAGGGTGCTTGCCCTGCACGTGGGCCCCTGAGCATCACCAGGAGTCATCCCTAAGCATCACTGGTGTGGCCCGAAAACCGAAAAGAAAAAAAAGAGTAACACTAGAGCTTTTGTTTCATCTGAATTTCAACTCAGAAGTAGTTAGTATTCATCACACCACCACTCTCCTTTCTAATGTCTAAGGATTTCAAGATCTCAGAAATCATAGCTGAAACTGTATCCTCAATTCCAAAGGCCCTCAGGTGAAGTAAAGGAATTTAAAAATCAGCTTAACCTTGGCATTTAGAAAGAAACTAGAACAAATCATCTACCATCTAGCTTGGTATCATTTACAAAGCAGTAGGGCAATAAAGAAAATGACTAAAGACTTGTCAGGTCAGATCTATTTCCTGTTTCTTCCATAGAACAAAAGACTCAGTGACAAGGGTGAAATACTAAGTTATTCTTTCTTAATTTTAGTGAGTTTTAGATTCTGACTCATGGGACATTCTCTCTGACTAGAAAGCATGAATGCTTTTTCATGAATGCAAACAACTTCATAGGGAAAAGGGTTATAATAATTAAAAAGACTTTCATTATTCCAAATTAATTGCTTTCTTTTGTCACCAGATGTTTTTAATGGCTCTGTCAAATTTTATTGATATAATCATAATTTTTAGAAACATTCTCTTATTGAGGGATGCTTGATTTCTGCCCACCCTCCAACCCCACTATTATAAACAGTAAAACTAAGAACATCTCTCTTTCATTTTTCTTCTTTCCCTTATGCTCACCTCCCTCTTTTCTTTATTCTTTCCTTTGTAGGGTACTGAAGATTTGTTTGCATTCTTTGCATGGTAGCTGGAATTACTGGGTTAATTAATGTATACAACTTTATAGGTCATGTTAAATATCTGATTTTTTTTCAGAGATTGACTTGACTGATTGTGTCAGTAATTTGAAATATATGTAACCAAACCGACATTAGATTTTATTTTGTGTTTTGTTAATTAATCTATAGAATTTTGTGAGGATCATCTTCCAAGTAGTGGCCAGATGTCCCAGGGGCACCCTACAGGGTTTCTCAGCTTGGCATGACAGCTTATTCTCAGATCTGGAGGTGCCAAAGGTCATCATGAAAACACCTGTTGGTACTGAAGGGAGGGCTATATAGTGCTAAGGATAAGAACTCCCAGCCTCTGGGGAAGGAAGACTTGCGCACATACTTTCTATGTGGGAACCCTGAGTTTGATCCCTAGCATCTCATTGTCCCCAAAAGCACTCACTGCTGGGAGTGATGCCCTCCTTATCTTTTGAGCTATCTCCCTGACCCTAAATAGTAGAATTTTAAATCAATTTTAATTAGCATGTTTAAAATTTGTAACTATGTTTTCTTATAATGTCTTTCTCAATTGTATATTCTATTTTAAAATTTATCCTTTTCTAATCATCAATGAATATATTTTAGTTGTTATCCTATAATAGAGACTCTCTGCCTCTATTATCTCGACATATTTTAGCCTAGTTTTCCCTTTGGGAGAACCTGGCAAGCTACCGAGAGTTTCCTGCCCACATGGGAGAGCCTCACAAACTCCCCATGGTGTATTTATATGCCAAAACCAGTAACAATGATGGCTCTCATTCCCTTGACCCTGAAAGAGCCTCCAATGCGGCACCATTGGAAAGAATGTGTAAAGAAAGGCTTCTAAAATCTCAGGGCTAGGACGAATGGAGACGTTACTGAGACCACTCAAGAAGTTCGACAACCAACAGATTGATGATGATGACTCTCTAATATTGTATACTCCACACTCAGAAGAAACCTTAGAAACCTTAGAACACACCTTAGAAACCTTAGAACAAACCTTCCATACACGATAGAAATTACTTAGAACTTAGAGAAAAGATTTGGGAGAGGATGTTCACGGCATCCAAGTTGCAGTGAACTGCAAGATTTCATTTAAAAAAATAATTGAGTAGTTCCACAGTTATCATTTATCATTGAATTTGAGTTAGTTTCATATCCTGGCTATTATACTAAGTGCTGCAGTGAACACAGGTGTGTATATATCTTTTCAAACTAAATGTTTTTGTGTTTTAGAAGTAGATGCCAAGAAGTATAATCACTGGGTCATATGGAAGCTCCAGCCTTACATTTTTAAGGAGTCTTCATACTGTTTTCAATGGAGGCTGAACTAGTTAATTATGGTTAATGATTTCTTTTCCACCACATTCCCACCAACACTGGTTAATTTTAGTCTTTTGAATATATGCCATTCTCATTGGTACTAGATGATACAGTCATTGTTGCTTTAGTTTGCATTTCTCTGGTAATAAATAATGATGAGCATATTTTTCATATGCCTGTTAGCCATCTATATGTCTTTGTGGAAGTATCTGTTTAGCTTCTTTCCCCATTTTCTGATGGGGTTGTTTGTTTTTTGGTTGTTGTTGAGTTTTAAGTGCTTTATATATCATGCATAATAGCCTCTTTTTCTGATGTATGCATGCAAATACTTTCTGCCATTCGGTAAAGTGCCTTAATTTTAGCCTGAGTTTCTTTGGCCATGCAAAACCTTTCAAGTTTGATATAGTCCCATTTGTTTTTGATTTCTTTGCCAAATTGGCAAAGAATCATTGAATATACCTCTGAGGCCTATATCCTGGAGATTTCTGGCTATGTTTTCCTCAGTTTATTTTATGGATTCTGCTATACATTAAGGTCCTTTATCCACTCTGATTTTTTTGCATATGATGTGAGCTATGGATCTAGTTTTTTGTTTTGTTTGTATGTGCCTATCCAGTTTTCACCACTTGTTAGGAGGTTTTCTTGCTCCACTTCATGCACCCAGCTTGAAGACACCATATATCTGAGGTTTCTCTTTGGGCTCTCAGTTCTGTTCTATTAGTCTGAGAATCTGCCTCTAATCTATATTTTTTCATTACCACACAATTCTTATTACTATAGTGTTAGAATATAATTTAAATTTAGGAACTATTCCTCCCACCTTTTTTCTCAGAATTGGTTTGGCTATTCAGGGGGGTTTATGATTCTATACAAATTTTAGCAATTTGTTCTAAGCCTTTTAAAAATGCCATCAGAATTTTGATGGGGATTGCTTTAAATTTGTATAATGTTTTTGTCAGAATGTCATCCTAACAATGTTAATTCTTCCAATTCTTTACCATGGATTTTTCCATTTCCTAGTATCCTCTTGTATTTATTTCAATGGTGATTATTTTCATTGTATGTCTTTTATGAGTATACTTTTAATATCTCTTTGTAAACTATCTTGGTTTACTTTGAAATTTGATTTAAGGTAGGAACTTCCCTAGAATTATGTGCTAGTATGGAATTGCCTAGAACGTATTAAAGAAGTCTAAGTATAGTTTTTTTATTTGTTTTGGGGAAGATACTCAGTGGTACTGGGGCCATGAGAAGTTGGATGTGACTACTTATGGCTCTCTACTTGGGGGTTGTTCCCTGGGGTGCTCAGGAGACAATATGGTGCTGGGGATCAAACCTGGGGCTCCCACAATCAAAGCATATGCTCACCCCATTGTGCTATCTCATTGGAATAATGGAAATATTATAAGTATAGAAGTTCTCATATTTACAGTTAACCTTTTTCTTCCAAGTTTTATTCTAAATATTAATTGGAAAATTACTAGAATATATGAACCCTCTTTAGCCATCATTTTAGAAACTTCATTAATCCTCGAGGCATTTGTCGCTGTGACCAAAATGCAATGGAACTATTATTGACTATCTTTTATGACTTCTTCTCCTTTTTTTTTTGCTTTTTGGGTCACACCCAGCGATGCTCAGGGGTTACTCCTGGCTTTGCACTCAGGAATTACTCCCGGCGGTGCTTGGGGGACCATATGGGATGCCGGGGATCGAACCCGGGTCGGCCGTGTGCAAGGCAAACGCCCTACCCGCTGTGCTATCGCTCCGGTCCCTATTCCTTCTTTTTTAATTCCTCAAAACGAGTCTTTAAAATTGTGTATATGTTTGTGAGGGAAGATTTGGCAGTGATTAAAAACTGGCATTATATTAGACATTTCTTTTAATAACCTTAAACGAGGATCTTGGACAAGTATAGAGGCAATTACACATAGCTCCTGGGACCTCCCCTTCTATCTATACCATTTTCCTCCTTCTACCTCTCCTGACCTGTGCAAATTCCTAACCTTTATGAATATTATGCGGCTGTTGGACTGCAGAGTTGCATACAAAGAAGCACAGTTCAGCACCCAGAGGATTTAAAAGGGTTTGTCTTGTTTCTCTCAAAGACTGTTAAATAAATTGTGAATTAAAGTCCATAGATTAGCTTCTGATAGTCTTCTTTCTTCTCCAGTTGTCTTCCATTAGGTCTGCTTGGAAGCCCCTCCCTCACTAAAAGACCAAGCTGATATTTTTTGTTGTTAGTTGGGTGGACCAAGTTCCCATGGTGTTTCTGGAGCCAGGGTGTCACATGCAGTGTTGGAGGGCAGGCACCATGGCTGCTCCTGGAGGTGTACCTTGGACCACATAATGCTGGGATGAGATCTGTGCAAGGCATGTTTTCTGCCACTGAGCCTCATCCCTGGCCCCTGAGCTGGTGTTTTTGTTTTCATCCATTCTCCCTAACTCTTCATTAAATGGAAAGATGTAGTCTCTCTGACTTATTTTTCTCTTTTTCCTTTTTCTCTTTTCCTTGCACATTGCTTAGATTCTCTTTAACAAAACTGAGTCCAGAAACTGACAGAGAAAGCAGGCATCAATCTTTTCCTCTTCAGTGCTCCAGTGATTACTTTCCTTCGTTCACAATTCATTTTCTTTTTATTGAATCACTGTGAGATACAGTTACAAAGTTTTCATGTTTCAGTTTCAGTCATACAATTATCGAACACCCATCCCTCCACCAGTACACATTTTCCACACAATGTCCCCAGTATCTGTCCCCCATCCCAACCCTCCCCCTGCTTCTCTGGCAGAAAATTTCCCCCATACTCTCTACTTTTAGGCATTATGATTTGCAATACAGATACTGCGAGGCTATCACATTTGGTCCTTTATCTATTCTCAGCACACATCTCCCATCCCAAATGATCCCTCCAACCATAACTGACTTAATAATTCCTTCTTTATTCTAGCTGCCTTCTCCCCAGCTCATGAGGCAGGCTTCCAAATATGGAGCAATATTCCTGGCCCTTGGTGTCTACCGTCCTTGGGTTTAAGTCTCATGTTATTTTATATTCCACAAATGAGTGCAGTCATTCTATGCCTGTTCCTCTCTTTCTGACTCATTTCACTTAGCATGATACTCTCCATGACCATCCACTTACAAGTGAATTTCATGACTTCATCTTTCCTTATTGCTACATAGTATTCCATTTTGTAGATGTACCAAAGCTTCTTTAACCAGTTGTCTGTTCTCAGGCACTTGGGTTATTTCCAGATTCTGGCTATTGTGAACAGTGCTGCAATGAACATACAGGTGCAGATGTTATTTCTACTGTGCTTTTTTGCGCCCTTGGGATATATTCCCAGAAGTGGCATTGTGGGGGCATATGGAAGCTCAATTTCTAGTTTTTTTGTGGAATGTCCATATTGGTTTTCAAAAAGGCGGGACCATTTGGCATTCTCATCAACAATGAAAGAGTCCCTTTCTGCCCACATCCGTGCCAGCACTAGCTGTGCTTGTTCTTTTTGATGTGTGCCAGTCATTCACAATTCTCTTGACTCTGAATGATAATAAGTCCTGGGGAAATGGTTTGTCTGAAAAAGAACATTCCTTAGAGGGTTGTTACTATGATTTGGGGGAGGTAATTGAGTATAAAGAACACAATACAATTTTCTACTTCTTTATTTTTGGGTTTTGGGCCACTCTTGGTGGTGCTCAGGGTTTATTTCTGGCTCTCCATTCAGGAATCATACCTGGGCAGGGCTCATGGACATATGGGATGCCAGGGATTGAACCTGGGTCATCTGTGTGGAAGGCTAGTGCCCTTCCCGCTGTACCATCGCTCCAGCCCCATAATACATTTTAGTTATCTTCGCCTTCTCTGAGGATGTGTTCATTCACACTCTAATAAATCTTGTCATGATTACATAAGGTTGCTTTAAGGAGCCAAGAATTCTATTTTCTGAGTCCCAGGGAGGAAGGATGCCTGCAAAAGACATCGGCAGAGGAGGGGGCAGTATAAAGACAGCTGTATTAAACTATTCTCTTTCTAGGCAAACTGGATCAGTTGCAAGCAGCTGGTTCCTTAGCCTTTAGTCAGTTAATGTGAGTCTATTATGCTGGCAACATTTTCTCTAACTGGCATATTCTGTTGTCTTTATAAGAATTTCAAAAGGAGTCCTTCCTCTGGTTATTAGTCAGGATGCTTGCTCTGCAAATTGTATAAAGCAGAAGTTCCTAACTAACCTCTCCCTTTTGGCACAGGCCCGTAAATCTACCTTCTTTAAGTGAACAAATACAAAGTGTCCCCTACCTCCACCACCTGAATCTACTATACATACATACATACATATACACATGTACAATATATATATATATATATATATATATATATATATAAAACACATAACCATTTCTTGGTTATATTTCTGAAACATTCTTATATATTCTATATAAGACTATATTCTATCTTATATACTCCCTTATATACTCTATATTCTTTCCTCCTCTTCCTTATTCCTACTTCTCCCTCCCCCCCCACTATTAGCATATATTCTAAGCTTCTGTCATATTGAAGACTAGACTAGCAATCAGATCAGGGGGATGGAACAGAGCCTGACTTATCAGCAGTCACAGCGTGTACTCCATATGTTTTTATTAGTTGTTTTGCTGAAGCAGCATTTAATTTGCATAATCCAGAGGAGAGAATTAACTGCCTGGCTGTACCTGTTTCATCTTTTCAACCTGATGATTGGCTGAGAACTTCCATCTGTTCCTTACTCAGTCGATTCTAAGTTTGAAGCTCAACTCTGGTCTCAGGGGACCATAGGTGGTGCCAGAAATTGGAACGTGGGCCAGATGGATGCAGGTCAAGTGATATAACCCCTGTACTATTTCTCAGCCCCTCAACCTAGTCTTTGTATTAGTTAATTTATGTATATGTATTTGAAGTTTTGCTCAGAATCACCCTTCTGTGTGTGATTGACACAAAACACTATTAAAGTTTGAATATTATAGTTTACTAGGAAAAAACACTTTTCCAGACCTAGTATATAAAAAGTACAGAGTAATGTTAAGTTGAATTTGCAATTCAATTTCAGATTTTAAAAAAATAAGATGTAATGGAATATAAAAGTCTGCTTATGCTAGTGACTACTATTTTTATGGAGACAAACGTTGTCAATAACAAATTTTATCACTGGCTTATATTACATGTGACACGTGGAAAGTTTTGATTTTTGAGAAGACGATGTTGCATTTGTATAATTTGACTTATGTTTCAGTACTTTGTCTTTTTTCACTGCTGGGGGAGATGGAATGCTCAGGAGGCTTGGGCATTGTGACTATAAACCAACTAGTAGCTCTTGCAAAGGCCTAAGGATGCAGTGCTGCTTGGCCCTGTTGTGCCATGAGTTATCCAGGCCACCCAAAAATTGCTCAGGGAACCCTCAATATTTCGTGTTTTTATTATTTTGTGTTTTAACAAAAGTGTTTTTTTCAATTTGCACAGCAGAATTCAAACAGGTAATTTCATCCAAATTTGGGTTATATTCCTATTTTGTATGACTCAGCCTTTTCAGCATTGTTTTCATTTTTCTATTACTTTATTTTAGAGGGCTTCACCAGCAGCCCTGTTGTTTTTTTAAATTGAGATAGAATTATTTGCTAATGTGTAAATTTCAAGATCTTTTGCAAAGAGATTCGGCAACATTGGATCCATCCTTCTCTGTGGCAGTGATGAGCTGAGACACAGTTTTCCTTGATACCTGTAGCTCCTTCATCTTTCCTATTGTCATGTAAACTTGTTGGCTTTTCTTTTTGTTGTTTCTTTCAGTAGAGTATGGGCATTTGAGACCCCTGCTATATGTAGTCTTTATAGCCATTATTTTAAGTAATGGTTTTATAGTAGCATGAAATATTTATAGAGTACTATAATTTTCAGGTTGCTTGCTCTTTTTAAAAAGTGTATATAATTGTATTATTTCAAACACTATAAACCTATTTTTCACCTTAGCATTAAAATCTAGAAGCAGAGGTGTGGAATCAGAAAAATAAGAGCCGTTTTATATAGCTCTCAATAAACATGGAAAATACCTTTTAAATAAATAATGCTATTAATGTAAGTTTGAAAAAGAAGCAAAATAGCAGTAGGAAGTTTGATTTCCCACACATGTAATCTCACAATTTCCTTGTGGGTGTCACATTGGTTTTGGTCTTTTTTTGTTTGTTTTTTTTTCCCCAGCAGGCAAGGTGGGGATTGCTCTGAAATGGTGCTGAGGTAGCCTGGAAACTCCTGACCATTTTTCCATTCAAGCCACTGGTGCTGTGTAATGGCTGAGGATGGCAGTGCTGCTCAGACTGCAGTGCTGGGGATTGCCCAGGTCCTGCTGGCCATGCTTGGGGGCCTTCAAGGCCACATATCATATCCTGAGGGCTACTGCTGGCTCTGTGCTTGGAGGACCATGCAGTGCTAGGGACCAAACAGGGGTTGTCCACATGAAAAGCATGCACTTAACTCTTGTATTCCCAATTTGGTGTTTGGTTAGGTGTTTTACTTGTAGTTTTTTTTTTTTACGTTGTTGATTTGGTGTTTTACTTGTTTGGTGTTTTACTTTGTTGATCTGATAAGTAGTAAATAATGACTTTGTGAACACAGAATATAGAGAGTCAAGTAGTCTTGAAAGGAAATAAACTTCAATGAGGCCTATGAATTAGGCTTGCTTTTTAAAAAAAATTTATAACACTTTACTATGTTTAGTTTTTCCAAAAAAGAACAAAACCATATACAGAAAAATTCAGGTATCAGAGAGACTCAAAAGTCTGTTTTTCACTTTGTTCAAGTTTTGTTTCCAGGCATTAAGTGTGTCATATAATTGTTGCCACTGCTGTTTTCCAAATGTCCAATGTGTGCTATGACTCACAACAACTTTTCTCTGGGTCTGGTCAATTTTGCAGTACACCATTTTAGTTCTCACTGCATCAATAACAAATGCTTCAACATCATCAGCTCCAATTTGAAGTTCTTGCTGCATTGTGTCAAAAGATATTTATTTTCCATGGCCTTCCCATAAAAGAAAGCAGTCTCATTTTTGCCATATTCTGCTCATGTAGTAGGCCAAGTGAATCAATGAAGTCTTTATTATTTTGATAGAACTTGACATATGATGCCAACTTAGCACTCACAAAAATAGTTAAAAGAACATGAATAAGCTTGCCGTCAAAAAAATTGACTGGTTTTACAGTAAGAAGATGGTCAAAAAGAAATGCATTAGGATCTTTCAATGCTTGTACAATACACCTGTGGGCATCAACTCGAGCCTGGGAAGCATTGTCCTCTGTGTAACTTCCTAGCTATTCTACCATGACTTTGGAAGCAGCATCACTTTTCTTACAATCCGCAAGTGCTTAATAAGGTAGCCTTCAAAGGGTGTGTTTTTTTTTTCAGTGGTGAGGTTCTGGTCAGAAATCCATTTTCGAACTTGATCCAGCTCAGTTGGAATATGCTGGATGGCACCACAAGATGCTGCCACTTTAATGAGGCTGAAATATACTGTGTATCTTACAGGAGTATTCTTATCCATACCATGGAAAAGGTTGCTTAGCAGCTGAAGCCTCAGAGATGGCCGTTCACCTTCCCGAAACTTGACCAGCTTTTCACAGAGGCTTTCAGTCAGAGCTTCTTGTTTGTCAGGCTCCAGGATCAATAGGAGGGAAACCACGCTGTTCATCACACTTTCAACATCTTTATCATTTTCTTTCAGACCCACATCACAGGCTTCAATAATTTGAGCTTAATTGACATGAAGTCCACCTTCTGAGTTTTCTTCTGAAATTTCAGCTCCTTTAGATTTCAGATATGCTCGAAGTTCAGCAGCCTGATCCTCATCGCTGATGTCGATGAAGGCCAGGACGCTCTTGGTGAAGGCCTGGGACCCGCGGACATTCCACTCCCCGAACCACGCTGACCGGAAAAGAGAGCCCGGGCTTCTAGGCTTGCTTTTTAATATAAAGCATTTCTCTCAAAGTCCTACTGTTCACTGAGTCAGTATCCATGTACCTTGGATTCTGCTGGGTGAATACTGCTAAATTCTTGTTTTTTTGCAGCACTTCCCTGCATTCTAAAAATTTTATTTATGCAGCCATCTTTTAACATTATTAGCTATTAACTATTAGCTAAATAACTACCATCATTTCTTCTTAGCAAATTTCAGTAATATTAGGATAAAGACATAATAAATAACTCATTCTAGCTAAGATACCTGGTTACTTATTAAACTTGGAGTTGAAGAACTCAAATAATCTTTTATTTTGAGGAGGAGCACCCAGCGGTACCCTCCACCAATGTCCCCTTGGTTTTCAACCACCCAACCTGCCATTGTGGCAGGCACTTTTCTTCTCCCCCATTGTCTTAGAATTCCCTTCCCTAATTTATCTCTCTTCCCTAGCCCCTACCCCAAGGGCAAGCTTTCTACTGAAGATACTGAAGACCAATTCTCCTACTCTGTTTCTATTGCCTTTGGGCATTTTACAGTCCCCTATGTGGTTTCTTTATATCACCCCACATATGAGAGAGATTATTCTATTTCTCTCCCTCTAACTGATTTTACTCAACAAGATACTTTCTAGATCCATCCACATTGCAGCAAATTACATCTTTTCTTAACGGTTGAGTAGTATTTCATTGTTCATATGTAACGTAGTTTCTTTATTCAGTCTTCTATTTGTCAGCATTTGGGTTGTTTTCCATATTTTGTCTATTGTACATGGTGCTGCAATGAACATAGGAGTGAAGATGTCTTTTCTGCATTTGCCTTTGGGCCCTTTGGTTATAGTCCCAGGAGTGGAATCCCTGGGTCATATAGAAGCTCAATTCCCATTTTTAAAAGAAATGTCCATTTCTTTAAAAAAAAAAAAGAAGGAAAGACATTTAAAGAAATGTCTTCTGGTTGGACCAGTTGACATTCCTACCAGCAGTGAATGCAGGTCCCTTTTTACTCCCATCCTCACCAATCCTGATTGTTGTTCTTTTTGATGAGTGCTTGTTTCTGTAGTATGAAGGTGTGATACCTCATTGTTTTGATTTACATTTCCCTTATGATTAGTGATATACAGCATTTTTCATATGCTTTGTTGGTCATTTGTATTTCTTCTCTGAACAAATTCCCGTTATCTCTTCTTCCCATTTTGATAGGGTTGGATGTTTTTATCTTGTAGTTTTCTGCCAGTGCTTTATATATCTTAAATGTTAACCCTTTCTTTGGATGATGGTGGACAAATGATTTCTCCCAGCCTGTGGGTTATATATGTATTCTGGTCATCATTTCCTTTAAGGTGAAGGAGCTTCTTAGTTTAATGTAGTTCCATTTGTTTATGTTTGCTTCTGCTTGCTTGTTCAGTGATGTTTCATAAAGATACCTGTAGCTTCAATGTCATGGAGAGTTCTGCCTGTATATTTTTCTCTATGAAACTATGGATTCAGGTCTGATATCTAGGTCTTTTTTTTATTAATTTTTTATTTTACTAAAGCACCAGGATTTGAAAAAATTCTTCATTGTTTTGTTTTTAGATTTGATATCATTTTCTTTTTTATCAATGAACCCAGGGCCTTATTCAAGCAAGCTTAGTGCTCTGGGCCAGGTATACTCTTGGCCCTGGGTTACAGCAATTTTGTTTTTATTTATTATTTAAAACATTTTTTTAAATTTACCATGAGATATGGTTACAAAGCTTTCATGTTTGAGATTCAGCCATACAGTGATCAAACACCCATCCCTCCACCAGTGCAAACTTTCCACCACCAATGTCCCCATTATCCCCCCACCATCTAGTCCTCACCCTGCCTCTATAGCAGACAATTTCTCAGATATACTCTCTCCACTTTGGGGCATTATATTTTGCTTGAATTTTCCCACCACCATTCAAGCCTGCCTTCCAGGGGCAGATGCTAGATCATTTATTTTCCATTGCTCATTTTGCATATCATGAGAAATCACATGGCTGCATGCTTCTGAAATTTTAAGACTGTAAATGGTTGGGTTCCAGAGACATCTCTGTAGGGAGCTAATCCATTTCGGGATTCAATTGGGAGTTTCTGGGCCTGAGCTATTGGTGCACCAAGATGGCGCCTGAGGTGGGTTGTGGGCATGACATCCAGCCCCAAGAGTGGATGGGAAGCCAGGGTGGCACTGCCCAGCTCCACTGCCACCATGTGGCATGGAGATTTAGTCCTACAACTGCATACCTGGGCCTTGATTGTGGAAGCTCATGGTTACCGGGATTCCATCTGGAGAAGGGGGGGTTGTACCAGCTCCATCTGTGGTGCCCCGGTGAAATCAGCTCGGTATGGGGCCCAAAGAAATCTCCGGTGCTGTGGTGCCCTCCAGGACTCGCTGCTGCTGTGTCTCTGGGCCTGGGCTGTTGGTGCACCAAGAAGGCACCTGGAGGTGGGTTGTGGGTGTGACATCTGTCATCAGGAGCAGACAGGGAGCCGGGGAGGGATTGCCGAACTCCACTGCCACGATGCGGCTTGGAGACTTAGTTCTGGAACCCACATACCTGGGCCTTTCTTGTGTAAGCTCATGGTCACCAGGATTCCGTCTGGAGAAGGTGTAGGTCTGATATCTAGGTCTTTAAACCACTTTGATTTGATTTGTGTGGATGGTGTTAGAAAGAGGTCTGAGTTCATTTTTTTTCATATGACTGACCAGTTTTCCCAGCACCATTTGTTAACAAGGTTTTGTATTCTACTTCATATTTTTTGCTCCTTTGTTGAAGATTAACTTCAATGACCACATTTCTTAAGGTCTGTCTCTGAATTTTAAGTTCCATTCCACTAATCTGAGGGGCTGTCCTTATTCTGGTGCCATCCTGTTTTAATTACTACTGCTTTATAGTACAGTTTGAAGTTAGGGAAAGTGATGCCTTCCATCTCCTTCTTCTCCCCTGGTCCCCCAATCCTGACCCCAAGGATTGCTTTAGCTATTTGAGGGATGGATGAGGGAGGTTTATAATTCCATATACATTTCAGGAGTTTTATATACTTCTTTGAAAAATGTCATGGGTATCTTTAAAGGGACTGCATTGAATCTGTAGTGTTTTGGGGAGATTGCTATTTTGACAGTGTTAATACTCACAGTCTAGGGAATGGGGCTCCATTTCCTTTTGTCCTCTTTTACTTCTTGAAATGATATTTTGTACTTTTCTTTTTGTAGATCTTTCATATCTTTAGTTAAGCAAATTCTTAGGTACTTGATTTTCTGAGGCACAAATAGGATTTTTAAAAATATTTCTCTCTTCGATTTCATTATCTGCATATTGAAAAGCCAAGGACTTTTGCATGTTAATTTTGTAGCCTGCCACTTTACAAATCTTGTTTCTAGAAGCTTTTTTAGAATCTTGATGGTTTTCTAGATATAGTATCGTGCCATCTGCAAATAGTGATAGTTTAACTTCTTCCTTTCCTATCTGGATGCCCTTAATATTGTTTTCTCACCTAACTGCTATCACAAGTTCTTCCAATATTATAGTGAACAGAAGTGATGAGAGTGGGAAACCTTGTCTTGTGCCTCAATCAACAAGATTTTTAATATAAAGTTCTTATATCACCTGCAGAAGTTTATCCTCTTTTGTGGGGGCTGGGATGGTGATTCTCAGGGGTTACTCCTGGCTCTGCACTCAGAAATCACTGCTGGCAGTGCCTGGGGGATGCTAGGGATCAAACCTGGGTGGGCAGTGTACAAGGCAAACATCTTACCTGTTGTATTATCACAGCCCCGAGACTTTTGTCCTCTTAAATCTTTAAAATTATAAATTAGGAGAGTTAAGAATATTATACTAATTAAGGTAATGTGTTTACAATGATTTTTGACATTTATGGTCTTGGTGTACACAGTTACTTCAATTCATCAAAGTGCCCATGACTCCCCCACCAATAATAGGAAAATTTTTTTATATAAAACTACTTAAAAATTTATTGTAATTTTTGTTTACTTAAATACAAAAATTGTGTGTGTATTTTTTACTTCAGAGATCCCTGGCATTTTTATATGAAAAGAGGGAAAGTACTCAATGAACAAATCTTCTGGCATTTGGGTTTCCTAATGTTGAGTTTTGAATTGTCTATTAGTGAAAGTTACAGTACAAGAAATTTCCTTGTTTCTTGTACTGCAAATTGTGAATGGAGAAACAGAAATGGCACTAAATATAACTCACACTTTCGGGTAAAGTTTAGAAACAAGATACTTATTGTTTTGCCTCTTCAAAGGGTTCCCGCATATCTGGGCTTTCCTGCAAGTCCGCTCTCTGGTGAGATTCATCCCATTTTAGGTGAGGCTCGTGTCGTTTTGGGTGAGGCTCGTCCGAACATGGAGAGTGGCCTTGGACATGGTGATGGTTGGGTTCTGGAGGTTTTCAGGTGCTGGGGTTCTGCTTGGGGCAGAGAGGGAAACTCAACCTGCCCCCCTCTAAGTTGCCCCAATGAAGACAGCCTGGTGCGGGGGTAGGGCATTCTGTGGTGCTCTGTTCCGGGAGCTTTAGACCCATAGTCTCTGGATTTTGGCCATTGATGAGATTACATGGCGTCAGGGGCAGTTTGTGGGTGTGACTGCCAAGCTACTGGAAAACTGGGGACCTGAGGGGAGGAGGCCGAGTCCTGATCCAAGCGAGCCTGGGGCTCTCAGTCATGAGTTCCCACCTACCTCTGCACTACAGGACCTAGCTGCATCTTTATCTCTTTTGAGATTTATGGGTCTCTGAAATAAGACCAATAAATGAACTTATATAGGTGAGCCAGAGGTGGTTTGAGGTGTGTCTCCCACATACCTAACTTTTGGTCATTTAATTCTTGGTAAACTTGGCCCCAAGTTGTTGGGTCTGGCCAAAGGCACAGCAGCAATTTTGGAGTGTCTCGAAGTCTAAAGGCATCATCAAACTGCTGATGTACTCGCCCCACAGGTACAGGCTTACCTGCTGGCGGCACCATACCCCCCCCCACATAAACTTTTTCACATGCAAATTTTCCAAAGCCCATGATCTGCATATGTTACCAAATTTAGTTTCAAATACAACCAAGAAAGACATATCTTTATATATATACACACATATATATAAACCTATGAACCTTAAAAATTTTTTTGTTTTGAGCCAGAACTCTGGCTCAACAACATAAAAAAATGTTTCATATAACTGAGGCCTTCAGTTTGATTACTAGTACTGAAATAAAAAATCTTTGTTAAAGAAATCCTTTTTTGAGTCTTATTTTTTAATTCCTGAGAATAATTATTATGAAGAGCTGCATACACAGTATCTCAAGAATACTACTAGCACCACAATAATTCCTAAGGACTTTGCAGTGTGTGAAGCCTAAAATTGAAGAGAAAATACGTTTATCAAGCCATTGCAAGAGAAGTTTATCACTCTGCATTACTTTGGCAATTGTTGAAAATGCATGCTAGCAAGAATTTTTTAAATTAACAAAAACTGTCAGATCATTTGCTTGGTTCTTTTAGAATCAGTGAAATATATGAGAAGGTAATGGAGTCTGTCCAAGAAAAAATGAGATTTATATTATGTCTGGCACTGTCTCTGTTACATGTGGAAGGCCAGATAAATAGGAGAAATAATCATATAAAAGAAATTTGCACACATATATGTATGTTATATATATGTGCACATATGGGCTAAAAAAGATAAGTTACAATGCATAGAAAGAGCCTCATATTTTCAGTAGAATATATCTTAGAAAAGGCATTTAGTGGAATTAATTTTTTTCTCTATAGTGCCAGGGATCAAACCAGGACCTCAGGCCTGCATAACAGGTACTCTACCACTGAACTATGTACCCAGTCCTAGAATTGGCTTTTAAGCTTAATTTGATTTTATATTAAAACTAACATAAGAATGTATGGTAGCTTCACTCAGAGATATACCTAAATCTTTGTACTACTATATATCAAATAGTGAATCAACTATTAATGATATAAAGTACAATAACCAAGCACATTTTAAAGATAATATATTTTCCCACTTAGTTTATCACATTATTACTTGCAAATGAGGGAGATGAAGTTTAGAGAGATTTAATAGTCTACAGAAGGCCATAGGGCCAGGAAGTACTAGCATAGGGCTCCAGTAAATGGATCAGAAAATTCCAACCATTGAGAATTAGAGAAATGAGGAACAATGAAAAATTATTGAGAATGGAGATAGTTTATATTGAAAAAAAGTAGGTGATTTGTAGATTTACTGAGTTAAAAGCAATAATGGGTTATATTGCCAGAAGATTGTATAAGAGTTTTACTTATTGATGGTAAATTAATGACTGTACTGCACTTGTAAAATATATCAAGTCATATAGGAGGGTAGAGAACTTAAAAGAATGTGCCTTGGGGCTGGGTGCATGCTCGTTTGCCAAACCAAGGTTCAATATCCAGCATCACTCAATCTCCTGAAAATTGCTGTACACATCCCTGAAGGTCTTCAGCACCTACATGGTGGCCTGGGTACCCACAACACCTCTCATCCTCAGGTCCTTGAACTACTGACCTGGTTGGCAAAGATTGGTTTATGGATCCCTGAGGCCTCCTGAGCACCACTTGAGAATTTCCCACCCCTATCCCCCATAAATAGTTACAGTGCCAAGGAGGTGATTCAGGACTGGAACACAGACTTTGCATGTGGGAGTCCTGGGTTTGACTCATGGCACTGCATGGTTTCCCAAGCACTGGCAGGTGTGGCCCCTAAACCAAGAAAAAATACGCCTTGCCAAGTATATATAGCTAGGGGCATCATTATGGATGATGAGTATCTTCTTATTGAAGTAGAGTGTATATTGTATGATACAAACTTGTTCTTGGCTCATGAAGTCTCTAATATTTAAGGGTAGTTCATAACCAGAATAATCAAGAATAGTCTAGTTGGAAAAGACTTATATCTGGTATGTAAAATCCTTAAAATAATGTTGTTTTCATACTACCAAAAAAATCAATATACAAATAATATACAAGGCCATATAGGTTTTCCAAACCCATCAAAGAGCTGATAGGCAATCTGAAGGCAAACCTGAAGTCTGAGGAAGATACCTTTAAGGAGAGGCAAGGTATAAGCACTGGTTGAACATAGAAAATAAAATTTTATTCAATGCAATGCAAGTGAACAAGATTTTAGCCTTATTTAATTTTTTTTTTACTTCGGAGCCACACCCAGTCATGCTCAGGCTTACTCCTGGCTCTGTACTCAGTGATCACTCCTGGGGGCACAGGGGACCATACCCTGTGACATAGGGGTTTGAACTCTGGTCAGATGAGTGCAATGCAAGAGCCTTCCCTGAAGTGATATCATTCTGGGCCTTTAATTATCAATGTTGTCAGATTATTCAAGGATGACTGTAAGATAACAAAGAGCTTATAGAACACCAGTGGAGTGAAAAGATGTTTAACACTCTTATAATTTCATATCCAAGTTCCTCCACTTGTTAGTCTTTGGAAAGATTGTAAGCAGAACAGGAGATTGGAAAAACACCTCTCTCTCCCTCAGTTCTTCTGGGCTGGACAGAGGAGCAACTACTGTTGTAAGAAAGACAAAAGTCTCTACCTGTACACTTCTTTAAGAAATTTGGAGAAATTCCTTGGAATAAAACAGCCAAACGTGTTGTGTAGGTGAAAAGTCACTATGGTTGGGGAAAAAGGAAATAAAATTTACTTTATCCATAGAGGCAAAGGTGGTAAATCATTTGAGGTACATATTGTAAGAGGCATCCAACATGATGTACTTAAATAAAGTATTATAATGCCCAGGATGTATCTCTATGGTAAAAAATATACTTTGCAAATATGAGATCTTGGTTTTGATCCATAGCACCCTAAGCCCCATTTCCTCTCCTTCTTCCAAAAAACCCAAACTGTAAAAGCTCAAGTAAAAAATTATCATACACACACATACACACACACACAAATACAAATCAGTTCGCTGTCAAGCCACAAAGCAATCAACAGAACTACACCAGAGACAACCTCGATGTCCAAATATTCAGACAAGGAGTTTAGTGGAATGCAGCCATTGTTTCTAGGTAACTTCTTGTTTTGGAGAATTTGGGGTTTCCAATTCCCACTTCATTAAAATGTCATTTTAATGTTTTATTTTTACTTCTACAATTCTTGTCATTAATAACCTATAATTAAAATATGAGAAGGATCCTGCCTGTCAGTCTACATTTCTTTTGTTGTTGTTAGTTTTAGGACCACTCTTAGTAGGGAATACTCAGGGAGTCATTACTATGGTACTTGGGAACCACAAGCAGTGCCAGGTATCAAACCAGTCAGCCACATGCAAGGTTTAAGTGCCTTATGCCCTATATTATTTTCCTTTGGATAGAGGGATTAATAGTATCCATGAACAGATAGTTCTGTCAAAAGAGACAGGAACTACAAAGGAGACTCAGGAATGCCAAGGTGAAGAGATGAAACAGTGAAGGAATTAAACTGGATGACTACTTTATACCACAAGCAAAAATTAACTGAGTTTGGATTAAAGACTTGAATTTAAGACCTAAATCCATAGGATTTCCCCCAAGAAGACCTGGTTGTAACTTCCTTGGCAAAAATGTCTTGGTGATGATTTTATGAATGTAAAAGCCAAAATAAGTAAATGGGATGCCATTAATCTAAAACTTCAACACAACAAATGAAAGCATCAACAAAATTAAAAGGCAGTCTAGAGAATGAGATAAATCTGCAAGTTAGATCTCATTATTGTATGAGTTCTTCATATATTTTGTATATAAAGAAACTTGCAGATTGAAAAAGTGGGCAGGTCTGAATTGATATTTTATTCCATTCTAAGAAAAAAATATAAATAGCCAATAGTGCATAAAAAGATGATTAACATCAGGAAAATGCAAATCAAAACCATAGTAGGTACTGCCTCACATGTGTTAGAATAGCTGTTATGAAAAAGTGAAGAAAGAACAAGTGTCAGCAGAGGTGTGGAGAAAAAGGAACTCTAGTGCCCAGCTAATGGGAATGTAAGTTGGTCATTATGAAAAACGTTACAGAGAATCATCAAAAGTTGAAAACAAAGAGTCCAGAGAGATAGTACGGAAGTTAAGGTGTTTCCCTTGCTTTCCCTTGACCCTGCTTTGATTCTCCAGCACTTTATATGGTCACTAGAGCATTGTCGGGGATTGCTCCTGAGCACAGAGCCAGGAACTGGCAGGAATTGGCAGTTCCTTAGCACTGCAATGTGATAGACCTAATAGTCTATCAGTGGGTGAATGAATAAGGAAAAGTGCCATATATGTGCGTCTGTTTTAATTTATACATAGATAATATAATATTTCATTGCTATTAACCAAATAAAAAGAAAGAAACCTTGCTATTTGCAGCAGTATTGATGAACACAAAACCATTATGCTAAGTTAAATAAATGATAGGAAGACATATTATATGATCTCACTTATATGTGAACTCTTTCAAACAACAACCTACTAATAGTATATTATTAAAAGGACACTATGGGACAAACAAGGGGATTTATTCCTGAACAAGATGATTCAACCTACAAAACCAAAATAATATGATATGCGACAATAACAATACAGGAGAAAAATCACTATTTCTGTAGATGCAGATAGTATTTGATAAAACTCAACATCCATTTCTTACACAATATATTAAAACAACTCACAAATGGATCAGACTTACATGTAAGATCTAAAACTGTAGTATTCTGAGGGGAGGGGATGAATAGGGGGAAAGTTTTATGATGTTGGTTTTGACAATTTAATCATATTACACCAAAAGGAGCAAAAGCGAAGAAACCTAAATGGGACCACCTAAAACTGAAAACCTCCACAGTAAGATAAACAACCAAGAGTGTAAAAGAAACCTGTGTAATTGCAGAAAATATTTGCAAAACATGTATCTGATAATTTGTTAATTGCTAAAAATGTAAGGAATTTCTACAAATCAATAGTATAAAACTAATAGCCCCATTTTAAAAATGGGTCAATTTAGGCATTTCTCCAAAGAAGAAATACAGATGACAGCTGGTTATTTAAAAAAATCAACATTGCTAACCATCAGGGAAATGCGAATCAAAACTATAATGAGATATCACTTCACACCTGCCAGGTGACTATTATTAAAACAACAGCAACCACCAGGGACTAGGGAGCTAGGACGGGGTAAAGTGCTTGCTTTGCTGGCAGTCAACTTTGCTTTATGCCTGACATTATATGTGGTTTCCTGAGAACCACTGAGAGCAATCCCTGAGCACAACTGGGTGTGGCCCAAATAAGTAAAATTAGAGGATTCAAGAAGATAGTGCATGAAGTTAGGTTAGGCCACATGCAGATCATGTGCCCGATCACAATCACAAAATCCCCGTTAGTCATTGATTTCTTGAGCGGGCTCAGTAACCTCTCCATTCGTCCTTTCCCTGAGATCTTAGAAGTCTCTCTCCGCTTGGCCCTCTCAATGATATCGCACTGGAGGCTCTTTCAGGGTCAGGGGAATGAGATCCAGCTTGTTACTGGATTTAGCATATGAATACACCATGAAAAGCTTGCAAGGCTGTCCCATGTGGGCAGGAAACTCTCAGAAGCTTGCCAGTTTCTTCCAGAGGGAGAAGCAGGCTACAAGACATTGTGTGGCCGCTTTGTGGCTGCACGCTTCGGGGAGCTTGCTTTTAAGTCTCTGGGTGCTGACCGTTGATGGAATTACACACACCTGGGTTCCTCTGCCAGTACCTTCATGTGTGAAGCCTATCTGAACGTGTGGAGAGGGGCCTCGAGCATGGCTGTAGCTAGGCTCTGGTGGCCTTTTGCTGCTGGGAGCTCTGCTCGGGGTAGGGAGGGAAGCTGGAGCCCATCCCCTCCAAGGGGCCCCAGGGAAGATAGCCAGGCGTGTGGGCAAGAGACTCTGCATTGCTCTCTTCTGGGAGCTTGCTTTTAAGTCTCTGGGTGCTGACCGTTGATGGAATTACATACACCTGGGTTCCTCTGCCAGTACCTTCATGCATGAGGCCTGTCCGAACGTGTGGAGAGGGGTCTTGAGCATGGCTGTAGCTAGGCTCTGGTGGTCTTCGGCCACTGGGAGCTCTGCTCGGGGTGGGGAGGGAAGCTGGAGCCCATCCCCTCCGAGGGGCCCCGAGGAAGATAGCCAGGCATTCGGGCAAGAGACTCTCTGCCCACCATATGCCCAATCCCACTTGAATCCCCAGCACCACATGGCCCCCTAAGCATCATTAGATGTAGCCCTGGGGGGCGTTGGTACTGATATGTATAAATTTGGTGGTCCTTGCATACTGCCATGGTAGCCTGCTTGTCCTGTCATTACAGAGTCTAAGTAGCAACATATCTTTGGGTCCCACGGGGAACTGCCACCCAGTTGGTTGAGTATCACTGGAAGTGGTCCCCAAGCCCCATGAGTTCCTCTTAGAACTCCCCCACCCTCTAAATAGAGAAAGTGTTGAGGATAATATGGAGAAATTAGAACGCTGTGTACTCTTTTGGGGAATGTAAAGATGTTATAGCCACTATGGAAAACATATGGAGGTTTTAAAAAATATTAAAAATAGATCTGTGTGATTCAGCAGTCCCACTTTTGGGTATTCAGAAGAATTAAAATCAGAATCTTAAAAGAGTTACTAGCATTCCTATGTTTATTGTAGCAATATTGCCAATTGCCATGATGTGAAAACAATCTGAATGTTCATTGACAGAAGAATGGATAAAATGAGTAATGAAATATTATTCACTTTTAAAAGAAGGGACTTTTGCAATATAATGTGGACAAACTTAAGGATGTTGAATGTGAAATACCCTATCACAAAAGACACAATACTGCCTGACTCTACTTATATCAAGTATCTGAAATAGTACAATTAAGAGAATCAGAGTGAGATGATGGTTTTCAGAGGCTGAAAGAAAAAATTTTTGGAGTTACTAATCAGTGGATGTAATGGTGTTTTAGGTATGTGTTCTTCAGATCTTCTCTATAATATTGTATTTAATAGTCAACAATATTATATCGTACACTTAGAAACCTAAGAGAGCAGATCTTATGTTAAGTGTACTTAATAAAATTAATAAAAGTTTAAAAACAAAAATGCATATTTTTGTTATGTGTGTTTTACCATAAAAAAACTAAAGGAAAAATTAAAGCACTTCAAAAATAGGCAGAATGAAAATAATGTAGCATAAACAGTGAAATAGTTAATGTGTGACCAGGTAAAGTTTAAGCTCTGTCCTCAGAGTGAGGATGATACAATAAAAGAACAATACAAAAATGAAAACAATGTAGCTAGCATTTAGTATAATTGTGGATCAGGCACTACAATGAATGCCTTATAAACCTGCCATTTAGCAAACATTTTCTAGGGGCTTCCCATCCTATGGTGGGGGAACTCAAGGGACATCCTGTACAGGCTAGGTGGCTCAGTACTTGGGCTACTTGGAAGGCTATCAGGGCTGCACCCTTGTGCTCTGGAAGCCGCACCTTTCTGGGGCAATTCTCTGCATGTGTGACCGAGTTCTTGGGGTTGTGCATGCCAGGCATGTGCTCCAATCCTTTGATTATCTCCTAGGCTTTGGCAAGCATTTTTTGTAAACCTTTATAGTAAATAATTTTAGGTTTACAGGCCACATATGATTTCTTGTATATAATGTTCTTTGGTTTCTGTTCGTTGGAGATTTTGCTTTTACTACCTTAAAAAATGTAAGGACTTTTTTGGTTTTTTTTTTTTGGGGGGGGGGCCACATCCAGAGGTGCTTAGGGCTTACTTCTGGCTCTGTGCTTAGGGATCACTCCTCTGGAACTTATAGGGTACTTGGGGGCAAACTCAGGTTAGCCGCATATGAGGCAAGTACCCTACCTGCTGTACTCTGGCCCCTAAAAATGTAAGAACTATTTTTAGCCTGAGAACTATGCCAATATCTGAAAGCAATCTGCAGGCCAGTCCTCCTAGGTCTGTGATTTGCCTACCCCCAAAGGACCTTCAGTTTCTTATCTCAGCATATAAGGCTAAGTAACATAATTCTAACTTCATTGTATGTCCCTGAAGATTTCATAAGAAAAACAAAGGCACATACAAGGTAAGGTAATTGTTCTATTTCCATGATTTTTTTGCTGCTATAGAAGGGACATTAAAACTATAATAAGTAATCCACCATTTTAACATTAAAAGCAACCTCATATTACTTCTCAGTCCTGGCCTTCATGCAGCATATTTTAAAGGACACTAATATTTCAATATGTAAAAATAACTTCAGTGTTCCTATTTTTAAATTCTCATTATCATTTTTTATAATCTAATAGATTGTTTAAAAATTTATCAGCAGGATTCTAGTCATGAAGTTTCTTTTCTTTTGCGGGGAGCATATGCAGTGATGTTCAGGGCTTATTGTGCTCAGTTTTATTTATGCCAAGGATGTGAGACCACCTGGAGTGCCAGGGATTCAACCCGGATCAGATACATGCAAGGCAAGTGCCTTGCCCACTGTGCTGTCGCTCCGGCTTTCAATCGTGCGGTTTCACCAGAACTGTTGTGGATTTATTTTTCCCTTCTCTATTTTTCAGCCAGTGATCACAAAACAGGAGGGATTAGTTCCAAAGGAGGGAGAAGAGATGTGTAAAAAATAGCTTGGGAGAACTGAAAATGGCACAAAGATGTGAGTGGGTGGGTTAGAATCATCAAAATAGAGCATCCTATATCTAAAAGATCAATTTATATTTAAGAATTTGTTCAATGTTTGCTTTTGGTGTTATTCTTGATTTTGGTTTGTTGTACAGAGTTACTTGTTATCTTCTTTGTCATTCTCCCAGCAATGGTGCTATTTGTACTTTGTACTTTATTATCATTATTCCTTAAAATAATTTTTTTTGAAAAAAAACCTCCTGCTTCCTTTTCTTTATCTCACTATTCTTGGTAGTTTTTTTCTAGCAATGACAAGGTAGCATTTCCCTTTCCTCTTACATGTTTTCCTTTGCCCATAATCCATCCTTTGATTATTTTTGGAGGGCCACACCCAGTTGTGCTCAGGGCTTACTCCTGTCTCTGTACTCAAGGATCACTCCTGGCCGACTCTGGGGATTATATTTGGTGCCAGGGACCTGAGTTGACCACATGCAAGGCAAATGCCCCTCCCACTGCACTATTAATTCATTTCCCTAAATACTTTGATTTTGAAAGAAATGAAAATACAATTTATAATCGAACAAACTAATGATCTCTGTATATCATTATATTGTAGCCTGGGTCCTTTGGGGTCCTGGGAACCATAGCTGTTTTTTACAATACTAAGAGCTATTTACTGTCCTCATTTTCCTGAATTAATATGTACCTTATAATTTTGTTTTAATTTCTAATATGGTAGATATTAGTATGAAATATCCACAAAAACTCTTTAGGGTCTCATTTTTAGCAGTGTAAAGGAATTCAAAGAGCAAAGGTGTTTGAGAATGGTTAATATAGTTAGTATTATCAGCAAAGATTTAATAAGCACATTTGATTTTCAGACAGAATTCTAGTCCCTTGAACTAAAGTGGCAGAATCTTTCCTCAAAGATATTAGAAATTGGTAGGAGGGTAACGCAAGGCAAAAGCAACCTCATATTACTTCCCAGTCCTGGCCTTCATGCAGCATATTTTAAACATGTACTAATATTTCAATATGTAAAAATAACTTCAGATGAATAAGGGATGAGGAGCTAATAACTATATACACAGGAGCTAATAACTATATACACAGGCAACTATATACACAGGCAATTATACAATGCTCTCAACTATAATTAAAGAGTACACATTGAATATGCTCACCAAAGAGGGATCAGGTATGCGTCTCAAATGTTAAACACATGCCTTCTGAGTTTGATCCTCTGCAACCCTATTGCTTCCAGAGCATCACCAGGCCAAGTACCAATAAGAATTGCTCCTGGTTCCAAAGCACAGCTCAGATGTGCCACCTCACCTACAACAACAAATAGTAACAACAGTGGGCTGCAGAGAGAATATATTGGGTAGGGTGCTGGACTTGCATGCGGCTGATCCATATTTTCTCCCCTGCATCCAGTATGGTCCTCTGAGCCCTGCCATGAGGGATCCCTGAGTACAGAGCAAGAAGTAAACTCTGAACACCACCAGGTATTGCCCCCAAAGTAAACAAACTCTAACAAAAGTAAAGAAAAAAATAAGTATATGCATTGAGATGATATATGTGTTAGCTAGAGGGGGAGAATCCTTTCTGATGTTTACTTTCGTGTTAAACATATCTCAGTAAAGCTATGGTGGGGGAAATCTCAGTTTAGGGGAGAAGATAGTACATAGTATGGGAATCCTGAGGGAATGACTTATAACTATTTGTGATTATAGGGCTGGTTGTGCAAGGATTAGTGAGAAATTTGAACCATATACAGTAAGCCTGTTTAGAGATCATCACTGAACCACTGAGCTTTAAAGATCAGGTTTGAGTATGTCAGTGAAGGCCTGTGGGTAAAAGGCTTTCTCAAGCTTCAGTTGCAGAGGTTTGGAAGCCAAGAGAGTGGTGTGTGCAAGGTAACCTAGTCAGGTCTGAGTTCTAGTATATAGAGAGGATCTCTGCAGTGAGTGGTGATGTGGCTAGAAATGTGGTAGGATCCAGTCTTAGTCATTTGGGGCCTATCTTTAGTCAAAAAAGAAAGGGTTAGACTTCATCCTTAGAAGGAGAATGCCACTTATTTTTTGCAGTTTTTTTTCATTGCTTCTTTTGATACATGAATTTTGTTTGTTGAAGTAATTTTAATTATTGCCTTATTTTCTAAACGTTTCACATATACTAGTAACTTATACATCCCCATTTTATGTATGAGTAAATAAAAAGTTCAAAGAAGTTAAGGACATAAAGTTATGTAGGTGGCAAAATGACATTTGAATCCAAGCATCCTTGTTCAGAATCGGCACTTCTGTCTGAAATATTAGCCCCTCTCACTACAAAAGAGAAAAGGGTCTAAGAGGTGACCATCTAGATATACAGTTATCCTCATAAGTGAAAACTAGTTCTGTGAATGTGTTGTAAACTCGAATTGTGCATTTTGAAGAGGAGAGATTTCTGGTTGTGAGTTATATCTCAAAAATATAACTTCCTATGTGAGAGGCATAAAACAGTTATAGATGTAACTCAGATAAAAAGGCAAGCTTCTGACACACTCTAACAATAAAATTTTTCTATTAACATTTGTTGGTAGACAGTTAGCAAATGGGCTCCTAATAAGCTTCTGTGACTGTAACCCCATAGGAGCTTCAAATGCAGGTTATGAGGCATATGTGTAAATTGGGTCACAGCCTTCTTTGTGGTTATATGTAGAAATTCAAAGATTTTTGCAGTGAATGTGTATAAAATAAGCTTTTTCTGTCTCTGGCTGGACTTTCTGTCTGCTTTTCTAGCACACTTCAGTGAAGTCTCTGCTATTTTAGGTGATACATACATAAATTTGTGTTTTTGGTTTAAAAATAAAGTGCTTAATATCTGCTTGTAAATAATGGTTTTTCCTGTGCTCTGTTATAACTTTAAAAATAGCAGAAAAATAAGCCATGCTATATGCTTGTATTCCAATTGAAATGCAATTTTTGCAGTTCATGGCATTAGGGAAACATTTGCCTATTTTTCTGTGAAACAGAACTTAACTATAGCTTTTAAAACACAATAATAAGTGTAATAGAAAGGAATTGTGTGGTAAATATTCACCATCCATTTAGCGCTAATGGGTAGTAATGATGATGTGTTTGCTTGTTAAAGTTAATGTCTATAAGAAGTATTTCCATTTTTTTAAACGCTAAATAGAGAAATGCTAGAGCTAAACAGGGGAGCCAGGAAAGGAAGAATGACAGATAATAAATGTATAAAGATTAGCAAATTTTTAGATTCAATAATGAGAAAATTAATTTCAAATGTGCATCATTTTAAATAATCATTGAAGTGTAACTCTGACAGTTTCTTGTAACTAGCACAGTTTTCAAGAAATTTTGTTTCCTAGATCTTTGAAATAATTTGAGTGATAGATTTCACTACCATGTGTGATGCTAGTATGATCGTTTTAGCAGATTATTTATATTTATCACAATGTGGAAACAACCTATATATTCATTAACTGAGAAACAAGTAAATTAAGTGTGGTACTTATGTAATTGAATACTGCTTGTCAGTAAAAAAGAAATATACATCACAACATGGATGAGCCTTGAGAAAAGATTATGCTAACAAAAAATTGGGTCATAAAAGACTATATATTGTTTGGGTTCTATTATTTATTTATTTATATTTATTTTTTTTAAATTTCATTGAATCACCATGAGATAGTTACAAGTTTTCATGTTTGGGTTACAACCACAATGATCAAACACCCATCCCTCCACCAGTGCACATTCCCCACCACCAATATCCCCGGTATACCTCCCTTTCCCACCCTCCCCCTGCCTCCATGTTAAAGACAATACTCCCCATACTCTCTCTTTACTTTTGGGCATTATGGCTTGCAACACAGACACTGAGAGGTCATCATCTTGCATCCATTATTTACTTTCGGCATGCATCTCCCATCCCAACTGATTCCTCCAGCCATCATTTTCTTAGTGATCCCTTCTCTATTCCATCTGCCTTCCCCCCTCCACTCATGAAGCAGGCGTCCAGCTATGGGGTAATCCTCCTGGCCCTTGTATCTACTGTCCTTGGGTGTCAGGCTCATGTGATGTTACTCCACAAATGAGTGCAGTCCCTCTATGTCTGTCCCTCTCTTTCT
Source organism: Sorex araneus (assembly GCF_027595985.1). Taxonomy (NCBI): domain Eukaryota; kingdom Metazoa; phylum Chordata; class Mammalia; order Eulipotyphla; family Soricidae; genus Sorex; species Sorex araneus. The sequence goes on along the minus strand of NC_073304.1, from coordinate 89,117,969 downwards.
GACTCATTTCACTTAGCATGATACTCTCCATGTCTATCCATTTATAAGCAAATTTCATGACTTCACCTCTCCCAACAGCTGCATAGTATTCCATTGCGTAGATGGACCAAAGTTTCTTTAACCAGTCATCTGTTTTAAGGTACTCTGGTTGTTTCCAGATTTTGGCTAGTGTGAACAGTGCTGCAATGAATATATAGGTACATATGTCATTTCTACTGTGCTTTTTTGCATCCTCGGGATATATTCCCAGAAGTGGTATTGCAGGGTCATGTGGAAGCTCAATTTCTAGTTTTTGAAGGACTATCCATATTGTTTTCCAGAAAGGCTGGACCAATCAGCATTCCCACCAACAGTGAAAGAGTGGCCCCCATCCACGCCAGCACTGGTTGCTTTTGTTCTTTTGAATGTGTGCCAGTCTCTGTGGTGTGAGATGATATCTTATTGTTGTTTTGATGTTTAAAAATTAATTTATTTTGGTTTTTGAGCCACACCTGGTGGTGCTTGGGGGAACATGTAATGCTGGAATTGAACACAGGGTGTCTGCATTCAAGGTATGTGCTCCAGTCCTTTGAAGTACCTCCCTGGTCACAGATATTAATGTTAGAGACCATCCCAGCAGTGCCTGGCCAGGCAAGGCAGTGATATTTGGACCCAATAGTGCTCAGGAGGTCATGTGGTACCAGGGATCAAACTTAGGGCCTTATACATACAAGGCATGTGCTCTACAATGTTAGCCATCTTCCCAGTTTTTTTAATGGTGTTTGTATGAAATATCTAGTATATGCTAGTGTTTGGAGGAGAAAAGTATATTTATGATGATTATCTAGGACTAAAAGAGAAGAGGCTGGAAAATGGGGAGTGAATGCTAATAGTTAAAGTTAAATAGTTAAATTCTTTTTAGGATGATAAAGTGCAAAGGTTTCACAGACCTGGTGCATACTCAAAAGAACTGAATTGGAGGAGAAAGAGACAGTACAGTGACTTGCATGTGACTGCTTTAGTAGACCCTGGTTTGATCCTTGGCCATATATGGTCCCCCAAACATAACCAGGGCTCACTCCTAAACACAGTGCCAGGAAGAGCCCCCGAACACTTCTGGATGTGTGCCACCTGCCCCCCTCCTCAAACAAAAGTTAAACAACAAAACTACTGAATTTTAGACATAAGTAAATGAATTATATAGAATGTGGTATAGTTTAGTAGTGCTGTTTATGTCTCTCAACACTTAGATTGATAGCTTAAACACTGAAAAGTTTGAAAATATATATTGTGAGCAGGGGAAGTAAAAGATGATTATACAAAATGTCTAATGAAAACTGTTCCATTAAACTACTTCACAGTTTTGGGGTTGGAGTGATAGCACAGCAGGTAGGGCATTTGCCTTGCACGTGGCCAACCCAGGTTCAATTCCCAGCATCCCATATGGTCCCATGAGCACTTCCAGGAGTAATTCCTGAGTGAAGAGCCAGGAGTAACCCCTATGCATTGCTGGGTGTGACCCAAAAAGCAAAACAAAGTAAACTGCTTTACAGTTTTAAAAAGAGGACTTTTATGCTTAGAAACTAAAAATATTTAATTCCTATTTTTTCTATCTTTGGAGGAACTTTGGATTCTGAAATAATTGTTAAAATGACTGGACAGCATTTCCTGGCAGGGTCTTGGAAGCTAATATGGCTGAAGTTGATGCACTCAGTGGGCACAGGAGCTGGCTGTGTTCCCAAGACTAATTATGTTAGGGCAAGAGGCACAAGGACAGCACATCCAATGCAACAGGCACAAAAACATTTTTCTTACTGATTGATCAAATATGTCCTAGTCATGTCTGTCTATCATTGGACAACAGGAAAAGTCTCCCCACCAGACTGCTGAAATTCCTTCTATTCTTCTCTGAGTATCCCAGAGTTTGATGGTAGGCAAACCTTTTGTTTGGAGTTCTCATCTTTTATCCATTCTCTTTTCTTTATTCCCTTTAGGTCTCCTGACCATCGTCTAAAAGGGGCTGTGTGTGAGTGGTGAACAGTGATTCACTCACTCTTTCAGACATACACAGTGAACAGCTGGGAGCACAGCTAGCTTCTGTTTCCCAATCTTTGTCTCAGTGATGGTCAAGTGAGTCAGTGAGACCTTGAGTTCAATTCTTCTCTAATATCCATTTGGTTAGTGTATAAAGTAGGTGGGATGGGATGGATACGCTGTGGATTGGGAACTGATTGAAGCCTTATAAAGTATTTTTGAACTCTTACTCTTTCTATAGACCAGAATGAAAATTGACTTTAGAATCCTGGAAAAATATGGATATCCTTAAGTACACATGAATGCACATACTTAATTCCAAATGAGTTCTCTCTTTGAGATCTTCATTTCCTTACCATGATTTTTCCATGGCTCTTTCAATTTAGCCTTCATTTATATTAATTTGTTAGATATATTTATTTTAAAAAATGCATTCTTACAGGCTGAAGATGATTCCTTCTGGCCTAAGCCTCATTTTTCTAAGTGTTGGTGATAACACTCCTAACCACTCCCTTTTCAGAATCTCTTCAAATTGAACTCAACTTGTTAGATTCAGCTACATTGTCTCATGCAAATGCATTCAGACTTTTTAGAATATTTTCAATGAATACATATTTGTCTCCTCCCCTAATCAGAATATTCTCTGAAGACTACCTATTGATTAACCAACTCTATGTGGTTTATATCTAAACTTGTGGTCCAGGATAGTGGATATGTTCAAGAGGTTAAAGGTACCTGCATAAAACAAGAGTAATAAGGGGCGAGGGAGTTGACTCAAGTGGTAGAGCACATGCTTTGCATATGTCAACCCTCTGAGTTTGATCCTCAGTTTCTCATGGTTCCCTGAGTGTCACCAAGTTTGATACTGGTGTCCCCAAACATTGTCAATGACCCCTATATTAAGAATAAAGGAGAGGGGCTGGAGTGATAGCACAGCGGGTAGGGCGTTTGCCTTGCACGCGGCCAACCCGGGTTCGAATCCCAGCATCCCATATGGTCCCCTGAGCACTGCCAGGGGTAATTCCTGAGTGCAGAGCCAGGAGTAACCCCTGTGCATCGCCAGGTGTGACCCAAAAAGCAAAAAAAAAAAAAAAAAAAGAATAAAGGAGAATGTATAATGCCAGGTAGACTGCTTCTTCTATTAAGTATGATAATCACCATAAAAATCAATGAGTCAGTCATTAGGGCAAAACTTTTCAACTGTGCAGTAGCTAATGCCAGGGTTATCTACATTTTAGAGAGTTGAGAATCACTAGGGATAATAGTTTTAAATTTTTCTATCTTCATCTGGAGTAGTAGGAATGTAGTTCATCTGTAGAGCATTTACCATGCTTGTGTGAGACCCTGGCCATTTGATCCTCTGACAAAAAAGAAAAAAATGCTCAACTCCTTTTAAACTTGTGATTCATATTCTCTTGATATAGCGCCTAGAAATCTCTACTTAAAAACTCTATGCAAGTGACTAATGCCATCAGTCATCATTATGAGAGGAAACAATAGCACAATCCCTTTTTTAATCTATAAGGTGAATAGCACTGTGCTATTATTGCTCCAGCCCCAAAATGAAAGGTTTTGAATGTGTCCTAATGTTGTATTCCTACTTAGGCTAAAACTGAGCTTATTTTCAGTAACTAGAGTTTAGGTAGGAGGGGTGTTTTTCCTTCCCTCCCTCCCTCCCTTCCTCCCTTCCTTTCTCTCTCTTTCTTTATGTTTTTCTTATGTTGATTAAGTTACCAAAAGGAAAGCCAGTAAAAATTGTTCAATTAGAAAATTTGGTTAAACCCTTACCAGACTATCTTTTAAGATGTGAAACTCTGTGTTTCTATATAGAGAATTTAGGTTTATTTAGATGTGTCTATAATTTCAGAGGTTATTCATATGTCTATCTCCATAGCAAACCTGAAGCCATCCCAGAGCTGGCCCTCTCTATGGTAGTTGCAAGCAGACAACAAAAGATTATGCTTTTGTATCTTGGATACTGATAAACCTAGGCAACAAACAGTCTCTGTATCTCTTTAGGGAGTCAAGCTATACATCCAGTTTTAAGGAAAGTAGAATAGAACAGTGGTTTGGGTCAGAATAGGAACCAGCACCACACCCCAGTTTGCTTTCTCTTCCCTTTCTCTGAAACTGACGACTGTAATTTCTGAATATACTTTAATGCTTTTTTTGTCATTATGTCTTTTTTTCCATGACCATGTGATGGTATTACATACATGTTGGAGAAATGGTTTTGGCTCCCCCAGGGAGGTTATGGTAGATTACTTTAGTGCTCAAAATGTGGTCCATCTGGGAGGCACTACATCAGAAGATCATTTGCCCTCTTTGTTGAGGTTGTTTCCAACTTGCTGACTTCGTTTCTTTGTTAATGACTCCCTTTGTACACCTGAATATCTTGGTTTGGAAGATAGGCCCAGCTTCACAAACCCCTACCTTGAAGCATTGTTTTAAATATCAAAAAAGATTAAATAAAAAAATTGTGGTCCATGAATCAACAGCAGCATCACCTGGGAGCTTGTTATACTTCATAATCTCAAGCCCCACTCCAGATTTATAGAATCAGAATCTGTATTTTAACAAGATCCCCAGGTGATTTGCGTGCATTTTAAAGGTGAGAAGTATTGGCTGAGGGAATTAGGACTATTTATTTTACTTGTCACAAGGACACTGTTTTCCAGCTTCTTTTGATCATTAAAATGGCTGTGAACATGCCAGGATGTACTAGAAGTAAAACATATTGGTGTGAGTGAAGTGTTTATATGTGGGATGAATGGCTTTTATGCAAGAGTCATAACATTCAGTGTAAAATTTTTGATGATGTTGCCCTTAATCTGGGAACCCAAAGGTTGGTGCATCATCCTTTTGCTTTCCTGTATTACTCCTCCTTAATTTGCAAAGCTAGCACTTTTACTGTAAATAGCAAATCAATTTTACAAACTCAAAAGATAATTTTTTTCTTTTGGGGGTCACACCTGGTGATGCACAGGGGTTACTCCTGGATCTGCACTCAGAAATTACTCCTGACGGCGCTCAAGGGACCATATGAGAAGCTGGGAATCGAACCCGGGTCGGCTGTATGCAAGACAAATGCCCTACCCACTGTGCTAAAACTCCAGCCCCCATCAAAAGATAATTTTTAAAGATTTGCTTTTCATGAAGACTTGTTGCAAAGGTGACTTTGTCTATGCTTGATGCATATGTCTAATTATTTTAATATGTGATGTTTAAAGGAAATGAATGTAAAAAATGTAAGCAGTAAAGTGTGAAGTTGAGTCTTTTTAAAGTCCTAGTTGTGAGTGTGGTTTCATAGGGTCCCTTTTCTAGGTATCACAAGTGTCAATCACCATTGGCAAAGAAATAGCTGCCCTTGGGGATCATTATTTTTTTCCAACTTTGTGGATCCCAGCAGACCCAAGCCTTTAGCAGAAACTATCTCCTAGATTTCTTTTTTTGCTAGAATTTCATTTTGTAAAGAATATACTTTGCGTTTAGATAAAAGCCAGGTTGACCAGTGAGAGTCACATTGGCATTGAAGTTCTGAGATTATATTTTGTTTGTATTGTGACTCTCAACTTTGGGGAATGGAACCTTCCATTTCTGGTGGCTTTAGGTCTCTGACTCCTGCTAATGCACACACCACAGCAATGTCAGACCAGGTTTGTGCCATTGTCAATCCTTTAAAAAGGTGACATTTCATGTTAGGCTGCAGTTCCTGTTGTCCAAAATCTATTCCCCAGCACTGGCACACAAAAAAGCACTGAATTTGCTATGATTGCATGCAGATATTTGAAAAGTCAGATGACTGTATGAAACAGTCTGTTAGGGGTGGTGTTGGAGGAAAACAAGAACAAGTTGAAATCACTTGTTTGGGAGTAATATTTTGGCATGGTTTCTTTGAAGTTGTACAAATATAGTTTGTCCTTGTTCCCAGCTGGGCACAAAGTAGCAAACATTAAAAAAGATACTCATCTAAATCTCCAGGACCAATAGATGGTTCCCCTCTGTGTTTGCTTGTATACTCTTCAAGAGGGCTGAAGACAGGTCCCTCCCACACAGGCTGCTCTGCTTGCTTAAAGCATTTCCTTCAAATCTGCTCTAGCATCACCTTTTGAGGTTAGTACAGTTGTCAGACTAATAGGTACTGTGCCATACTGACTTGGATGTTTTCATAGCCATGTTATTCTGAGTGTTCAGATCTGACCCAGTGTAAGATTTTTTTGTCTTCGATTTTTTGTGGTGCCAGGGAGCAAACTAAAAAGCCTTATATCTGCAAGGAAATAAAGTCTCCAGATACTTGCCCGAAGTTTCTGACAGCACAGTTGTAGAAAGAGAGTGACACTTTCACTTGCAATTCCTATCAGGTGAGAGCAGTTATTGGAGGGTTTTTTTTTTTTTTGCAGGGGTGGGAGTGTGTGTCACACCCAGCGATGAACAAAGGTTACTCCTGGCTCTGCACTCAGGAATTATTCCTGGCAGTGTTCAGAGGACCATATGGGATGCTGGGAATCGAACTCAGGTTGCCTGTGTGCAAGGCAAACGCCCTACACGACCACTGTGCTATCGCTCCAGCCCAATTGGGTTTTTTTTTCCCCTTCCATTTACTAATTCTTCACTTACCAACGCTGATGCAGTGGATTTTACCATTAAAAGCAGTTATTTATGGCTGTAGTGATAGTAGAATGGGTAGGGTGCTTGCCTTACTCATGGCTGTCCCAGATTCAATCACATATCATCCCCTAAGCACTGCCAGTAGTGATCCCTGAGTGCAGAGTCAAGAGTTAGCCCTGAGTATCTCCAGATGTGGCCCAACAAAATGAAACAAAAGAAGTAATTATTTAGGGACTGACAGTACGGTAGGTAACTTCATACAACTGAGGTGGGTTTGGTCCCAAAAAATACATATATTCCTAGATCACCACCATGAGATCGCTCATGGTGGTGCTTAAGGAATAAACCAGGAGTAAAACCAGAGCCAGCCAGGAATAAACCCTGGGCACCACTGAGTGTGGCCCCAAAATAAAAGAAACAATAGAAAGTAGGTGTTTATTTCAGAGAACAAAGGGGATATTTATTAGACTTCTTATCTCACTATCTTTATGCAGAGAAAAAAATCTTGCCTTCTATAAACTAGTCAAAGCATATTTGCATCAGTACGTAAATCTGATTAACTATTATACATAAATCTATAAATACATTTTTGTTGACATATTTTTTGTATCTTATGGCTGTTAATTCACTACCATGCATTTTGTATGTTCCAAATCAGACTCCATATGTTGTCATTTGAAATATCCTATGCAGATGCAGCGAGGGTCACTCATTCTCCTCCTTCCTCTTTGCTACACTTCGGTTTGCTTCTGGTCTTTCCCAGTGGGTCATAGACCTGTGTGACAATTGTTAAACACTGTGGTGACTATTTGAACTTTGAGCCAAAGAACACATTTGTGGTTTATGCACTAAATTGGGCAACATTGGCCCTCTTGAAAATTCTGTTATAAAATCAGGGAGAAGGCCCTAATGTCTGAAGCATAGGCTTTCCATGCTGGAGTCCTGGGATTGATCCCCAGCACCAAATGATGCACCAGGCATCAAAGGAAGCAACTCTTGAGCAACTATGCTATAAACACCCCAAAGCCCTGCTGGGTGTGGCTCAAAATCCAAACCCTTCCCTTTCCCCTCTAAAAAGAGGAAAGTTGCTTTCTATAAATTTGTGATACAACTCTGTTAAATTAGTAAGACACTAGGAATATACTTCAGTATTTTTAAAGTGGGCATAAAGTTTAAGTGTTGCATATGTGGTTAAATAGATTAACTTGATTAATTATGGCCATAATATACTCTATCATTTATGGAGAGCAAATTAATCAGCCTTCCTAGAGTGTTTTGTAATTGGGTAAGCTGTAAGGCCATGCTATACCCAGTCAGGAATGCTTCTGAGTGCAGTATACATTTGGAGGTGCTAGGGCAAGAACAGGGAGAAGATACTGGGCGGTCCTTTGTACAGGGATTCTAGTCAGCTATGCCAGGAGGGAACAAGGTATGTGAACTCTGGGAAAACTTTAAAACTTTGCAACAGGGAAATGAATTCAGAGAAGAAATACAAAACTTAATGAAGTTTTTAAAAATGCAAACAAGAGAGAAAATGACCTGTAGGTAAATAAAAACCTGGTGCAGTCACATCTGATAGGCACTCTCTCTTGGGTGGGAAGTGTTAGGGTCAGTCTGAAAACCATACTAAGTAGATTAGGGAAATTGTGAATCCTCTGAGGATCCTTGTTAAACATACAGTGCTAGACCTGTCTCTTAGTGATTCTGATTCAGTTGGTCTGAGATGGGCTCCCCAGTGTTTACAAGTGCTCCACGTTAAGTCTTGCTGATTTAGAGATGTGCTACGGTGCTACCCCAATTTCTTCTCTGTCTCTCTCTCTCCCTCCCTCCCTCCCTATTTTTCTCACCAGGGACTTGGAGGAGGGCATTGCTTGGGCTTCACCTGGCAGTGCTCAGAGCTTATTACTGACTGCACATAAGGATCACTTTTGGTGGGCTCAGGGGACTGTCTCTGATGCCAGGGATTAAACCTGGATCAGTTGCATGCAAGGCATGCACCTTACCTGTTGTACTTTCTCTCCAGCCCCCTAATTCTACTGACTTGTCTGGGACTCTGTGTGACCTGGATACCTAGGGATACACTGAGTGACGCATAGTGAATCACTGACTCATGGAAATGTTACATCTGTGGCTATAATAGTTTTATTGTTGCTTTCTACAGAGGCCATTTAAATATATTCCTTAATGAATTTTCCTAGAACTGTTTATCAGCCCAACTGAAATTTGTTTGAGTTTGATCTGATTAAAGAGATAATGGAATGACTTCTTTGAACTCATTGTCCCTTTATCTTCCAAAATGTCTTTTAAAATATTAGTGTACCTATATCAACAGCTCTCCATGAATAGTAATTATAAGATGAAATAAGACTTACCACTTTGGGTTTACGGTAGATAAATAGGCATACCTAAAATAATTTTACTATAGTAAAAAATATTAAATAAGGTGGAGAATAAAACTTAGATTTTTCTATGCTTTCTCCACTTGATAATTCCAATTCCTATTCAAGTTTAAATTAAATAATTTTTTAGGAGAAGAAATCAGTTTTCCTTCTATGTGTCTTTCTCTTTGTCCGTCTCTGGTGATATCAAATTTTAAATTTGTTTTTTGACTTAAAAGAGGCAAATATGTAGTCCTTTAAAGTGACATAGGGCCTCCATACTAATATATTTCTTTAACTTGTAAAAGGTAGCATATTCTGGGTGAGATAAAATATATAATTACTATAACACAAAATAGAAGTTTCAGAAGAACTTTATAGGAAGAGATAATACTAGTTGTTGGGTCAACAAACAACTTTATGAAGATTTCACTTGTGACAGGCCTTTAAACATATCGGTTGATGTTTTGGAAATTGAAATGGGGGTGGGGTAGAGGATTTCAGGCAGAGAAATCAGGATAGGAACATGGATCGAGCAAAATTCTAAGTGTAAAGACTCCATTTCACTAGAGCAGAGGGCAAGGTATATTAGCAGATTAATCTAGAAAATGTCAGTTAGCTAAGTGGTTTTCAAACATCTTATACCTTCAGGCTGGGCTCCCAGGTTGGTGGTTGAAAACCATTGATTTACCACATGTTCTCTGTTGGGAAAAGTAAGGAAACTACATTTAATTTATCCTGGGGAGCAAATAAATTTTGGATAGAGTTGTTACACCATTAGAATATAAATTCCACAGAGCTGGGGACATAGCTCAGAGGTGGAACCCATGCACTTCGCCAGTATGAGATCCTGGATTTGATCCCAGTGTGCACACTCATGTGCTTACACACACACACACACACACATATGTAAGGTCTATGAGATCATAAAACCTATATCCTCAGAGTCTAGCTTGGCATTTGATGAATACCTTACAAATATTTGTGTCTCCAGTAATGTTTAGGACTGAATTATAGCAACATTCATTTAGTAGGACCATGGGGAACGAGTTATAGGGGAATTCTGAGACCTGTGAAACCAATTTGAAAGTGATTACAGTGATTTGGGTAAGAATTATTGAAGAGCTCTCTAGAATGGGAGGAATGGTGGAGGCTGATTTGTAAGACATCATGGAAGCAGAATGGGAAGAACCAGACAATGCATAAGCAGGAAAAAATTCTCTCAGTGAAAGGCCTAAGACTCCCAAAAAGAGATTGAAAATGATAAAAACCCTAAAAATAAATCAGTTTCATGAAACAGATGAAACATTTAGTTCCTCCTTTAAATTTCAGACTTAGAACCATTAAATCAAAATCAACCAGTACCCATGCCCTTCTCGGCGCCCCCCCACCTTTTTATTTATTTATTTATTTACCACAGGCTGGAGCGATTGCACAGCGGTAGGGTGTTCGCCTTTCATGAGAGCCCAGCAATCTACCAAGAGTTTCGATCCCCCCACGGCAGAGCCTGGCAAGCTACCCGTGGCGTATTTGATATGCCAAAAACAGTAACAATAAGTCACACAATGAGAGACGTTACTGGTGCCATCTCGAACAAATTGATGAACAATGGGATGACAGTGACAGTGATTTTTTTGCCACACCTGGTGGTAGTCGGGGCTCTCCTGCCTCTGAGCTAGGGATCACTTCTGGTGGTGCTTATGGAACCAATGTGGTACCAGGGATCAAACTCATATTGGCTGCATGCAAAGCAAGCACCTTACCCACTTTACTATTGCTCTGCCCCCCAAAAAAAAATTTAGAAAAAGATATAGTTCATGATCTGTTACTCCTCCATTCTTACCAATCAATGAGGCTTTCAATGAGGACAACTAATCCATTCTGTTGTCAAGCCTGAGTTTTACCCATAATTTCTTTCATTGTGTGAACACTTTATTTTCCCTTTCTGCTCTTAGAGAAAACAGAGAAAGGAGAGTAGAGGCTCAGGTAGCACAAAGTTTAAAGAAAAAAAAAGTTGTTAATTTTTGAAGAACAAACTTCCTTTTAGATAAAGGAAATTAAGATAAAAGTTAGAACTAGAGATGGAGAGAGTGTAGACAGTGGTTGAGGCAATTGCCTTACATGAGGCTGACTTTGGTTTGATTACCAGCACTACATACAGTGCCCTGAGCATCGCCAACTGTGACTCCTGAGTACAAAGCCAAGAGTAGCCCTTGAGCATTGTTTAGTTGTTGTCCAAAGAACCCACCCCGCAAATTAACTTGATTTTGGTGTTGGGTTTCTCTTTCCAAAAAGAAGTTTGTTGAGGTCTGGAAAGATAGCAAGGTTAGGGTGCTTGCTTTGTAAATAGCCAACCCTGATTCAGACCCGTGACACCAAATATGATCCTCTGAGCTCTGCCAGGAGTCACTTCTGAGCATAAAGCCAAGAGTAGTCCCTGGTATCTCTGACTGTAGCCCCAACCTCCCAAAGTTTGTAGAAAGGAAGGAATATTTAATAAAAACCTATTTATTTAAAAGGCTACAGCCTATATACCTTCTAAAGATAACCTCGGAAACTTTGCAGAACTCCATTTACCATCCCCCATCATAAAATTGCATTCACATTAATGTGCTCTAATATATCTTCTTCCTCTTGAGCTTAGAAAAAAGGAGCTAAATTAGTTCAGGAAAGCATTAATTATGGACTGTACCATGGGTGCTCTCTCTGCTAGGAACTGGTGCAGGAGGAACCTCCTAAGATGTTTCCTGGACTTAAGGAATTTTATATTCCTGATTGAAGAAATAAGCCACATTCCTTGTTTTCTCAACCAGGGTTAGAAAGAGATTAACATATATACATATGTGAAATAAGTAGTAGTATAAAATGTAGGTCAAGTGCCAAGTAAGTCTTATTTTATAATGTTTATTTCCTAGGTGAGTCAAAGCCATCAGTCAAGTATACTGCACCACTTAAGTGGATTTATCATTTTCTGCTCCTTAAGGAAAACACTTAGGATTTCCTGAAGATCTCATTCAGAGAGAAAATCATGTTTGACAAATTAAATATAATGCAATTATTAATAGCTTACAGTTGCTATAAATTGATCTGAAATGCTTGGTACTTGAATAATGAAATGAGTTCTTTGATTTATGTTGTAATTCTATTGCCAAGTGTTTCCATAGTTACAGTGCTCTTTGTGCAAGTCCCTTAGCTGGTTGTGTTAGTCTCACATTGCCCATTTTCTCAGATTGCGTATTTGCAGTCTTTAACAGTGGAAAGTATATAGTCATAAATAGGATTCTTGGACTAGAGTGATAGCACAGCGGGTGGGGCTTTTCCCTTGCATTCAGCTGACCTGGGTTCGATTCCTCTGTCCCTCTTGGAGAGCTCAGCAAGCTACCGAGAGTATCCCGCCCACACAGGAGAGCCTGGCAAGCTATCCGTGGCGTATTCGATATGCCAAAAACAGTAACAACATTTTGGCTATTGTGAACAGTGCTGCAATGAATATATAGGTACAGATGTCATTTCTATTGTGCTTTTTTGTATTCTTGAGATATATTCCCAGAAGTGGTATTGCAGGGTCATATGGAAGCTCAATTACTAATTTTTGAGGGACTGTCCATATTGGACAGGTGGGACCAGTCGGCATTCCAACAAACAGTGAAAGAACATCTTTTTCCCCACATTCACATCAGCACTGGTTGCTTTTGTACTTTTGAATGTGTAACAGTCTCTGTGGTGTGAGATGATATCTCATTGTTGTTTTGATTTGCATCTCCCTGATGACTAGTGATGTGGAGCATTTTTTCATGTGCCTTTTGACCATTTGTATTTCTTTTTTGAGGAAAATTCTGTTCATTTCTTCTCCCCATTTTTTAATGGGGTTGGAGGTTATTTTCTTATACAATTCTACTTGTGTCTTATATATCTTGGATATTAATCCCTTATCAGATGGGTATTGGATAAATATTCTTTCCCATTCTGTGGGCTCTTTCTGTATTTTGGTCACTGTTTCTTTTGAAGTGCAGAAGCAGATGACTGGTGAAAGAAACTTTGGTACATCTACACAATAGAATACTATGCAGCTGTTAGGAGAGATGAAGTCATGAAATTTGCATATAAATAGGCATGGAGAGTATCATGCTAAGTGAAATGAGTCAGAAAGAGAGGGACAGACATAGAGGGACTGCACTCATTTGTGGAGTATAAAATAACATCATGTGAGGCTGACACCCAACGACGGTAGATACAAGGGCCAGGGGGATTACCCCATAGCTGGAAGACTGCTTCATGAGTGGAGGGGAGAAGGCAGATGGAATAGAGAAGGGATCACTAAGAAAATGATGGCTGGAGGAATCAGTCGAGATGGGAGATGTGTGCCGAAAGTAGAAAATGGACCAAACATGATGACCTCTCAGTGTTTGTGTTGCAAGCCATAATGCACAAAAGTAGAGAGAGAGTATGGGGAGTATTGTCTGCCATGGAGACAGGGGGAGGGTGGGAAAGGGGGTATATACCACGGATATTGGTGGTGGGGAATGTGCACTTGTGGAGGGATGGGTGTTTGATCATTGTGTGATTGTAACCCAAACATGAAAGCTTGTAACTATCTCACAGTGATTCAATAAAGTTAAAAAAAAAAACAGTAACAAGTCTCACAATGGAGACGCTAGTGGTGCCCACTCGAGCAAATAGATGAACAACAGGACGACAGTGCTACAGTTAGGATTTGTAGAGATCTTTAACATTCAAAACAGAAGGTAGAGTGATTAAATAATGCTTTCTTTGGAAGTGAACACAAAAATACTTCATTTAAACATGTACATCTTCAGGAGAAAAATTGCAGTTATCACTTTCAAGTGAAGAGACCTTCCACAGCATTTTGTCTTAGTTTATTTTAAGTATTTTGCATTGGTCATTGTTGCTAAATATTGTATATGTAGAAATGTAGCTGCATTTCAAAATGCATGTGAAATGTGGCTATTATATAATAATTAAAGTTGGTAACAGGGTTTTTAAAGAGAGAACTGCTCACTAGCAATTTTATACTACTTCAATAATTTTACAGGTGAAACATTCTGAAACTCTAAGTGATCAAGTAACTTGCTTTTTGGCATTACAACTCATATGTAGGATCTAAAATTGTATCCTGGGTGTCTGACGTTCACCAGTCCCACAGATTTTCAGATTCTTGGCACCACCAGTATCTACCTCTGGCCTGAAGTCCAGAATAGCTGAGTTTAAAATGGGGTCTAGAGTAGGAGTTCCTTAAATTACAGATTTAGTTTGAGTGAAGTGCATGGTGGAGGTGAATGTGCACTTGTCTCTGGGCACACATTGCTAGGGGGCAGTGTTGGAAGTCTTTACTGAATTATTTCTTTGAGATACAGGGAGAAAGCACAGAATGGAAAAAACTTATTAGGCCTAACCAGCTACTTCCTCATTTCTCTAGCCTTGTCATATTCTCTTCAAGGTCTTGAGTCACCTGGCTATACCCACTTTGGACATCATCCAATGAAATTGCTAATTCCTTGCTTTCAAAGTCTTTCCCTTTGCTTGTACTGACTGCTAAAATCACCCCAGTAATATGTTTCCTGTTCAACAGTAATTTCCCCCCTACCCTTCCCTTTGTTGTTTTTGGGGATTCCTAATTTACTAAGACCACGAATGATGAATTTGTATACTGAATACAAATCTTTCCTCACAGTAATGTTTTGTAGGGCAAACATCCATTTCATAATACAAAATTGCTATTTCTTTAAAATGACAAGTTTATCTTTTGTCATTTCTATCCCTTAAATATCTCTACAAAAATGTTCTGTCAATAAGCCAGCCCTACTTTTAAATTCTGGTTAAAACCCACATAATAAAATTTACCATTGTAATAGTTTGTAAATATACTACCAATGGTATTAAGTACATTATAGTATTGTGTAACTATTACTGCCACTTAGTTCCAGAACATTTTTATCACCCCAGAAGAAGTCACCTATCCTCTAAACCCCCCTAACTCCCATCTCACCCCTGGACTTTTATCTCTAGCTTCACCAATTCTGGATAGTTCATATAAATTGAACAATAGAATGTGTAGCCTTTGATTAGCATCTTTGACTTAGCATAATATTTTCAAGGTTCATCCATGTGACAACATTTATCACTACTTTGTTACTTCATATTGCTGAATAATATTTCATTGTGTAGAATGTCAAATTTTATTTACTCATTCATCTATTTGTAGGCATTATATTGGTTCTTTTCCTCATTTTATCCATTGGGAGTAAAGCTGCTATGAGTACTCACATATAAGTATTTTGTTTGAACACCTGACTTCAGTTCTTTTGAGTATACACCTGGGAGTGGATTTGCGATCTTATGATAATTTAATATTTAACTTGCTTAAGAGCTTCTAACATCTCTCATATTACAGATACTGTGTAATACATACAGACATTATTGTTTGTGTTGCAATTAAATTCTCTCTCTCTCTCACTCACACACACACACATGCGCTCGCGTGAATACTCTTTCTCAGGTTTTGTAAATCAGCATGTTCTCACTAATCTATCTTTTAAAACTTTTTCCCCAGTTTCCTTTTACTACAGTGGGAAATCTTTTCTCTGCAAAGGGTCATTTGGATATGTAGAGCATCATTTATGAACCATACAGTGCAGGCAGGTATGCTATGGACAGCTCAATAGGAGCATGTGCATCTTGTATCAGGGCCCAACACCTGACGTTGCAAGCCTCATATGTTCTGGAGTCTAGACATTCCCAACCCTACCTTAGCTCACCAGACTGTCGGTCTATTAATAACTTGTGACTTGAGTAAGCTATTTCATCTCTCTGCCTTGGTTTCATTATTAATAAAATGGTGAATAAAATCTATATAAAGTTGTTAATTTTTAGTTTTATGGTAGCAGAGGACAATAAATGGTAGCCATTATTGATCACCCTCTCTAATCTGATTTTTTTCCTCAGGTATATAATCAAATTTATTTGATATACTTCTGCCAGAATAATTTTTTTTCTAAATTGCAGATTTGATTCTATTGCTTTCCTACCTTTTTCAATTTTATTGGGGCATAGTCAGCAAGTACTCCTTTATTTGCTCTTATAATTGTCTGTTTATAGTATCAAGTCCATACTGCTAAAGTTGATTCAAATCCTTTTTATTTCTTTTTTTAAAATTTTTTATTAGAGAATCACTGTGATGTACAGTTACAAATTTATCAACTTTTGTGTTTGCATTTCACTCATATAGTGATCGTTTACCTATCCCTCCACCAGTGCCCATTCACCAATGATCCCAGTATCCCTCTCCCCACCCCCACTCCATCCCCCACCACCCCACCCTGCCTCTGCAGCAGGGCCTTCCCTTTTGTTCTCTCTTCTTTTGGTGTTGTAGTTTGCAATAGAGGTATTGATTGGCCTTCATGTTTGGTCTGTAGTCTACTTTCAGTTCGCATCTTCCAACCTGATCCAACCTGAATGGGTCCCCCCAACATCCTCTACTTGGTGTTCCCTTCTCTGAGCTACCTTTTCCCCCAGCATGTAAGGCCAGTTTTCAAGCTGTGGGGGAGACCTCGTGGTCCTTATCTCTACTAGTCTTGGGTGTTAGTCTCCAACTCTGTTATTTTATATTCCACAGATGAGTGTGATCTTTCTATGTCTGTCTCTCTCTTTCTGACTCATTTCACTTAACAGGATACTTTCCATGTTGATCCACTTATATGCAGATTTCATGACTTCATCTTTTCTAACAGCTGCATAGTATTCCATTGTGTAGATGTACCAAAATTTCTTTAACCAGTCATCTGTTTTTGGGCACTCCAGTTTTTTCCAGATTTTGGCTATTGTAAATAGTGCTGCAATTATCATACAGATGCAGATGTCATTTCTACTATACCTTTTTGCTTCTCCAGGATATATTGCCAGGAGTGGTATTGCTGGGTCAAATGGGAGCTCAATTTCTAATTTTTTGAGAATCATTCATATTGTTTTCCAAAAGGGTTGAATCAGTTGGCATTCCCACCAGCAGTGAAGGAGAATCCCTTTTTCCCCACATCCACGCCAACACCGGTTGCTTTTGTTCTTTTGGATGTAGGTCAAAATCCTTTTTATTTCTTTGCTTGGCCCCTTATACTATTAAGACCAGTGTCCATATACTACTATGGTATATGTTGCAAGCGTCAAGCCATTTGGTATTTTAAAAAAACCTTTCTGGTTTTTTTCTTTCAAACAAACTTAATTTTTAATTTTGGCCACTAGATTCCCTTACTCTCTTGAAAACTGAACTGTGTAGCAAAGCACTTTGATGCTGGCATGTACCACCAGTGGCTCACATTTGATTGTGGCTTGGTTAATACAAACTGCAGTGCCAGCATCAACATTAAAAGAATATTTGCTTCTATTATTTTCAACTTGATTGAGCTTTGCCAGGGAAGTTTTTCAGGTTATCTGGCCTACCCTATTACAGAAAGAAATTTTTTTTAATATTTATAATCTCAATTCCCATTTGCCAACCTCCTCTCCCCTCAACCTGTCATACAAAAAATGCTTGTAGAGCTAGAACTAGATTCAGTTCATTTTATATGTCTAGGGCTTGGGACATAGTTGTTATATAATATCTGTTTAATGAATTAATGAATATTCTTTAGGCCACAGTGCTTATTTGGAAAACTTTTTCACTTAAAAAAATTCACAACAAACTGTTAATGCCTGTGGTTCTTAAGTAATAATCTATATATGCCAGCTGCTGAGTGAAGCTTATGCATGATGGAGTAGTTCCCTGTGGCCACATTAGATTTCCACGGGTAAATCCATTTGTGCTCTCATCAGACATTTATGTATCCTGATCCTTGGATATGATTTACACAGTCTGATTGCCTACATTGTACTATGCAGTCACAATCTTAACAGAAATATAATATAATTCCCATGTGAGTGGTGACCTCTGAGTTTTATAACATAGAGATGTATTCTTAAAATTGCTGTTAGCTATTCACTAGAGATTTAACACTTGAAGTGTCTTTTATTTCTGTTGCTTAAAAATATATTTCTTGTTGGATGGGCATGAAAAGTTTCATGCTGAGTGAAATGAGTCAGAAAGAGAGAGACAGACATAGAAAGATTGCACTCATCTATGGTATATAGAATAACAGAGTGGGAGACTAACACTCAAGAACTGTAGAAATAAGTACCAGGAGGTTGACTCCATGGCTTCGAGGCTGGCCTCACGTTCCGGGGAAAGGTCAACTCAGAGAAGCGATCACCAACTACATTGTAGTCGAAGGCCATGTGGGGGAAGGGAGTTGCGGGCTGAATGAGGGCTAGAGACTGAGCACAGCGGCCACTCAACACCTTTATTGCAAAGCACAACAGCTAATTAGAGAGAGAAAACAGAAGGGAATGCCTTGCCACAGTGGCAGGGTGGGGTGGGGGGGAGATGGGATTGGGGAGGGTGGGAGGGACACTGGGTTTACGGGTGGTGGAGAATGGGCACTGGTGAAGGGATGGGTTCCAAACTTTGTATGAGGGAAGTATAAGCACAAAAGTGTATAAATCTGTAACTGTACCCTCACGGTGATTCTCTAATTAAAAATAAATAAATTTAAAAAAATATATATATATTTCTTGAGATATATGGTCTCATATGAGCCCCTGAGCCCCAGCAGGAATGATAGGAGTAAGTCCTGAGCACTGCTGATTGGCCCCCCAAACCAACCCCAGTGTCCCCCACAAAAAATCCAACATTTCAATGAAAACAATGCAGATTGATTGCAAAGCTGCCCCCACAAAGAAGATGGGCCAAAGCATAATACAGAAGTTAAGAAGTCTAATATATCATACCATTTGCCTAATTTAAAATGCATAGCTAAAGGTTAATAGTATCTTCATTTGTACACCTATTTCTGCAATTAATTTTAGAACATTATTATTTATCCCCTAATGACTTTGTGCTTGTTTCCAATCTCTTCCCACAATTTGGTTACCATTAATCTGCTTTCTCTCTGTAGGTATTTGTCTATTCTGGACATTTCAGATAAATAGAGTCATGGTGGTTTTTTTTTGCCTTTTGTATCTGGCTTTATTTTTTACATAGTGCTTGTAATATTTATCCATGTTGAAACAAGTACATCATTTTTAATTTTTTTTTTGTTTTTTGGTCACACCCGGCGATGCACAGGGGTTACTCCTGGCTCTTCACTCAGGAATTACCCCTGGCAGTGCTCAGGGGACCATATGGGATGCTGGGATTAGAACCCGGGTTGGCCGCGTGCAAGGCAAACGCCCTACCCGCTGTGCTATTGCTCCAGCCCCAGAAACAAGTACATCGTTTTTATAGACTGAATGATATTCCATTGTATGACAACCCTCATTTTATCCATCATTTGATGGTTCTTTCTATTGTATGTGCTTTATAGGTATTATAAAAATATGGCTATATGTTTGTATGGAAGTTTTTATATGGATGTTTTAATAAATTCAATTATATATGTAGGAGTAGAATTGTTGGGTCATATGGTACCTCTTTTATTTGCCTTTTGAGGAACTGTCAGCCTGTTTTTCCTTGTCTTTTTAGCTTAAGAAAATAATATTTACATATGCCAATTTTTCTGTATAATATATTAGGAATTTAGAATAATTGTTCTCTTCACTGGAAATGAGGAAAGTCAGATGGCACAGTAAATTAAAGTTGTTTGCCCCTATGTTACACTGGTGATAAGAAGCTCTATCCTACTCCTCTACTGGCCATTTTTCCTTTGAGCTTCTTCTTCCATCTGTGTCCGACCATATATGAAAGGTGAAGAAATATGGCTCAATAGTTATATATGAAAAAATATTTAAAAGTATAAATCTCAGGGCCAAGGAAATGGCTCATTGGGATGGAGCACATCCTAGCATGTAGGAGGCTCTGGGTTTGGTCACTGGCACCACATACTCCTTCCCCTATCACTGAGCCATCAGACCTGCACAGTTGGGCTGAATAGTCAGTCAAGGGGTTAAATATGTGATATTAGAATAAAAGCTAAAGAAGGATTATCCTAAAGAATAGAGACGACTCAGAAATGTGATAGCTTCTTCCAGCATTAGACTTTCATGTGACTCATGTAGAGAAAAAGGTTTGTATCTTCCTGACTTGCCCCAGGAAGAACAAGGGAGTTGCAAGGAGATCAGTTTTATGTCAACATTTGTATCTGAATTTATGCCAGAATAATTTTTGACAGTTGGACTTAGTTGAAAATGAATTAGACTCTTGGGAGTTCACAAAATTCTCTATTGACAACAGTGACCAAACAGCAAATGACTGCTAGTAGGCAATTTTGTATTAGTTGGAGAGTTATGTATTGGTTATTCAAACATTCTATGTGCTTTAATTATTATTACTGTAACTATTATTTTGGTGGTGCTCTCTCATACAAGGCAAGTGCTCTACTGCTGAGCTATATCCTCCA
Source organism: Sorex araneus (assembly GCF_027595985.1). NCBI lineage: Eukaryota > Metazoa > Chordata > Mammalia > Eulipotyphla > Soricidae > Sorex > Sorex araneus. The sequence continues at coordinate 89,097,529 of NC_073304.1, read as the reverse complement.
CCCAATTATTTTGCCCTACCCAAGCGATACTTGTGACCACCCATGACAGTATTCAGTCAGATGAGCTGGGTAGCTCAAAGTTGAGGTCTGACAGTGCTAGGGGGCAACTGAACTATACCTGACAGTCCTTGTGGGCTTCCAGGGCTATTCCACTGGTGCTTAGAGGTCCATCTGGTACTTGTGATCAAGCTTGGGACCTCCTGTGGTCCTCAAAGGACCACCAGCCCTTTGAGCTACCACCCCAGTCCTAACTTAATGATTTTTGAGATTTTTTTTCAAATATGAGAAACTGGCTCATCAAATTTTATCAAAATGAATGTGGAGGTAACCAAATAAAGCATGTAAAACAGTTTGTGTATATAACATAAAAATAGTTATATTTTTATCCATTCATTTATAATTGATGACCAGATTGTGATTTTTAATTTTATTTTAAGAACTATGATTTGAAAAGTTATTGATAGTTGAGATTTAGGCATGGTTTTAGAAATTTAAACACCAGTCCCACCACATGTCAACTTCCCTCCACATGTATCCCCATACTCCTTCCATCCACCCCCATCTGCCACCTTGACAGACACATTATAAAGTTCAGTGGTTGCAATTTAGCAGATCATAGAATTTTGTAACTGTAAAAGCCCCACTCATCACTTCGCCTATGTCTCCACATTACATAGATAACACACTCAGTTACACCCAGTTATTCAACTTTCCCAAAGTCAAATAAATACCTAATTCCTGGAAACCTGGACTGGGATCTGTATTGCTTTAAAACAAATAATTCATGTAATTGTTAGGATAAAATACAAATACCAACTATGTAGAAATACTGATAGGCACAAGCCTGGGTAATAACACCCTGAGTGTATTTTTAATATAAACTGGATGTTTCAAGATATCTTGCTTACTTTTTGAGGACAGAATCAAAATACATAAATGACAAGCTTTACCTCAATACTTACCCAAATGCCATTGTCTGTAAGGGAGCAGGTATTGAGTTGAATGAACCATTGATTTGACACAGTATAGCTTTTTAAAACTTTGTTCTATAGCTTCATTTTTCTCTTTGCCTTTATCCTTGTTTTTGAATGCTCTTTTATTTTCATAGTCTGATTCCACCAGTCATGTTTAATCCAAGGTTTACCTTTATCTCAGTGTCTTGAATGTTTAACACAACAAATGAATTGAACAGCAAAAAGTATTTAAGTCCTCTAACATCCATAGCAGTAAAAATAGCAAAGCAAGAACAATGAAATAAAACCAGTGGGGAGAAACCTGGGACTTAGTGGAAGCTTGGCTAAGAGCCTGTCAGCCTCTTGTATAGGACCATTGAAGAGGTCAAATATTGTGGTTGATAGAATTGCTATCATGGGTAGATAACAATTCCTCCTCCAAGATTTAGGCACATAGGATAAAAATGTAATAATTCACAATCATGCATGTCTGGCATGGGATGTGAAATTTAATCTTGATCTTTGTTTTGAATATTTTAGTGGAGTTTATCAAATAAACTTCCTTAAAATGGATGCTGTGTAGAAGACTGCTATCTCGGTTTGCTTTTGCTCTTCTCTGTGGGATTGCATATCTTAATCCCACAGCATCCTGAAAAGACTAGCAGGAGTGTTTGCATACTTCCCAGTCCTCTCTTCACTGTTTTGTTATCACATGAAATATTCTGTGGTGTTTATATACACACACACAGAGGCCAAAGGGCATTTTAAACTGCCTCTGAAATACATCATCAGCAAGCATTTAAGAAGCCTTTCCTGAATTCTGAGCACTTACAATGAGTTATTGACAAAATATCTTCAGCCACAAAATCCTCTGAAATTTAGTTTTATAATCGCATCACACTCCTTTTGCTACTTTTGTTAGAATCAGAATTCACAGGAGAAAGCACTAACTTAATTGCCAAACTTATCTCTTCTCCCTTCAGCACACCTGCAAAGTACTTATCATAATGGGAATTATGTTTATTCCAAGGAGAGGCTATCCTTGTGAATTAGCCAATTAGCCAGTGTTCCATATCTTATCTTCATTCCCAAGCCTACAATTTTTTTCCTCTAAGTACTGACACTTATTTAGGGGTTTGTAAATTGAAATGTATGTATTCCTTTGCTTGACACCTCATCACTGCATAGTATAACCTTCAGCTATGCTCTCAGATATGATTACATATAATTGCAAAGAAATTTTCAGACTGTAGGTGGAAACTGGTTTTTTTGAAACAAATTTTTAAAAAGACTTCTCCTGTTATTTCTTGGCATACTGCAATGAAATTTGCACAAGGTCTATTTTGGAAAAGTTAGCATGTTTAACTATCATCAATTTTGTATAGTATCACTAGAAATATAGCACTGGTCTTCCAAGGACATGAACTGATTTTTACCTAGTAAGAATTCAGGTTGATCCAGTGCAGTTCAGTGTATGGAGTGGAGATCTTACTACTGGAAAAGTCCCACCAAGGCTACATCTTTAAAAATAGGTTTGTGGAGCCTGAGAGATAGTGGGTAAGGTGCATGCCTTGCATGTGCCCAACCTAGAGCTGATCTCTGAGCCCTACCAGGAGTGACCCCTAAACATAGAGCTAGGAGGAATCCCAGAGCACCACTGAGTGTGCCCCAATACCCCTTTCCCACACAAAGAGATTTGTTTAGTGGTTTTGGATGTATCTCAAAGAACTAGAGCACATGTTTGACATACATGAAGTCCTAAATTCAATCCCTGACACCATATGCCCCTGAATGCTAAGGAGCACTGTACTGCCAACTGAGCACTGAGCATTTCAGTATGTACCACTTACCATTAGCATGAATCTCTCCCTGTCCCGAGCACTGCTGGAGGCCCCCTCAAATTTGTTTTGCCATTGCCATTGTTGATTGGTGGATAGATTAGAGATAAATCTTAGTCATTTGAAGATTTGTTCTGCCTTTGAAAGTCATTTTTCCTGTCTGTGTGCTGATGTGGGCTAGTAGAGGATGAGGATTCTTGTTTTTAAATTCTTCACGTTTTTGACTTAACACGAGTAAGAAAAAATGGCATGAAACTTTCATCAGTTTCAGGAATGAACATTTGTGAAAATAAATTATTATACTGTCCCCAAAGTGTCAAGAAGAATTAAAGAACTCATGAAAAAAGAAGATTTAAAAGTAATTTCAAAGCCTATTGCCATTTCTCAGATCATGAAAGGTTTTAGGATATTGGTGTTGACATTTTGGGTTCACTTTCTTTCCTCATTGTTCTCTGGGGCTACATGTATGCAGCAGATGGACCAGATTGTGGTACAGCTGATCCACTAATTTTGACCATATTCATTGTTGAAACTTTCATTGGTTGTGTGATAATTCACATCATCTACTAAGATGGCTAAAATTAATGATTTCTCAATATTAGGTAGTACATCAGTCGTTCATGGCTTTCAAAATAGTTAAAATGCCAGTTCAGAATTTTACTTGAGAGAGACTATAAACCTGCTTGAAAAATAATTGTTAAATACAGATTTTAAATACTGAGTTCTTAAGCATTGAACACACCTCTAAGCAGCTCAATAAATGTGAGATACACTTTAAGGAAATGAATGAATCATGATTTATTTGTGTGTGTGAAGGATTATGACAATGACATTTTTGTATTTGTTAGTTCTGGTTTGTTGCCAGATTCCACCTAACAGATGCTCTGTTTCCTGGAATAGACAATCACCATATCTCTTAAAGAATCGGCGTTGATTTGCTTCTTGAGTAAAGCCGTGAACTTCGTGGTAACATATTCATCCTAAGTTTGTACTTGAGACTTTTAAGCAGCCAGTAAAGGCAGAAAGAAAATCCAGAGCAAGCTGCTCAAAACTAATCAGTAGGAAATTATGTAAACTTAATTAACTGGGGCACCAAGGGAAGGAATGTGGACTATAATGAAATATTTTTGAAATGAGGCAAAGCAGCCAAACTAAAACAGGGTTAGTTGAAGTGTTTCAAAAAGGTAGGAACAGAATTTCCTCCATGTATTGAGAGTAGTGTTTGACCTTGTACCTTAATTTTGGCTCTGAAATTCTGTCAAAATTCTCAGTAAAGAAGCAGTAGGGAATGCAAAATTAATCTAGTACTGTGTGAACAACATCAATAAAATAGTGGGAGTTCTGGCTTATGCACTATACGCGGATGCTCATGTTGTAAAATGGATTCTGAAATAGAGACATTATGATCCATTTGGCTTTTGATTTGCAAATCTGACCTTTACAAATAAATCAAAATGATTAACCAGGATTTAGAACAAATCTGTAAATTTTAAATCTATATATTGGTTTAAAAGAGAGAGAAATTGTGGTTCTTTGTTCAGTGCTGAAATTTAGTTCAACTTAATATATTTAAGTATGTATACTAAGTGTTTGACTAATGCTGCATGAGGAGGGAAAAAAATAAGGTAGCCATTCTATTGCCCTTTAGCATCTTATAGTTGATTAATGTAGGATAAGACCAGCACACAAACAATAAGCATACCAAGCAGTAGTACAAAATATTGATCCTATGTCCAAATGTTCCTAAATATCTTTAATTCTATCTTGTCTCTTGAGCCTTAGATCTCAGTAGTATCTGTACTGTTCAGCAACATTAATTGTAGGGCTGAAGAGTGAGTACAGGAGGTAAGGTGGTTGCTTTGCAGATTGCTGATTCTTGTTCTATCCCTGACACGGCATATGGTCCCTCACGCATTGCCAGGAGTCACTCCTGAGCACAGAGCTAGAATAGGCCCTGAGCACTTCCAGGCATAATTCAAAACAAACAAACAAAAAGGACTTCATATTGAGCAGGAACGGTAGTACAGCAGGTAGAGCATTTGCCTTGTATGCAGCTGACCTGAGTTTGATTCCTGGCATCCCATATGGTCCCCCCCCCCAGCAAAACCAGGAGTAATTTCTGAGTGCAGAGCCAGGAGTAAGCCCTGAGCATGGCCGGGTATGACAAAAAAAGCCATAAAGAAAAGGACTTCATATTGTTCTCTATCACCACTAACCATCTCCTCATACTGAAACTTCGTCCCCATAAAATAATAATTCCCCATTTTGTGTCTCTTGAATTCAAGGGATTTCACATAAGTTGAATCATATTTTTTCTTTTTGACTGACTTTTATTTGACCTAGACTGATATCTTCAAATTTCATGTGCTGTGCCAAATTTTTTCTATTAGCCTACACCTGACTCTGCTCAGGGGCTACACCTGGTGATGCATGGAGGGCATGTGCAGTTCCAGGATAGGATTCAAACCCAAACCTCTGTCATATCATAACCAAAGGTATGGTAAGTGCTTTAATATCTGTATTATCTCCCTGGTCCTCAAATTTTGCTTTTTGAAGCAGAATAATATTTCATCATATGTGTATACCACATTTTGTTTATACATTTATTTGTGCATGAATTTTTGATTTGTTTCCACCTTTTGGCTATTGTGAATAATGCTGCTAAGAACATAAATATACAAATATCTGTTTCAGTCCTATTTACAGTATTTTCTGTGTAAGATCAGAATCAGAATTTCGGGATCATATAGTGATTGTGTATTTAATATTTTGAAGAGCCACCATACCCTGTTCAACAATGGTTACCATATTTATACGGTCATTATTAATGAATAAGAATTTCTCTTTTTTTTCACTTTCTCATTTTTCCTGGGTTTTGAGTAATAGCCTTTCTAATGTTTGTCTACTTGGGGGGATAGGTTGTTTTGTCTTTGAGCTACCGTGAGCAGTGCTCGGGCTATTTCTAGCTTGCTGCTTGGGGTACTATGTATAGTGTTAGGGATTGAACCCAGGCCTCCTGCATGCAATCCATGTGCTCCATCACATCAAACAGTCTATCCAGCCTCCTTAGTTTACTTTCTTTTCTTATTTCAACATTTAATCACTTTATTTCAATATCATAAATTATACATGTCTGCCTTTTAATTTGTGTTTTGTGTTAAGTTGTAGAAGTTCTTTTTATGTTCTTTCATATTTTTTATACATCCCTGCTCCTTCATTCCTTTTAAAGACAATCCTTTCCTAGAGAATGGTCTTAGCAGTCTTGTAAATCATTTAATCATATATATGAAGGTGTATTTCTGAACTGTCTATTCTATTGTTGGTCATTTAACCTGTGGTACTACCACATAGTTTTTATTACCATAATTTTGTATTAAGTTGTAAAGTTTGGACATTTTAGGGCCAGGAAGATAGTACAATGGGTACTGACCTCGCTTCTTTCCCCAGTATCACATATGGTCCATAAGAAATCTCTGAGCATAGATCCATGAGTAACCCTGGACTATAGCTAAGTGTAGCCCTAAAACAAATGAGTTCAGAGATGTAGTGTATGTAAGAAGATTTTACATAGAGTGCAGTAGGATCAGTCCTGAGGAAATCCTAGTGTTAAGCAGCCCCTGTGAGCATCTCTCCTCTCTCTACTGAATCATAACATCTCTTCTGTCATGCCAGCTGTGGTGCTCCCCACTGGAGTAAGCCTTGTCTACTCATTCTAAGAGTCTGTCAGCTTAAATACTACCAGAGATTGTTGTGGAAGTTGAGGTTTCTCTAGCTTTCTTTGTTAGTTGCTGTTGTACTACAGAATGTTATTTGCCCACAAAAGGCATAAACCACTCAATTTTATTACTTCAGTAAGATTTAAATTATGTGACTATTTCATAAATGCCATATAATTACAATAGCTAAGACAGGTTGTGATCTATAAAGTCCAGTTTGGTCATTTGTAATCTTTTCAGTTATAGTAATGAGTACTGCAAATAGCTCATGGCCTTACCATATGATTGACCTAGTTTGGCTACATCAGCAATGGGGAGGAAAAGACAGAAATTAATAAGTAACTTTTTTGTTTTGTTTTGGGGGGGCCACTTCTGTTGGTGATCAGGGCTTACTTCTGGCTCTGTGCTCAGGAATCACTCCTGGTGTTGCTCACGGGACCATATGGCATGTTTTTGGATCACACCCGAGTTAGCTGTGTCAAGGCAAGCACTTTATCGTGTGTACTATTTCTCTGGTCCCAAGAAACAATTCATTTTTTAACATTTTATCAAATCACTGTGATATAGTTACAAGCTTTCCTGTTGGGTTACAATCACATGATGATCAAACACCCATCCCTCCACCAGTGCACAATTTATTTTACCATGCTATAAAGCCATGCTTTCAAGTATAAGAAACACAGGCGATTAATTTTTTTAAGGAAAGACACATATTAAAATATTTCACATGAATGTGTTTAAGAAGTCATCAGAGGGGGCCAGAGAGATAGTACAGTGGATAGGGCGTTTGTCTTGCACATGGCTGGTCCCACAAGCACCGCCAGGAGTAATTCCTGAGTGCAGAACCAGGAGTAACCCCTGAGCATTGCTGGGTGTAGCCAAAAAGCAAATTTTTAAAAAGTCATCAGAGGGGGAAAAACACCAGTTGAGGGGTCAGAGAAATTGTACAGGACTAAAGGAACTTATCTTGCTTACAGCTGATCCCCTGTATACTATTTATGGTTCCCTGAGCACAGAGCCAGGAGTAAGCCCGAGTACAGCTGTATGTGACCCAATTCCACCACTGCCCTTGCCCGAACCCCCCAAAATAGTGAAAGATTAATGTTTAGGTTACCTTAAAAGATGTGGTAGTCACCTTAAAATATTTGTGATAATCCCATGTCCATGTGTTTTAATGTCCAAGAGTGGTTCATCCTTATGAAAATGCTTCCTCCCCCAAATTAGAAGCCTGTGGGATCTGGTGAGTATATACCAGACTTTTGCTCCCTAACGTTCTGTTAAGTTCTCTGGATCATTGACATTTTCCATTTTTGCAAAAGTTAAGTGATAATTTGCATTACTAAAGTTTGCTTTCCCATATTGCCACTTGGTGCCATTTATTTAACACTAATAGCATGTGACATTACAAGAGAACTAAGTGCCTAGAGATTCTGTACTCTAAAATTTTCTGCTTGAACTACTCTTTTAAGTTGCTTGATGAATATAGACAGCTTCATAAGATAATGGTGAGAACTAAATGAGATGATTGCTGAATATACTTATTTGTTCAATCCTGCACAAAACCAGTGCGCATTGAATGTGGCCATTGTTAGTATTATCCTTCATTTTTTCTTTTGCATATAAGACTGAATTCTTTTTGAAATTCTAAAAAATTTTGGAAATATATAAGAATCTTAGTTTTTAAGGTTTTTAAAAATTATCATTGGTTTATGATATTATATAATTTCTGGGATTTAGCTTCATACCTCTATATCTCTTATGCTATTTCTCCGGCTCTCTAAAATAGCTTCATTATTTTTTAATGGAGTCTGATATTTCTTCTAGATTTACCTCCTAGATCTGCACTTCTCCTAGATTCTTTTTCTGCTCTTACATCTGAGTCATTATTTTATGTTTAATTTCTGATTCGAACTGAAAATACAAAAATTTCATATTTTCTCTTGTTTTTAAGATTATTTAAAAAATGCCCATTTTTGGTAATGATTTTTTCCTCAAACTAAACTTCAGTCATGTAGTAGTAATTCCTGACCCAGAGTATGTGCAATAATTTCTGATAAGAAATAGAAAAATGATTGTGTTTTGACGGGAAGGTATTTTGTCTGATTTATGTGAACATTGCAAAGCTTTGAATTGGTAATGGTCATTTACTATTAAACTGTATTCAGTTACCCATTTCACATGCTGTAACCTGCCATTTACTCATAGATCTCCCCAGGAAAAATGTTAAAGGATATTGAGCAAAAGACATCTGTTGGTGAAGAATCAGGGTAAGAGTGTTGTGATTTCCAATAGCCAAAAATGGAAACAACCCGAGTGCCCTAAAACAGATGACTGGTTAAAGAAACTTTGGTACATCTACACAGTGGAATACTATGCAGCTGTTAGGAGAGATGAAGTCATGAAATTTGCTTATAAATGGATAGACATGGAGAGTATCACGCTGAGTGAAATGAGTCAGAAAGAGAGGGACAGACATAGAGGGACTGCACTCATTTGTGGAGTATAAAATAACATCATGTGAGGCTGACACCCAATGACGGTAGATACAAGGGCCAGGGGGATTACCCCATAGCTGGAAGACTGCTTCATGAGCGGAGGGGAGAAGACAGATGGAATAGAGAAGGGATCACTAAGAAAATGATGGCTGGAGGAATCAGTCGAGATGGGAGATGTGTGCCGAAAGTAGAAAATGGACCAAACATGATGACCTCTCAGTGTCTGTGTTGCAAGCTGTAATGCCCAAAAGTAGAGCGAGAATATGGGGAATATTGTCTGCCTTAGAGGCAGGGGGAGGGTGGGAAAGGGGGGGTATCCTGGGGATATTGGTGGTGGGGTATATGCACTGATGGAGGGATGGGTGTTTGATCATTGTGAGATTGTAACCCAAACATGAAAGCTTGTAACTATCTCACGGTGATTCAATAAAATTTAAAAAATTTTTAAAAAGAGTGTTGTGATTTCAAATACCATAATTTTCCTCTGTAACAGTCTATTTTCAAGAACAAATCTCTGCTAGCAAAGTTGATGAATTGGGCATTTCTGAGTGTTTATGTGATGAGTAGAACTGAGATATCAGATAATAACTATAGATAGCAGCATGCAAGGCAACTATAAGCTATTTCAGATACCCTTTCTGCACCTTAGACTGAGAGATAACCAAATCTAAATGAACAGCCTTATGCCCTTAAACCAGGGAATCTCTACTTGTTCATAGAACTTTATTTTTTGAAATTGCCTTCGTCAGGATTTATACTTACCTAAGTTCTGCTCTCATATCAGGGAATTAAATATTTCATTTAAATTGTTTTTAAGTTGATTCCTATGGATCAATCCTTTCTACATGGAACTTCTACAGAAGAAATTGGTCAAATAGTGGACATGTATGGGGAGACAATTATGAAAGCTTTTATGGATAGAACATAATTGTTTGATAGGTTGTTGGAATCTAATTAAAAGAAAAGTATTGTCTATAATAAGATAGTGTTCTGTAGAATATTTTTATTAATATTATAAAGGGTCAGAGTTCAGTTAAATGAGAGGGAACACTTTTTTTATGCTTGTTTCTTTTTTCAGTAGAGTCTTAAATAACTTCCATATTTCATTGTTTGTAATTTCAACTAGTCAAGGACTGAAAAGCATCTTGTTGGCCTGCAATTTATTTTCCACTAAAATTGATGCTGTCTTTGGGGCCACAGGGATAGCTTCACAAACTAGATACTTGCTTTGCATGAAGGAGACCCAGGTTCGGATCCTGGCACTACAAGGTCCCCTAAACAATGCCTGGGTTGACCCCCATGCATAGAGCCCTGAACCCTGCCAGGTGAGGTCTCCAAAATAAAGTAAAATAAAATCAATATTGTAGAACTGGAGCATAATAGTACAGCAGGTTGGGCACTTGCCTTGCATGTGATTGATGCAGGTTTGATCTAAAACACCCCATATCACCGCACCAAACCCCACCAGAATTAATTCCTGCATGCAGAGTCAGGAGTAAGCCCTACATAGCACTGAGTGTGGCCCAAAAACAAAAAAAAAATAATACTGCTTTAGAAACTTGCAGTTAGAAGTTTACTTGGCTAACACATCATCGTTTTCCATTTGATAACCTGAAATTGTTACAAGTCAAGAAGATGATATCTTGGAGGAAGTGTTGACAGCTTATGTCAAATCAGCATGTCTACTTTCCTTTTAAGAACTGTGTGTTTGTGTTTAGAGATTTTCTAAGCAAAACAATTTTTTTCTTTAAAAAAAATTTGAGGGGCCACACTTGATTGTACTCAGCTTACTCCTGGATCTGTGCTTGGTGGACCATATACAGTGCTAGGTATTGAATTAAGGTTGGCAGCATGCAAGGCAAGTGCCTTTTTTCCTGTTCCACTATTTCTCCAGCACTCATACTCATTTTTAAATATTATTAAGATAATGTTCTGTATATTAGGATCAGGGAAGCACCCTTTTTTCTTAGCTTATCTAGAGAAAACCTGGTTGTTTATCTTTTTGTACTGCACCAGTCTGTAGTTTATAATCTATAGCCTCAGTTGAGACCCCAGAATCCCACTATCTGAATGATCCAGGTATAAATTCTAGGTCTCAAGTGTAGACTTGGAAAACTGGTGATGATATAAGCTCCTAACATGTGGCTCAGTGCATGCCTCCTATGTGTGAGCCTCTGGGTTCAATCTCAGGAAGGATGGAGGGAAGGAGGAAGGGGGAAAAGGAGATTACTGTCAGTGTTTTGAAAAGCAGGCAAGGAGGTATCATGTTGGAAAGTTTTAATTTTTAAAAATGTATAACTTTACATGTATTATATTGCATGTAGTTGTGATATAAAGTGTTAGAGCTTAAGTATCAATGATGTGTGTGATGATGAGACGTGATAAGATAAGAGGTCAGACTAAAGTTCAAACAAGGAAAGGAGTTGCTGATTTAGTTCTTTCTCTTCATTCAGAGCCAGTCTTATGAAGTTTGGGATAGTTTTTATGTTACAAACTATGAATGTGCTTTATAATAAATATAGACTGCTTTGGCTAAGAAATCAGTGCCTAATTCTCTTTAAAGCCTCATAAGGTCACTGCTGCTTTGACTATAAACAAAACTGTTGGCTTGGAACTTTATAAATGCTTACTACCAGATGTCAATTCTAATCGTAAATATAAATATTTTTGAGCCTGAAACAATTTTTTCTAGGAGGCAGGAGAGGTAGTACAGCATACAGCTGACCTGGATTCTATCCCTGACACCTCAATGGTCCCTTGCCCCCACTAGGAGTGGTCCCTGACTGCAGAGACAGGTGTAGCCCAAAACCCCAAAAAACAAAAACATTTTTTTCAGATTTTAACTAAAATTAAGGGGGCATATAAAATAACTAGATTCCCATTAACAAATAGACATTCCATATTGTAACTAAAAGACACTTGAGAGCGCTTCCACTTGTTCGGACTGTAACAATGTTATCCTTGTTAACATCGAGTCCTGGAGGGAAAAAAATCTGGGAAGTACACAGGTGAGTACATAGAAAATATTACCTGAAAGAGTAATTCAGACTTGCATAGACCAGGTTCTGTATTTTTAATTCTTTCTTTGCCAAAGATATGTTGTTTGTTTCCCCCCCCCCCCTGGCTTTCATATTTTTAAAGATGTTTCCTCACTTTATTGACCAAAGTTGACTCAACTGCAACCTGAGAAAATCATGGTAGATTAATACCATAATACCTGCTCAAAATAAAAAGGGAGAAGGGAGGGAGAGAGTGAGAGGGAGTGCACTCGCTAATTGAGCTAGTTAGCTCAATTTTATTTGTGTTAACAAAGAATGGAGAAATAGATTGTATTTTTTTGTTGTTGTTGCTGATCTTTGTGAGTGGCTTATCCATCTTGACTCTTACCTAAAATGAGACTATTAAGGAGGTGGTCTTGGGGTGGGAGGAACTTTGAGACATTGGTGGGAGGAACAGTGCCTAAATAAAAAGTAAGAATAAATTTCAAAATATAAAAATAATTTTGTGAAATCAACTCTGATTATAGAAGATGGAGATTACAGTGTTTGGGTAAAAGACCCAGAGGGTTTCCTTTAAATTTAGAATAAAGTGATAGAACATTACCCCCAAATGCTTTTATTAAGTTGTATTAAAGAGACAAAGTTTTGCAGCAGCTAGAACTTTAGTTTTGCAGTGATCACATGTTGGAAAGGATATTATCCACTGAAGCACAAACATCAGCAAGGTGGCAAAGAGACTGAAAATCTTTCTGAGAGAATGAATCAGTATAACAGAGTGAAGAGCTAAATAAAATCATAGTTCCTGCCATGAAGGTGGGATGGGAGAAACCTTAGAGATGATATAACTTAAAACCCTAACTTTTGAGATGAAAAATCAGGCTCCAAGAGTTGCAAGACACCAAAGGAGAAGCGTAGTTTCCAAAAGAGTCCTCTAGTGAGATAGTGAACCCAAGTATGTGACACGCTGTGTGAAAGAGGGCCAGACATTTTTTCATATTTGGAAAAGACAGAACCAAGACTAATATTTGTAAATTAAAAGAAGCATTTGAAATGAAAAACAAATAGCCTTCTAGCAATTGCAGCTACCTAACATTGAAATAGGTTGTCTTGAAAAAGTGGTTAGCTGCCTATCACTAATTTCATTCAAGTAAAAGATGGGTAGGACATTGGGAATTTTGTCATGGCTCCTTCTGGACAGGGAAGTTGGATTACACTAATATTATGATAACTTTAGTTACTAATAATGGCTAAATTTTATTAAGTCTTATAGATGTGCTGTGCTACAGTATATGTATTGTCTATTTGATTCTTACTATATATGAGGATGCTTGAGGCTCAGAAAACCATTCTTGCCCTAAGGTCACATAGTTAATAATTGATGAAATGGGATTCATGCAGTCTAACTGGCTCCAGAGCCCGTTTTGCTAATTTCTGTGTCATAGCTGGTTCTTAACTATAAAGCTCTTTCACTCATGTAATTATGAGTTAGATATTCATGCTTTTATGATTGATACTATTCTTGAACTCAAGGAGCCTCTCTGCGGTCCTAGAAAGTCTATAAATCCAATATGCTTCCAGTATCATCAGTACCTGAATACCCTTCAAAATATTTATGCCATTGTTGTCCTAAAATGGTCAGTCATTTACAATTTTGGTCAACATTATAGTAAGCTTAGGTTTCAGAGTCTACTGCCTTTCTCATTTTGATAATATTTTAAAAATATTATACTTAATAGGTACTATCTCTATGTTATAATTTTGAAAACTATACATTAGATTTAGATTACTCTAGCCCAACTTAAACTACATTTAACTAATTTTTTGAGATAATTATAGATTACCATGCTGTTGCATTAATACCATCTTGCATTAGTATAAGACAGTATCACAATGGATATAAAGCAATATCAGGCTCTTCACATTGTTAAGGTCAATATAGAGAACATTTTCTTCATAAGAATGCCTAATTGCCCTTTTATAGCTGCCCTCTTCTGTCCCTCCTCCCAACTCTGACCTTTGGCAATTACTAAATTATTCTTTACTTTTAAAATTGTTGTCATTTTAAACATGCCATATAAATAGAATCATATATGATCTTTTTGAAAATTTTTTATAAAAAAATATAAAGCAGTGTAATTCCTTGGAGATTCATCTAGGTTGTATGTACCAATAATTCTTTTTTTTACCAGGTGGTAGTTCATAATATAACATAATTAATTTATTACCTATTAAAACATATCTGGGTTGTTTCTAGTTCTTGGCTACTATGCTCCTAGGAACATTTGTTTAAAAAGTTTTGTGTGTGAACATAGGTTTTTATTTCTCTAAATCAGTGCCCAGAATTGCATTATTGCTAGCTTACATGGTTTACATGGTAGGTTTTTATTTAGTTTTATTAATAATCTGCCAAACTTTTCCATAGTAATTATACCATTATTTATTCCTATTAGTAATTTTATACAGAGTGCAGTTCTTTGTATTCACACCAGCATTTGGTGCTATCATTGATGTTTATTTTGTAATTCTGGTAGTTGTCTAAAGAGATCTCATTGTGATTTTAACTTATATTTTCCTAAGGTTTATGATATTGAACTTCATTTTATATGTTTGTACCTGTGTATCTTCTTTCATGAAATGTCTATTATTCTCTCCCCATACCCCACCCCATTTTCTAATCAGATTATTCTTGTTTTAGCTGTTGGATTTTGAAGAGGTCTATTAGAGATATTCATTCCAGCAATATGCTGTTCATTTCTTTGACTCTTACTCCTACTGTGCCAATATTCTATGCAGGGTAACTCTCACAATCTGTCTTGTATGACTATTACAGCTTAACGAAATCATTATCAATTTTGAATAGATCTAGAACAAAATAAAATCCATTGAACTCCCTACTACCTAGCAATATTTTTTCCAGCTATAATTCACATGTTTAAAGTGTTTAGATCAGAGACTTTTAATTCACAAAGTTGTATAAACATCAATTATTAATTACAAAATATTTTTGTGACCACAGTAAAGAACTCTTTTATGCACTAGCTGTCACACTGCACACCCCTTTCCCATTCTCCACTTCCCAATGTCCCTGGAAAATATTAACATTGATCTATTTTCTGTCTCCTCGTAGATTTGCCTGGTTTTAACAGTTTTTATAAATGGAGTCAGGGAATATATTGGCTTCCTGACTTTCTTCTTTACTCTCACCTCCCTCTACCTAGTGGTGTTTGGGAGACTCATGCTGTGCTATGAATCCCACAAGCAGAGTATGCACTCCAGCCCTCTGAGCCATCCCCCTAATCCCCTGGCTGTTTAACTTTTTTCATTATGACCATTCTAATGGGTGTGAAGTGATACCACATCTTGGTGGGTTTTTTTATTTGTTTATTTTTATTTTGAGATCATACCCAGTGGTGCTCAAAGGCTACTCTTGGCTTCTTGGGGTTGCTTCTGGTGGTACTCAGGGTACCATACAGTGCTAGGGGTTAAACCCAGGTCCCTGCATGCAAAGCATGTGCTACAACCCTTTGAGCTGTTTCCGGTTTTGAGTTACATATCCCTAATGATTAATGATGCTGAACATTTTTTTTTTTAACTCCCATCAGTGCTTGGTAGGACTGGAGGTTCCTCGTGGTGATTCTCAGCCATCCAGGTCAATGGTTCAATACAAAGGCCCAAGGCTGTAATGCTGCTTGGACCCTGCAGTGCCAGGGATCATCTGGATCAGCCCAATAGTGCTTGAGGGCCTCCATGGCCACTGGATCAAACTGAACTTGAATCTCTTCATGCAAGACAAATGCCTTACCCTAGAACATCTCTTCAGTCACTGACATTTTTAATTTTATGAGAAAATTTGGGTTGTTTTCCCCCTTTGTAACTTTTGCTTTTAAAACTCATTGTTACATTCTATTTGATCTTTTTCAAATGGCCCCCATTCATAGTATACCCAGTCTCTCCTGGTTTTCTTTATTCTGTGCAGATTTACTTTCGGCTACTTCATAAGAAGATTGAGACTATATGCTACACATTCTTTAAATTCACTTGTTTCAACTTTGTGTTTATGCAGTTTCATTCTCCCATGTCATGTCACATCCTCCTTTCTCAGACAAATATTTTGCCATTCCTTTTTAAGATGAACACCTCTAACTGGGCGATGCCATTCCTTCCTCTGGAATTTTGATTCAGTGATTGGCCTCTATCTTCTAGCACCAGTAATCTCCTCTATTCTTTTTTTCTGCTTGAGAAAAAAAATAATAGGGGAAGATTTTCTGCAGCTTTCCTTTTCTTTAGTGCAACAATCTCTTTGACTCCCCACCCCCCCATACACCCCTTTTAACCTTAAAAGAGTCATTTCACTTCAGGTAAAATATTATAGAACCTTCTTAGTGGTCTCCAAGTTCTCATTTTCCCATATGGGGTCGTCATTCATTCTTTTCATCATATAAATCTTCCAAAAGTGAAGTTTTTAACACCTTCCTCCCCTACCCCAAAACTTTTGGTGGCTCTTGTATCCCTGCTTATCATCATTCCCCTTCCACCAGAGGGCACTCTACAATCTTTAAATTCTGATCGCCCTCAAACCTCTATGTGGCTCTTACTATTCTGCCTTGTATTATAACTTTTAAAAAGATTTTAAAAGTTAAGCAGATCAGGGCAATAGCTCAAAGGCTTGAGCGTGTGTGGGAGACCTGGGTTTGATCCCTGGCACCACATGGTCCCAAAGCACTGTTGGGACAACCCTCAAGTAGAACCCTGAGTAGGGTCTGAGCTCTCCTGGATATGCTCCCCCATTTAAAAAAGAAAGAAAAGAAAAAGATTATAAGCACTCTTAAGGCAAAAACTACTGGCATATTTATCACTTGACTCTCTCAACCAGACAGCTTTAAATCTAATCAATACTGAGTATCTGTAAAAGATAGGCAGGATGTATAAGAAGGCAAACAGTGCTAAAGATGAGTAGGTTATTTATGCTTTAGCTTTATTTCAAATAAGAACAACACCTAGACATCAAAATCTCCTTTTTCTAAAGGTCAGTTTTGCTTTTTAGAACTAATCATGGTGTAGCAGATGCACTTTTTATTTTCAAAACACTAAGGGATAGAAAGAAAAGTACAGTTAGTAAGTGATATAGTCACCCTTGGTGACAATTTGTGTGATCTGTTCTGATGAAGGGCCTAGAATTAGTACACAGGATGTCATGTTCACCTCCCAATTATAAAGAAAGGAAGTAGTGAGTTGCAGGAACTTTGCGAATTGTGAAGAATTTTATATAAACTAACCTTTAAATCATTTGAAATATTTCTTACAAAATCTGTAAAATCTGGGTCAGCTACATCTTGTGGGCAGTGGGTGTTCTCTTGGCAACTTCTCTTGAAGCAATTCAATGTATCGGAAGGGTCATTAAATCAGTATCATGATCAAAAGCAATGTTTACACCAGGACAAACCCAATTTCAATTGTTTTTAAATTAAATGACTTTAGGTCAACTGTATATTAGATTGTAATTATGCCTTCTTTATATGCATATTGTTATTACATTATTGTGTGCTTACAGGAAATTGATTAATATTACTTTTGTGTATGTGTGTGGTTTGTTGTTGTTGTTGTTTTTGCTCAATAGGCCCAGGATTCCTGCTCAGAGATTCTCACAGCCAACTGGGCCTACAGTTCCATGTAATGTCTAGGGTATTTAGGAACTACCCACATCATTTCAGCAGTTCTTGGAGGACCTCCATGGCTGCACTCAGTGGTGCTTGGGAACCTTTCAGTGCTAGGATCAAACCAGGGCCAGCTGTATGCAAAACATGAAACTTCACCCCTTTACTGTCCATCTGGCTCAAACATTTACCTGTTTGGATTTAATGACTGAGAAACTATTTTAATTTGTAGTTTTGAATAGGAACATGATGCTCTGTTATGTTGTCTTTCTGTTTTGTGTTTTTTTAAAAATTTTTGTTATTGAATTACCGTGAGAACAGTTACAAAGCTTTCAGGGTTTAAGTCTCAGTCATACAATGATCAAACACCCACCCCTTCACCAATGCACATGTTCCACCACCAAGAACTCCAGTATACCCCCAACCTCACCCCCCACCCTGCCTGTGTGGCAGATGATTTTCACTTTACTCTCTTTACTTTGATTACATTCAATGTTTGGACAGAAAATCCACTATTATTATTTGGAATTTTTCCCCAACAATCAGACCTGCTGAAAAGGCATCATTTGATAATTTGTTTTGTATTGCTGATAATGAAGAGTATGTGATTTTGGATTTCTGGTATTCTAGTAATTAAGTCCAGAGTGATTTCTGCCAGAAGTTGCTGGGTACTGAAATTGGTTTGTGTGCCTCTGGGATCATAACTGTTCAGGAATAGAGGAGCCATTTGTGGGCAGTCATTCGGGGTCTCATCTAAGTGGGGAGCAGCACCAGTACCACCCCCCATCCCGAGACTTCCCAAGCGCCCCATCACTGCAAACTCGTACCTCCATCCAATGGGCTCTGAATGATGGTGGTTGCCATGCTGCTGCCACCAGAAGGAATGGCCAAGGGACAAAAACCTTTCCCCTCCCGGGGTTGCACAAGGTCATAGCTTAGTTTGCAGTCTAGAAGCATTTCTGTAAGAACCGCTGGGTTCCGAAACTGGTTTGTGTGCCTCTGGGATCATGGCCATTCAGGAGCAGAGGAGCCATTTGTAGGCAGCCACTTGGGGTCTCGTCTGGGTGGGGAGCAGTGCTGGTACCACCTCCCAATCCCGAGATTTCCCGCGTGCCCTGCCACTCCAAACTTATACCTCCGTCGTCCAATGGGCTCTGAAAGATGGTGATCGCCATGCCACTGCTGCTGAAATGAAAGGTCGAGGGACAAAACCTTTCCCCTCCTGGGGCAGCACGGGGCTGTAGCTTAGTTCACAGTCTAGAGGCATTTCTGCAAGAAGCTGCTGGGTTCCAAAATTGGTTTGTGAGCCCCTGGGGCTCTCTCTTAGTTTGGGGCATTATATTTTGCTTGGGTAATGCCACCATTCAAGTCTGCCTTCTAGGGGCAGATGCTGGATCATCTATTTTCCATTGCTCATTTTGTATACCAAGAAAGATTGTGTGGCCGCATAAGCAGCCGCGTGGTTTGGAGAAATAGTCCTGGTACCCACATATCGGAGCCATGTTTGTAGACGCTCCATGTCACTAGGATTCCATCTGGAGAAGGCGGGGAGATTGCACCTTCTCCATCTGGGGAAGCCTGGTGTTATAAGCTCAATTTGGGGCCCGGAGCATTCTCTGGTGTTGCGTTGCCCACCAGCCAGGATTCTTCACTCATTTTGTTTTGAGATATTTGAATTAATATTGTTGTGAATTGGGAGATTTCCATGTTTTTATAACTTTAGTTCTGATAGTACTCCTGCAATATTGTATATTAGTATTTATTCAGGGCTTATTAGAAGGCAGACCCTTCTAAATGCTGTATAGTATTTATTTTTGTCTTTTAGCAATTTTGTGGGACATTTTCTTCTCTTTTCAACAAAGAGGCTTCTAATAGATTGTTCAAGGTCATGCGTTGCATAGATGACTGAGCCCAGATTGGAACCCTGGAATCTGACTTCAGCATCTGTGCGCCTAATACTGCACCATCTTTCTCAATAAATGTGTACTCACAATGATGCTAATTAGAACCAAGCTGTGCACATGGCATGTGTGCAGTGCCATCCTGTCTATGTTTTTATTGTATTATGTACCCAGAATGCCATGAGCCCACAGCTGGTGTCAGTTAATGATAATGGTGTGGGGAGTCAAAAAATAATTTCAGAACCATTCAGAGTATAAAGCAGCATAAATTTTCATTATAAATTTTGGGACTCAGAGGAATTTATTTGTGTACTCAGAATAGTTTTTCCTTTTTTCTAAAGTAAAAATTTCTTTTTTCTAAAAGTTGGATTTGAAATGTAAGTAATACAAGACTACAGTGTACTTTTGGAATTATTTCTATAGGATTCTTTCACTTTATTAATCTACATATATTCTTCTCAGAAGAGAGGTAAAGGCAAATTTCAGCTTTTCTTCTTATCACTATCATGATTTTTTTTTCTTTTTAGGTCACACCCAGCAATGCACAGGTGTTACTCCTGACTTTGCACTCAGGAATTACTCTTGGCAATGCTCAGGGAACCATATGGGATGCTGGGATTCGAACCCGGGCTGGCCGCGTGCAAGGCAAACACCCTACCCGCTGTGCTATTGCTCAAGCCCCCTATCATGATTTTTTTGTTGAGAGAAAAACATACTTTGAGAGACTTTTTCTTTGGGGCCACACCCAATAATCCTCAGGCTCTGTGCTCAGGAGCGACTCCTGGCTGGGGATTTAGTGCTGGGAATGAACTAGGATCAGCCATATCCAAAGGAAGCAACTTAACCTCAGACTCTCTCTTTCTCTCTCTCTCTCTTTTCCTCTCCTCCCCCCTCCTTTCTCTCCCCTCTCTCTCCTCTCTCTCTTTTTAAATTTTTTCCCCTCAGAATCCTTGAATTGCTTTCAAATAGGAGTGCTTTCCAGTTTTTTACAGCTAGCTTTAAGTATATTGTGACTATCCTACAGTGGAATACCATGTAGTTATAATAACATGAATGATCTTGATGCCAGTAAATGCATTCTGACAAGAAAAGCTTTCCAAGATAAATAATGAAGTAGAAAGGGCAAGTCCCAGGCACAGAAGGTGCAATGGTGGTGGGATTGGTGTTTGAGTATTAAATGTGATGAATTATTGTGAACAACTTTATAAAATAACAACTTTATAAAAAAAATAAGATTGTATCACTGTATCACTGTCAACCCGTTGTTCATCGATTTGTTCAAGCGGGCACCAGTAACGTCTCCATTTGTTCCAGCCCTGAGATTTTAGCAGCTTCTCCTTAGTCATCCTTCCAAATGGTGCCATATTAGAGATTCTTTCAAGGTCAGGGGAATGAGACCTATTGTCATTACTGTATTTGCCATATTGAGTACACAATGGGGAGCTTGCCAGGCTCTGCTGAAATATTCTTTAAAAAAACTAAATATGGGGCCAGTGAGATAGCACAGGGGTCAAGGTTCTTGCCTTGCAAGCAGCTGACCCCAGACCAACACAGTACCCTGAGCACAGAGCCGGGAGCAGCTAGAGCACCCCACCCCTCCCCCAAGAGACAACCAAACCGTGGTCTTGGAAAACACAGTCTCAGCAGGTTTAGGGAGGGGAGTGGGGAGAAGCTCTGAAGCACATGTGAGCAAGCAACCGAAGTGTTGGAAACACTTTCCTCACACTGTCTCAATGTATGGATCTCGCTGGGGGCGGGTAAGGGGTATAACCCATAAAAACTTCTTAGGGAAATTCAGAGGGAGGGTTTTAAGTTATTAAAAACATGTACAATGACCTAAGGTAATATATATATTCTTGGTTTGTCAATTTAAGGCCAGGAAAGTAAGATGCTTGCCCTGCATTCAGCCAACCAGGGTTTGATTCCCAACATCCATTATAGTCCCAAGCACCACTAGGAGTAACTCTTCAGTTCAGAGCCAGGAGTGACCATGGGCACCACCAGTGTAGCCCCAAATAAACAACTAAACAACAAAATCACCTGTGGCTTCTTCATTTTTGTAGTAGGTCCTGCAAAAGCCCCCCCCCAATCTTTCCCCCATGAAATTTCACTGTTATGCAAATTTTGACATTCTAAGAAATGCATGTTTGATCAGTATTGAATCCTGCCTATGTTCCAATAAGGAAGTAACTGTTTCTAATCTTCTTTTCAAAATTAGACTTATTTCTTTTCAAAATTTAGACTTGTTACTATTACAAAAGACATGTCTTTAGTATGATAAAGGTTTCTTATCTGAACACAACAATACTATTTGGCTCCAAATCTCTAGCATATATTTTGTAAATATGTGGAAAACCTTAAATTTTTAGATCTCCTTTCCTTCTAGGAATCTAAGACAAAAATATATTTTTTTCATTGAATATATTTCTGTTCTATGATGGGCTCATAAGGAGATTAGCTGAGAAGGTATATGAGAGTTTATCAGAATACAATTTGCCATGGCTCTCTTAACCAGATAACTGTGACATTTTTACATAAAAATTACATGTTGAGTTTCTAACTTCATGACAGTAGCCCTAAGAAATCAAGAGGAAAATAAAAATCCAACCTCTTATGATGACCATGTTAAACACTGGTGAGCTAGTAAATATTTTGCCTAATCTTATTTTCAGGCAAACCCTGTGATTAATAATATTGGTAATGAAATTAAGTGAACTCAAGATCTTTCAGTTTGAATAAAAATTAAATTTAACCCAGCTTTTGAGTAGGAAACGAAAAAATTATTGATAGAGTTATTTTACTATCAATAGTTGCCTGAAAAGTAGTTTCTGGCTAATCTTTATTTTATTTTATGTTTTAAATTTTTTAAAATTTTATTTTCATAAAATTGTTCACAGTAATTGTTTACATTCAATATTTTAACACCAATCCCACCACTATTATGCCTTCCCACCACCACCCAAGCCTGCCCCATAGGTAGATGCTAAATAATTTATTTTGTATTGCTTGTTATGAATAGTAAGAGATGTTGTGGGCAGCATGGCCGTAAAAGTGACTGTTCCCTCCTGGAATTCTGAAATTTTTTAATATTTGGGGTCCGGAGGCATCTCTGCAGTGAGCAGCTCTCTTCTGAGCTCGTTTGTGAATCTCTGGATCATGGCCATAAATGGGAGTAAATGGCTCCCAGAGGCAGTTCGTGGGAGTGACTACCAGGAAACCAGAAGGGTGAGGAGATGGCGGGGGAGGTTGCCCATCATCGACTGTGTAGCCTGGAGTTTCAGTCATTAGTCCCACATACCTGGGTTTTTCAGTAGATTTATGCTCTGGACGAGCCTGTGAAGGTCAGCTGTGAGTGTGGTGGCAATTGAGTTCTGGAGGTTTGCAGCTGCCAGGGTTCATTTGGGACAGGTAGAGGGACAAACCTATCTAGGTAACCTTTCTTTTTTTCCGGGGGCGGGTCACACCCATCAATGCATAGGGGTTACTCCTGGCTCTGCACACAGGAATTACTCCTGGCAGTGCTCGGGACCATATGGAATGCTGGGAATCGAACTGAGGTCGGCTATGTGCAAGGCAAACGCCCTACCCACTGTGCTATTGCTCCAGCCCCAGTCGAGGTAATCTTTAAGTTAATTAATGTCATACTCAAATATAGTTTGATAAACAACCTGGTAGCAGCAACTGGAGCCATAGTAGCGGACATAGTAGTAGTATTTATAGTAGTTGTTATAGTAATATTTGTAGTCATAGTTATAGTCATCATAACTGTGGTAACAGTCATAACAGCAGCACTAGTAACTGTAATAGTATTTACAATATGCTTAGATTTTTTATTTCATGCAGGGGGAGATTATAAATAATTTTATAACATAATTCTTATAACCCGCCACATTCAATTCTGTGATAATGGGTTGCAACCCATTTTTTTGTTTTTGTTTTTTGGGTGTTTTTTTGATTTTTTGGTCACACCTGGCGATGTACAGGGGTTACTCCTGGCTCTGCACTTGGGAATTACTCCTGGCAGTGCTCAGGGAACCATATAGGATGCTGGGAATCGAATCCAGGTTGGCTGGCATGCAAGGTAAACACCCTACCCACTGTGCTATCCCCTCAACCCAGAGTTTAAGCAGCTGATATGGAAACTGTTGGAGGGCAAAAGCCAAATAATACAAGGATACCTTTTCCATGTGGCCAGAGGAAAAGGAGGGAGCTAATGGAAGGCACTTGCCTTGAACATGGCAGGGCGGACCCCAGTTTGATGTGCAGTTCTGCGTACGGTCCTTGAGCAGCACCAGGGTGTGATTCAAACCACCACCACAGTTGCTGCCACCAACCCCAGAAAAGGTAAGTTTCCCGCTCAACTTTCTGCATTCTCCCATAGCTTTTCTAAGGATTTCAAATCCCCAAATCCTACATTCTGTTCTTCATCTAGAAACATCAGTTCTGATTTTGCCACATAGTGATCAGCGGTTAACGCTACCTCCTAGTCACCCTTCACCAATTCCATTAAGAATTAGTAAATTTATATATATAACAAGAAAAAATTATATAAAAATAAGATTAATTTTTTTAAAGGCATGACAGACCTGACTGGTAAAGTAAATTTAAAAAAGTTTTCTGTAATGAAATAAGTTATTTTAAAAACAAAAACAAAAACAAAAATATTTTTTGAATACTTAAATATTTCTTGACTGAGAAATGGTCTTATTACATTGATGTACTATAAAATCGTGGATTCAAAAAAGATTTCCATGAAAAGTTTTTCTTAAACTCACATGTAAAGCAACAAACCATTTTGTTTGGGGAGTTGATTACTTTATTTTTATTTTAAATGTTTTTAATTGAGGATCTATGCTTTATAATACTGCTAATGATAGAGTTGCATACTTACAATATACCAATACCAAACCCTCCACCAGAGGGTCAGTTTCTCTCCAACATTGTCCCAGGGTCTCTTGTTCACCCCTACTCTGTTCCCCTCTCTGTTCCCCTCCCCTCTCCTCTGCTAAGTTTAGCTCTATATACTATATCTCATGTTCTTTTGCCTTTGGCCATTTGATCTTCCCTTACTATGTCTCTTTATATCTCACAGAAGACAGAGATCATTTTATATCAGTTCCTCTTCTACTGACTAACTTTATTCAGCATCCTTTAGATCTAAAAATCCTTTAGATCCTTATATTTAGCAGCAAATTGCATTATTTTATCCTTTTTTTGTAGCTGAGTAGTAGTCCATTGTGTATATACACCATAGTTTCTTTATCCAGTCATCTGTTCTTGGACACTTGGATTGTTTCCAGATTTTCGCTACAAAGATATTGGCTGTACTATATAATATACAGTATATAATAAATTGTATATGATATGTAGATGATATTGATATTTTGGCTATAGTGCTACGATGAACATAGGAGCACAAATGTCTCTTTGAAATAGTCTTTGGGCCTTGGGGTAGATGCCAACAATGGAATTGCTAGATTGTATGGAAGCTCAGCAAAAATAATTTTTTAAATTTATATTAATTGTCAGGACATTCAGAAATAATAAAAATAACTATTCTTGGTATATTCCTGTTTCCTTAATTGTTTCTATATTGTAATGTCACTGACACTCTGGAAACTATCTCAAAATAATCTATTTTATTATAAAATTGCTCATATCTTCACAGCTGAATTTTATAGCTAATAAATAGTTTGACACTGAGTTTTCTGTATATACCACAGTATTACTAATTAAAAAGAAATGCTTTATCTTTAAAACAGTGGTACTTGATAAACTAAAACAATCTATGAAATAGAGAATATTTTCAACTTTTAACATATTTAAGTAAACAATAGATTTATGTCAATAAATGTGACAAAATAGATGAAATGACAAATTTCTTAAAAGCTACAAGTAAAATCTAGAGTGAAGTAAATAACTTTAAAACATTTTTTACTGATGACTAAAAACTTTGAAAATAAAACAAAAATTCCAGTCCCAGATAGATGTCCTGATTTTGCAGTTCTTTAAAAACTTTTCCCAGATGAATTTTTTAAAAAGAAACTTGCAAACTAATGCTAAAAATCATTTGAAAGTGCAAAGAATCTAAAATAACCAATGTAGTTGTGGGGAGAAAAGGAACAAAGTTGGAGGTCTTACACTACTTGATTTAAGACTTAGTATAAAACTACATGTAATATCTTTGAGGCTTAAAGATAAATCACATTAGTTTCACAGAATATAGAATCCAGAAGTGGAACTACACATATGCAGTCAGTTGAGTTTCTTCTCATACCTCCAGTGCTTAGTTGTTTTGGTTGTAGTGCTGAGCATTGTACCCAGAGGTGATGAGGGTCACACTTAGTGATATGGGGCAGTGCTAGGGATTGAACACAAGCTCTCTCCTACAAGGAGTATGCACTGTAGTGGATTGTGTGTGTGTGTGTGTGTGTGTGTGTGTATGTATGTGTTGATTTTCTGTGAAGGTACCAAGAAACAATTGGATATCAACACTTTAATGCCCCTTACACAAAAATTAGTTCCCAGTAATTCATGGACCAAGGTATAAGATCTAAAACTTCTGGAAAATATCTTAATGACTTTGGATTAGGCTCACAATTCTTTGAAAGAAAGGAGAACACATGAAAGGAAAACCTAATTTGACTTTATTAAAATTAGAAACTTTGGACTCTTCAAAACATACTATTTGCCAAACATCTGTTTGCTTTTTAAAAAAGTATCTAGAATGTATAAATAACTCACAGATCACTAAAACCAAGATCTAGCTTTTTAAGAAAGGGAAAAGTGGGGACAGAGAGATAGCACAGCAGATAGGTTGTTTGCCTTGCATGTGGCTCATGCAGGTTTGATTCCTGGTATCCCATATGGTCCCCCAAGCACCACCAGGAGTAACTCCTGAGTGCAGAGCCAGGTTTAACCCCTGAGCACTGCCAGGGGTTATCCCATTGCTCATCGATTTGTTCGAGTGGGCACCAGTAACGTCTCTCATTGAGAGACTTATTGTTACTGTTTTTGGCATATTCAATATGCCACGGGTAGCTTGCCAGGCTCTGCTGTGCAGGTGCAATACTCTCAGTAGCTTGCCGGGCTCTCCAAGAGGGATGGAGAAATCGAACATGGGTCAGCCGCATGAAAGGCGAATGCCCTACCACTGTGCTATTGCTCCAGCCCCACTGCCAGGTATGGCCCCCAAACCAAAATTTTTTTTTTGCTTTTTGGGTCACACCCAGCGATGCACAGGGGTTACTTCTGGCTGTGCTCAGGGGATCATATGGGATACTGGGAATCAAACCCTGGTATCGGCTATGCTATCGCTCCAGCACCCAAAAAACAATTTTTAAGTAAAATATGAAGAAGTTGAATATAAATAAGCAATAGAATACATACTTGTGTGAGGCCCTGGGTTTGACCTTGCATTGCAAATAAACAAGAAGAAAAAAAGGAAAACAACTTAAACAAATACTTCAGTGAATATATACAAGTGAAGAATAATCATTTGGAATAAATGCTTAACAGTCATTAGATAATGTAAATTAAAACCACAACAAAGCTAGTAGAATGACTACTGTTAAGAATTTGTAAGGTCAGCACCTGGAGCAAGGTGAATTATGTTACTGGCAGGAATGTAGACTAGCACATTCACTTGGAAAACAGTTTGGAACTTTTTTAGAGACAAACATTCACTGAGGATATGACACTGCAATTTTACTCCTAAATATGTCTACATAAATATTTATACATAAATGTTCATAGCAACTTTATTCATGATAGGCTAAAGCAGAAATAACCCAAATGTTTTTCAGCAGGTGAATGTGGTACATTTATATTATAAAAAAAAAACTACTAACAATGCAAAGGCCGAAACTTCTGATACAGGCAAGAGTTAGATGAATTACAAATACAAAGTGCTAAGTGAAAGTAGTCAGAAACAAAGGACAATTCAATTTATATGAAATACTAAAAAAAAAAATTATAGGAACAGAAAACACATTAATCCTCCTGAGCGCTGCCAGCTGTGGTCCAAACGTCCCCTCACACCCTCCCTCCTCCTCACACCCCCGCCCCACCCCACCAAAACAAAAAGACTACATCAGTGATTTCCAGGAACTGGAGAGAGTAAAGAGGATTCACAACAAAGGATATGAGGGCGCTTGTTTAGTTAATGGCAGTACTCCCTATTTTAGTTGCTATGATTGTGACATCACTGGATACAGGGAGTTAAAATTCATTAAACTATACACTACATTATTTAACTATGCGTATTACTTTAAATTATTCTGGGGCAAGAGAAATTGTACAGGGGTTTAGGTGCTTGCCTTGTATGTGGCCAGCAACTTTTTGATCTTCAGCACTGCCTATTGTCTCCCAAGCACTGCCAGGAATGATCCCTGAGTACAGAGCCAGAAATAAGCCCAGAGCATTACTGGGTGTGACCCCAAAACCAAAAAAAAATTTTTTAAAGCAATACCTAAATAAGTATATTAAGTATACTTTAAGAGCATTTCAAATACAGGAGCTAGGGATGTAGCTCAGTGGTACAGCACTTACCTTGCTTGTGTGAGGCCCTGGGGTTGATCCCCAGGGTTGATGCCCAGCATTGCAGAAAAATAAAAAAAAAATTAAGAATTCAAATATGTATGCTCAAGATTTTTGTAAGCAGATTTTATTTTGGGGGTGGAGCTCTCAATTCATAAAACCCTTTGGTACATATTATGAGTCAAATGAGTTAACTCTATATATGAGGCACTCAGTGTTCAATTATACATACTATAAAATCATAGACATTTTCAATTTTATTTTATCCTAGTATAGAATATAAATTCACCTAATTAAAATAGGATATTCCAACAAAATATTCTTTCTATGAGTTGAGATATTTCAAAACACAATTGAGGATAAACTTCCATTATTGAAATGAACTAATTTCCTATTTGGAATTGACATGAATAAGATTAATTTCACTATTCAAAATAAGTGAAATTAATTTAGGATAGGTATTTGATCTAACTGAAAATCCATGTTTCACAGAGCATGTAAACATAACCTCTACAACTGCACTTAATCTTTTTTTTTTTTTTTTTTTTGCTTTTTGGGTCATACCTGGCGATGCACAGGGGTTACTCCTGGCTTTGCACTCAGGAATTACCCCTGGCCGTGCTCAGGGGACCATATGGGATGCTGGGATTTGAACCCGGGTCGGCCGTGTGCAAGGCAAACGCCCTACCTGCTGTGCTATCTCTCCAGCCCGTGCACTTAATCTTTTCAAACTTTTTACATTAGTTACTTTTTTTTAGGTTAGTTACTGACGTTTAAGTTTTTTAATTCTGGGCATGGTTCACAGTTCTCATAAGATATTCCTGCTGCAGTGCTATTCAGTGGCTACTCCTAGTGATGCTTAGGGGATTCTGTGATGCTGAGGATCAAAACAGGGCCCCCACATGCAAAACATGCTCCAGCCTTTGAGCTGATGTCTCCCCAGCCTCAAACTTTAAAAAGTAATAATACTTTGAGATATAGTTGACAATATATATATATATATATATATATATATATCAAAATAGTACAGCGGGGAGGGCGTTTGCCTTGCATGCGGCCGACCCGGGTTTGATTCCTTCGTCCCTCTTGGAGACCCTGACAAGCTATTGAGAGTATCTCACCTGCATGGCAGAGCCCGGCAAGCTACCTGTGGTGTATTCGATATGCCAACCACAGTAACAACAAGTCTCACAATGGAGACATTACCGGTGCCCACTCAAGCCAATCGATGAGCAACAGGATGACAGTGATACTGTGATATCAAAATAAGCTTTTTACTTTGGAATATTTTTAATTTACAGAAAGTTTTCATATATTCCTCAACCAGCTTCTCCTGTCCTTAACATTGTATTTTTATGATAAATTTGTCAAAATTAAGAAACTGACTTTGGGCCAGAGACCTAACTCAGCAGGCTGAAATATGCTTTGCATGCAGGAGGCCCAGTTCAATACCTGGCATCACATGTTCCCCTGAGCTTGGAATGACCCTCAGCCACTGAGCTGGGAGTAGCCCCCAAGCACCACCTGCTGGAAGGGAGGGAAAGAGAAACTAAAACTGCTAAATTGCTTGGTATAAACAAGACTTTATTCAGAGTTCACTTCTTTTTCCTTGCTGTTTTTCAATTTAAGGATCTCATTCAGGGTACCATCGTCTATCATATATTTTTATTTTCTTTGCTCTGTCCGTTGTTCAGCTTTTTCTTGATATTCGTGGCCTTGGCAATTTTGAGGGGGCTATTGGTCAGTTATTTTGTGAGACGGCCTTCAGCATATCTGAGGCTTTCCTCATGCTTAGACTTCAGTTGAAGGTTTGGGGAAAGAACTTGTGAGTTCTATCCAACTCTCTCCTGCTGGAGGAAACCTTGCTATTGGCAACAGCATGGATGGGCTTTGAGAACTTTATGATAAGCGACATGGCAAACTGAGAAAGACAAATAATCTGTCTCCCAGCTTCTAAAACTGTGGGTCAAAGCTCTATATGGGGTCATGTAATTAAATGGGGTGGGGGGAGGGGCTGTGAAAAATTGGCAACAATAAAATATTTCTGAATGTTTTACAACCAAAAACCACTTCAACATCAACCAAGGTCTTCTGGCAGTAATCACCCATGTTGCATTTCTCCACTGAAGGGGGATTTTGAGTGAAAAATGCTTTAGCAGCCCTGTTCTATATATGTCACTCATGTGTGGTCTCTAAAAGAGCACAACATAAGAAATATAGGGGAGTTGTCAGGGTTTGGGTAGTAAGAGTTACAGAAAGAGGTTGGCCAAAGAGTATGAATTCACAGTCCTAAGGTGAATAAGGTTTTGGGATTTAATATGCAGCATTTCTATATTATATATTAAAAAGTTGTTAAGACAGTAGACTTTGAGTGTTCTCACCACCCAAATAAAAATGGTAATTACATTACGTGATCACTGTATCACTGTCATCCTGTTGCTCATCGATTTGCTTGAGTGGGCACCAGTAACGTCTCCATTGTGAGATTCATTGTTACTGTTTTTGGCATATCGAGTGTGCCATGGGTAGCTTGCTAGGCTCTGCTGTGAGGGCGAGGTACTCTCGGTAGCTTGCCCGGCTCTCCAAGAGGGATGGAAGAATCAAACCCGGGTCAGCTGCATGCAAGGCAAATGCCCTACATTAGGTGATGGAAGTGTTAATTAATCTTATTGTGGCAAGTATTTCACAGTCCCTATGTCAATCAAATTATCATGTTGTACATCTAAAATTTGTATCTGTTCTATGTCAATATCTCAGTAAAGATGGATAAAGAAGTGTGTTTGTTGTATAGTATAAAGAGTCACATGATAACATTATGTAGACCTGGTGATATTAACCTTGTTATCAGCGTTTTCTAGGTTTCTATAGTATAAACTTTATGTCCCCTGCCCCCACTTGCTGGTCTAAATAATAGTTTTTTTTAATCAAGTCACTAAGTCTACTTACACTCAGATGGGGAGGTGTTATTAAGTTGGTTTTTTAGGAGTAAACAAATACCTCTCTTTAAAAAAAATTAAGCGCATTGCTGCTGGAAAGAAGTTTATTGCAAAATAAATAGCATCACCAAGGCGAATGTGCCTGCCGTGGCAGGCACAAAGTCAGGAATTTGATCTCAGGCATCGTCCCACATCATGAAATTTGATCCCTGTGGCAATGCCATAGGGGTTTTTGGTACATCACAAACAAGTATGTACAAGCACGGCAACCAACAGTTGCATCACCCATGAAAAAGTAAAGGGAAGAAGCATCACCAAACAATAAAGTCTTAATTTACTGCAATAAAATTAATTCAGAAGCACTCTAGCCAGTGTCTTTAGACCAATGTTTAAACATTTATAGAAGGACACTATTCAGACTGTATTTCCTGCACATATCTTTAATGTGTGATTTACCACTTTTCCCACTGACCCCATAATCCAGCATTCTGGCGGCTTTGTGCATCTCACAGGATATAGTATGTGACACAGCATGAATCCCTGATACAACGCATGTATCAGGGGACCACAATATCAAGGTCTTCTATGACTATCCTAGATAGGAAACAGTCCCTTAGCCTTTGTTCCTGCATAATTAGTAATTTGTGTTATCAGCAATCATTTATCAGCAAGTATGTCTTTGAAAAGACAGTGTTAATTATTTGTATCAGAAAATGGTGGGAGAAAAGAATGCTGTCATCTTGCATATTTAATCACATACCGGAAATGTTAATGCATGTCTCTACTAGAGGAGACCATGGCTGAGAGAGGCTGGCAGTTCAGACAAAGAACCTCCTATATCCCATCCCAACCTTATCCTTGTTTATTTTTTGTTCTGGGTGGTATTAAGGATTGAAGCCAGGACCTCCAACATGCAAGGCAAGTGCTCTTTCATTGAGTCACATCCTGACCCTCCCAGTTTATTTTACATAGGGAATAATAATACTTTTTGGAAAGTGGGTATTTTGATTCATCTCTCCAAGTGTATAGAATTCACTGAAAGGTATTTGATTGAATGAATTACAGAGCAGGATGAATGATTGTTTACAGCTAAGCAGAAGTCAGTTCAGAGTACAAAGGGTAAGAACCTGTGATATGACTCAAGCCATGCAAGGCTCTAAGTATGATCCCTGGCAAACTCAGTTTGGTCCCTGCTGTACTACTATCTGTGACTCTAGTAGTCTTCCCTCAACATTTCTAGAAGGTATCCCCTCTCCAAAATGGCAACTAAGGTGCTAGAGTGATAGCACAGTGGATAGGGCATTTGCCATGCGCATGACCGAGCTGGGTTTGATTCCCAGCATCCCATATGTTCCCCAGAGCAGGGTCAGAAGTAATTCCTGAGTGCAGAACCAGGAGTAACCCCTGTATATTGCTAGGTGTGACCCAAAATGGCAACAAAATAAAAAGAAAAAAAGAAGGTAGTCCAGTCAGGGGATCAGGACTATTGCATCCTTTACTTTTTTTTCCTTAGTGAAGCCTTCCGTTGCCCCACAACTTCTCCCTGGGACTGAGCTTCTGGAAGCATCCATAGCAATTATGGTTTGTCTATTTTAAACCTAGATTCTGCCCTTTGATTTTGACTGGAAGGAAAGTAGAGTTAAGCAGGCATGTGGAAGTGGTGGTATTTGGTAGAGGGAAGGGAGTGCATTATAATAAAATCACATTTGCCAATCACACGAAACAGGTAGAAAAGATAGAATTTTGCCATTGATGTATACTTTGTGTACATTAAGAGTACATTGTGATGCTCTTCTGAGCTAATGAAAAGCAGCAGTTAGTACACAGTGGAGGCCTTAGTATTGAATGGCAGTGAAGAATATGATGCTGTGGGAATTTATATTAGATACAAGGCTTTATGTGTTAGTACTATACAGGAAACTATTTCTTCTTTAACTAAACTTTTTAAGGGATGTAAAATGTTTGCACACACACCCTAACTCGGTTCTTCTCTTAGACATAGGCCCTTAATTCATGTATTTTCAGATTCTGGGAATAGTATGCTGGGGGTGTTTCTTTTTTCATTGTTTCATGTAAGTAAATGACTCTGACCTTGTCTTTTTTCAGACTGCCCTCATAGAATTTTTATTTCTTGCTGCCTCCTTATTCCATCACAGAATGAAATCTCTGTTGTCCTAAGCCATTGGGGAATAAATCATTTGAGACTTTAAAAAAAAAAGTTTGCCATGTTGTTGAGGATTTGTGCTTTAAATGTTGTGACTTCAATTTTAATATCACATAATAATGATCATCTAAAGAAGTTTTCTTTCCTGTTTTTTTAATTGAATGATCATGAGCTAGAACATTATAAAATTGTTCATGATTGCGTTTCAGCCATACAATGTTCCAGCACCCATCCCCCTCACCAGTGTAATTTCCCAGCACCAGTGTCCCTAGTTTCCCCTCCCACCCCTTAAAGACACCCCCACCCCCTCTATGGCAGGGACCTCTCTTCTGAAGAGGTATTTTTAAAATGCTTGATCTTTTCTTGAGTTAGGGTCATGCTAAACTTAAAGATTTTGTGCCATTGAAATGTAAGTTGTGGGAAATGGAGCTGAATGATTTAGTTTGTCACTATATTGTTACACACTGTGAACAATCCCTTCCCACTGGGCCTGAATTGCTTTGGTTAATAGGCTTCAGGATGGATGTGTGTGTTTCTTTAAGGGCTGTTGATGACCAGGTAACTTTTCATTGGTGTAGACTATAGAGCTAGCAAGTATATTTTCTTCTTTTGTAACTAGCTTTTTTCTGCACCAGTGTTTGCCACTGCAGCCTTACAGACTATCCCGTCATCATTTCCAACCTCTGCTTCCAGTCTCTTGTTGTCTGACAGCTCTTTCCCCCTACCTTATCTTTTCCTCTTTCCTTTCCTCCTCTTCATTTTTACTCAATAGATATTGTCAAGAGATCAGAGAAAGGCCTGTCCTACAAACAGCTATCTGATCAGCACATTTGACTGTTTCTGTAGTCAGGGTCTCATGAGCTAACACTGAACCTTCAATATTTTAAGAAAATATTGAAGCTAAGTATTTATCAGGAGAGTTGTCACTATATAAATGAAGTCTGACTCTACTTCTTATGATGTATAGTGACTCATACTAAGAGCATCAACTGCTTTAAATAAAGTAGATAATTTAATATTTGTGTTTACTATAGCGCAACTGGTAGGGCATTCGCTTTGCACACAGCCAACCCAGGTTCGATACCTCCACCCCTCTCAGAGAGCCTGGCAAGCTACCGAGAGTATCTCGCCCGCACCAGCAGAGCCTGGCAAGCTATTCGTGGGCGTATTTGATATGCCAAAAACAGTAACAAAAAAAAAACAGTAACAAGTCTCACAATGGAGACATTACTGGTACCCGCTCGAGCAAATTGATGAGCAACAGGATGACAATGACAGTGATGTTACTTGTAAGGTTTCTATCATTTGAACTTTTTTCCTCACCAGCCTTCAATTTGTTATTTGGATCAATTGTCTTTTATACTCAAGGCCCACAGAAACTGCCAGCTCTTCTCTAAAGTCTTCCTTAACTTTTCTAGTACCTAGCTCAGAAAATCTAGCTCAGATTTTCAGATTCTGCAGGGGCTTGAGAGAAACAAGTGGTAGAGCACATACCTAGGATGTATGAGAACCTGAACTCAATCCTTGCCACCACAAAGCACCATATGCATTGCTGGGTGTGGCACCTATTTAAAAATAAACAAACAACAACAAAACCCAATTCACACTCATCTGGCATTGGAGTATGAATGTTCTCTTACTAAAGACTTTTAAATAGAGAAGGTAGTGACAATCCACTCATGTCATTTTTTTCATATTCCTTTCTTTACTACTATTCTTAAAACAGTATCTTGTACCTAATACCTATCCCAAAATATTCCATTGAACTGAATAATCTCATTCTCCTAGACACCTTTTATAGTTCATAACTGGTTCTAATTGAGGGTCCCTCCCACTTATGTCATCTTGCATTTACTCACGTTGAAATTCCTCTTTCAGTTGCGCAAATTCCTAAGCTATTCATATGGTCTGTCCCTGAAGAATCTGATTCTTTGCTGCTTGGGAAGTTTAATGTCAAATAGAAACCCGGTAGAGTTAGATGTACTTCCCTTTTAGAACGTTTTAAAAGATAGAAAAAACGTAAAGTTCTTTACAACTTTTCATCTGTGGAAGAAAATGTCTGTTTTTGACAAATATTTGTATGTTTGTGTGTAATTAGTGATTTCTGATACATTCAGTTGTTCAATAGCATTGTAATCATATCATCCCCAAAAGAAACCAAACCCTGTGCCATTAGTAGTCACTGTCCTTTTCCTCAGCTCACACACCTTGCTAGACAGTCACACACTGACTTGTCTCTGTTATCTGCTAATGCTGAAAATTTCACACAAATACAACCATAGCTTAATGGTAGTTTCTGACTGGTTCCTCTTAGTCGATAGTACTAGTTTTTTAAAATATTCTTGGATCAGAGAGATAGCTCTATGGACTAAGCTTATACTTTGCATGTGGGAAGCTCGGATTCAAGCACAGTACATGTTCCCCCAAACAGAGAGCTGAACTGAACACTGCCAGATGTGGTCCAAAATAAAGAACAAATTTTTATCGTTATAACCTTTCTACAAAACAT
The DNA here is from genome assembly GCF_027595985.1 of Sorex araneus. NCBI lineage: Eukaryota > Metazoa > Chordata > Mammalia > Eulipotyphla > Soricidae > Sorex > Sorex araneus. The sequence goes on along the minus strand of NC_073304.1, from coordinate 89,061,826 downwards.
ATGTTGGCTTGTAACTCTTACCTTTTCATTGCCTGGTTCATTGAATTTGTAACTTAAAAATGAAAATGGCCATGTTTCAGAATCAAGAAAAATTTTCCTAAAATTTTTAAGTTAAATATCATAAGATTGATCCAAACTATTGATATCATCAAGTTACTTGGCATAAAATGACTCCATGATTTTCACAGTGGCCTATCTTCTAGTAGGTTGACATTTGGGGCTTCTAAAGATTATAAAGAATTAAAGCTACAAAGGACTCGGCAGTTGTTTAGTCTAATCTCTCGTCTTTGTCCCAGTTTACAAATCTGAGAATGTTCAGTCTTCAAGGACAAATAACTAATTAATAGCAGAGCAGATCATAGTATGATTAGAACCAGTGTGCCTCAGTCCTAATCCAAATTATTGAATTACTTGACTCTTCCTGTTACTTCTTTTTGGCCTTGTTGCTGTTTTCAGCTTGGATTCTCAAAAGACTAGAGTCTGAGATAGTAATTAAATGATTACTACAATTCCAGGACAAGGGAACAATTCCAGAATAATGAGATTGAGGGAATAGAGATGAGAAGCAAATCAAGGTGATTGGATTATCATGTTCAGTGATTTAAGGCAACAGCCATAATGATTCTGAGAGATACAGCTGGTTGTTCAGCAAGTGCATATGTTTATTCAGATGTGATGTCTCCAGATAGCATAGATGAACAGTTCACCAGAGCATAGAGGGAGAGAGAATTTATCTGACTCCTTTATGTCTGATGTTTCCTATTTTTAGGAAACCGATGAGCAAATTCCATGCCCTGGTTTAAAATTTGAAATCAAGTTTGGAATTGGTGGGAGAATCCAGAAACCAAGTATAACAGTAAATGGGAACAATGTTCCTCTCCCTGGGGGTCCCTGGTGAGCCTCTGGTGGAAAGAGACAATGGTTTGGAGGAGAATACCAAGGAGAGACTATTATATATATAATGTATACAATGTATTATATTACATATATATTTGATACACTTCCCAAGGTGGATTCCTTTCTAGCCCAGAGTTCTAAAGTCATTTGTGAAGATGTTGGAAACTTTAGTATATTTGAAGTTTTGCTTGAGATTCACCTTCATTCTTCTAACAAGATATTTTCTAACATTGCTGTCAATAATATAAAAATCAAGAAAAATCTAAAGACTCTCAGTGAGGAGGAACCTAAGGAGACATACCCACACCCACAAAATGTGAAGTGTTATCTTGGGTGGGATCCTGGAGCAGAAAATGGACATTAGGAAAGGTGAATAAAGCATGGATATCAATTTAAAATAGTGTACCAATATTGATTCACTAACTGTGATGACTATTCCAGACTAATTAGATGATAATAATAGGGGAAGAAACTGGGTGTGGACTACATAGAAACTGCGCACTAGCTTTTCAGCTTTTCTATATCTCTGAAACTAATGTAAGAATTTAAAATATATTTTTGAAACTTATGATAAAATATATAAAATAATTGGGAGATGAAGGATAGAGCTAGAGAAGACTTTGGAATATTGGGGCCAGTAAGAAATATTCCCTTTAGGATATAATTATTATAATTTTTATTTTTTCCCTATATGGGATTGATTTGGGGCAAATTTTCCTGAATTCAGGGAAAGAAAAATGCACTTTAATTATCAATTACCCATCTAGCATAACTTCCCGATAATTTTTTGTTTCTAGCATTTTGAGATATTTTTCACTGAAATGAAAATGTTCTAAAAATGTAACCATCCATTTTTCGCACATTGCTGAAGATGAGACAAAACCATTTATATGGAAACTAGAATAGCTGGTACTCAGACTAAGGTAATACGTTTCTGCATTAACAATTCATAGCTGTAATCTCATCAATCTAACATTTCTAAATTTGATCTTTCTAAATCTCTATTCACTCAACTGAAATTTATTTTGTGTTCATATACAAGGTGATATTGGATCAGTAAGGTGAATTATATTCAGATCCCTGCCTCAAGAAGTTTATAATTAAGTGCTACCGATTAAATGTGTGTATATGAACAACCTACCATAAAGTTGCTGATCAAGTGCTATCCAAAATGAGTAGTGGAAGGAATTACTCCAACATAAAGAACTCTGAGAAGTCTTCATGAAGGAAATAGTAGGTTGACTTGGTTTTACATTTATTTGTTGAGTGACCAAAAGGCTTATAGATACATGATGGGAAGAAGGGAAGACATTTTTATCTTGCTTCTTACAATGTACTATTTTTATCTCTCTCTCTCTTTCCTTCTCCTTCTCTCTCCCTCCTCCTCTACCTCACCCTCTCCCTCTCCCTCCAGCACTGCTCAGAATTTTCTAATGGCTTTGCACTCAGGAATCACTCCTAGTGGGACTTGGGGGACAGTATGGGGATAGCATACTGTCTTTCACTACAGTCCTATCTTTTTCTCTTGCCTACTTAATCAATTAGTTGATTTCCATCACTTTCCATTTCTGCATCTCAGTATATGCATTATTTATAAATATATTGTTTCCAAAGAACTTTATACTGACTTTCAATGACTAGAACCTGGAATGGAGGATAAGAAAGAGTAAAGCCAGTCTTAACATCATTGCAAGTGCTCTTTTTATTAGCCCACTTTTCAGCGTTAAATTTACTTAGATTTTTTAATATCTCTGTGTGTCTTCTTTGGTATTTCAGAAATCTCTGCTATATGGAAGAAGAATTGAAATTCAGTCATATAAATAAATTTTCAAATTTTTAACAACTCTTGTCAGGGATCTGGTGAAAGAGACTAAAACTATATCTAAAATAAATTTGCCAATCATCTGTAGATTTCAGTTTTATAGATTCAGTCCCTCATTTCTATAGATAGTAAAGGGATGGATGATATAATTTACTGGTCATTGTCTTTTTCAGTTTTACTATTTTAATTTGCTCTGTTGTTGGCTTGGGGGTCACACTCAGTTATTCTCAGGGCTTGTTACCAGCTCTGTGCTGAGGTGTTGCTCCAGGTATTGTTTGGATGCTAGAGATCAAAACAGGCCTCCTGCACCCAAAGCATGTGCTCAACCTTTTATCTCTTTGGACCTATAATTTGTTTTTTAATGGCCCACATTTTAAATCTATAGGTAATAGCAATAATACATGATTCTTTTTTCATCAAGAAATACAAAGATGGGGCTGGAGCAATAGCACAGAGTGTAGGGCATTTGCCTTGCACTTGGCACAAGAATATTATTTGGCAATAAAAAGCATTGGCATTATAATATGGATGAACCTTGAAAACAAACTAAGTGAACAAAACACGACTTAAAAGCTACATACAAGGTGATTCTACTTATGTGAAGTGTACGGAATAGGCAAATCAATGAAGACAGTAGATTAGTGGTAGGGGTATGGATATGGGTAGCAGTTGGAAGGAAAGGAAATTAGCTTTTAATGGATATGGGAATTTCTTTTAGGGTTCATAATAATGTTCTAAAATTAGATTGGGTGGACATTCCTCAAAAGCTAGGAATTGAGGTTCCATATGACCCAGCAATACCACTTCTTGGAATATACCCTGGGGGCTCAAAAAACACAGCAGAAATTCCATTTGCACTTCTATGTTCATTGCAGCACCAGTCATCATAGCCAGAATCTGGAAACAATCTGAGTGCCCGAGAACAGATGAATGGATAAAGAAACTATGGCACATCTAACAATGGAATGCTATCAGCTGTTAGGAAAAATGAAGTCATGAAATTCGCTTCTAAATGAATGGACGTGGAGAGTATCTTGCAGAGCATGAATCAGAAGGAGAAAGACAGACCTAGAATGATCACACTCATTTGTGGTATATTTAAAAAAACATAATATGAGTGTTTTCATGTTCATATTAGTGTTATACCCAAGGAAAGTAGAAACAAGGGCCAAGAGGATTGGTCCACAGTTGGAAGCCTGCCTCAAGTGCTGGGGAAGAGTGCAGTTGGGTGCTTGCTTCAGCAGCACATGCACTAAAATTGGAATGATAGAAGATTTGCATGGCCCCTGCACAAGGATGACACACAAATTCATGAAGCCTTCCATATTTTAATAAAAAGGAGGAGGAGGCAGTTGGAATAGAGAAGGAACCACTATGACAAAGATACTTGGAAATGATCACTCCAGATAAAACCTGTGTGCTGAAAGTAGGTAAAGGAATAAACATGAAAACCTTCCAGTATCTGTATTGCAAACCATAATTCCCAAAAGGAGGGTGGGTAGGCAAGAGAGAGAGAGAGAGAGAGAGAGAGAGAGAGAAAGAGAGAAAGCCTCGGGTGGAGGGTGGTGGCAGGAGGGAAACTGGGGATATTGGTGGTGGAGAATGTACACTGGTGGATTAATGGGTGTTGGAAAATTGTATGACTAAAACCCAATCATCAGCACCTATAAAACTGTGTATCTCACGGTGATTCAATAAAAAATTAAATAAAATTAGGTTGGGTGATATTTGCACAACCTTGTTACTATATTAAAAATTACTTAATTCTAAAATTTAAATGACAGATTTTATGCTACATAAGATATATTTCTTTTGTTGTTGTTTCTTTTGTTTTGGGGCCAAAACCTGGCAGTGTTCAGGGCTTACTCTTGGCTCTATGTTTAGGAATCATCCCCCGTGGTGACTTGGAAGATCATATGTGATACTTGGTATTAAACCAGGGTTGAAAATGGTGCTGGCATAACTGGAAAACCACATGTAAAAAGAATGGGCTTAGACCTCGACCTGACACCATGCACAAAAATCAGATCAAAATGGATTAAAGACCTCAACATCAGACCATAATCCATAAGGTACATCAAAGACAAGGTTGGCAAAACCCTTCACGATATTGAAGCTAAAGGTATCTTCAAAGATGACACAGAACAAAGCAATCAAGTAAAAACAGAGTTAAACAAATGAGACTACATTAAACTAAGAAGCTTCTGCACCACAAGAGACACAGGGACCAGAATACAAAGGCAATCTACAGAATGGGAAAGGATATTCACCCAATACCCATCCCATAAAGGATTGATATCAAGGGTATACAAAGCACTGGTTGAACTCTACAAGAAGAAAACATCCAACCCCATCAGAAAATGGGCCAAAGAAATGAACAGAAACTTTTCCAAGAAAGAGATACAAATGGCTAAAAGGTACGTGAAAAAATGCTCTGCATCACTAATTATCAGGGAGATGCAGATCAAAACTACCATGAGATACCACCTCACACCACAGAGAATGGCACACATCCAAAAGAACAAAAGCAACCGCTGTTGGAGAGGATGTGGGGAGAAAGGGACCCTTCTACACTGCTGGTGGGAATGCCGACTGGTCCAACCCCTTTGGAAAACAAAATGGATGATTCTCAAAAAATTAGAAATTGAGTTTCCATTTGATCCATCAATACCACTTCTGGGAATATATCCTGGAGAGGCAAAAATGTACAGTCAAAATGACATCTGCACAAGTGGTGGAGAATGGACACTGGTGGAGGGATGGGCTCTCAAACATTGCATGAGGGTAAAACAAGCACAAAAATGTGTGAATCTGTAACTGTACCCTCACTGTGACTCACTAATTAAAAAATAAATAAATTATTTTTAAAAAATAAACCAGGGTTGATCATTTGCAAGGCTAGCACTTTCACTCCCATACTATCTCTTCAGCAACTTACATGAAGTATATTTCAGTAAGCTGTCACCACAGTAGAGATGATGCTGGCATGCTAGATACCTACACCAAAATCTGAATAAATATCTTCTTCAGAATTGTTAATATTTGTATAGAAAAGTTATAGGGCAATATGGAATTTTCCCATGCTATGTGGAATGCTCTACTTCTTAATTAAGGGGAATTAAATTTAGCTAACCTTAACACAACTTCTGAATATATTGCATTTATTTGTTTTATTTCCAAGAATCTGCAAACTCTATGTGAAAAGGTTAGGAGCTACTTAGAAAAATTATAGTGACCACAGCTATGCTTAGCAGTAATTGTACCAACATTGTATTTTAATTCCAGACCTAATAGAATAGATGTCAGAGCAAGCTAGAAGACACCAGTAAAGCACAAGGAAGGAAAATTGGGAAATTAAATTAATATTAAACTATTTAGCTAGTACTTTTTGTGATACTTTCCTGGTTGCCTATAATAGCTTTGGTAGTTAGAGGTTGAGTTAAATTTTAAGAAAATGGTGGAAAATATAGAATATGGAAATGTTCTTAGAAGAGTAAAACATAATGCCATTTTTTCATTGTCTTCAAAAATTTTTTTGTTGGATTTATTTATGTTTTGGGGCCACAGCTGGTGGTGCTGAGGGATTACTTTTGCTCTGCACTCAGGAACCACTTCTGTCTCACTCAGGGGACCATATGGGATGCCTGGGATTAAATCTGGGTCATCTGCTTGCAAGGCAAGGACTTATCCACTGTATTATCACTCCAACAGTCCCTTTCCATTCTTAATGTAATGCCATTAGCACATTTGTAACTATTCATTACTTTTGTTTTGAGTTTTCTCCTATTTTGTCTTTATTCAGAGCTAAATAAAGATGCCTAAAATTTTTCCTTTTAAAGAACGTTTAAGAAAAGAATACCTCCTTCCTTTTTTTAATGAAATGAAGACCTCTTTCATTCAGGAATTATTTATTGAATATCTTTTCTGTGCAAGACATCAAACCAGGTGTGGGTTATTTCTAAAATAATGGAGATCACTACAAAGCTGAGCTCTGAAATACACTATAACTTTACAGGACCAAGAATGATGATGATAGCAGCAAAGAGGCTATTGTTGTAAGTAAAAGGAAATAGAATAATTCCATTGAACTTTCTGTGACAGAGTGACAAATGGCAATAGTCTCTGTAAGCCCTGATCATGAGCTGAAGAATGACTGCATGTTCCAGTGTAATGAGATAATGCTTTGACCTGATGTTAAAGCCAGCTGCTCTCATACTTATGTAGTGTGATATAACACAGTAGTGTAATATAACACACCAAAGAGTCGATGAGAAATATATTTCTTCTTTCTCCATTCTTCATTCTTTTCTTTTTTAAAAAATTTTCACACAATTTTAATATTTTAATGCTTACCATTCTTTGTCTACATCAGTGCAAAATATATCCTATATGACTAAATCAAAATTAGAAAAGGGATCTTTATGCAACTAACAAAAACTAATTAAAAATTCGTCCTCCTTTTTTTTAATTTAAATTTTTTTATTAAGTCACCATGTGGAAAGTTACAAAGTTTTCAGGTTTAAATCTCAGTTATACAATGCTCGAATGCCCATCCCTTCACCAGTGCACATATTCCACCACCAAGAATCCCAGTATAGCTCCACCCTGCACCCCCACACCCCTAACCCCCCCACGCCCCTAGCCCCCCAACCCTTAGCCCCCCCACCTGTTCTTTTAAAAAAATCTGTATGTTTTATTCTTCTATTTTACTATCTGTTGAATGTTTTTTACTAGTTTTATTGTTACTGATAGAAAATTATCTGGTCTTTCATGTTGAGCAGGATATTACTGTGTGTATATATATATGCAAATATATACACACAAGTAGATGCACAGGCACATTGACTTATTCCACTTACACATTCTTTTTTTGCTGTTTTTAAACTGTTTTGACTATCCTTTGTGTGGATTGAGCAGTCCTTTGCTATGAGTCATTTAAGTTTAGTCAGGATACATGATACACCAGAGGGGGAAGTAAATCTGTCATAACTTATTATTTTGCTTATGTTATAAAAGATAACATGATAGGAAGATGAGTCCTTCCTAACAATGCAATATTGAGAAACTGGAATTTTCCAATTATTTAACAAAGTCACTTGTCATCACCCTGGTAAGAATGGATGACTTCCTGGACATATCTGATAGTCTGAGCAATCCAAGGGAAGTTGAACTGCTCCTCAGGTGTTTGTGAATTGTTGGTTAATTATTTAATTACATAAAAATATTATGTAACTATTTAAAGTCATATTTTAAACTGGGCTGTATATTTAACTATTTTCTTTACTAACCAGTGAATGTAGACCTGGGAGGAAAATCAGATTATTTCTAAGCAAAATTAAGGAATTGTGCTTCTCTTTCCAAATCTGAATTGTAGTATGAGTTAAAATTATGTGTCACAGTGATATTTATGGGATTGTCAGAGAAAGTGTAGTCATCAATGACTGAGACAGAACATTCAAAGAAAAAACAGATGAATGTAGAGCTTGTGATAATGGGATGCAAAGGGAGCAAGAAATCTGAGGAGAAGGAGCAGTTATTTTGAGTCACACTCTCAAACCGCTCTGGATCTAAGGAGTTGAGTCCAGGCAATTGGATTATAAATTCTTTTGAGGAGACGAGGGGTTTTGCCACATCCAGTGGTACTCAGGGATTCACTCCTTGTGGTATTTAAGGGACCATAAGTGATGTCATGAGCCCTGGCCATGTGCAAGGCAGGTGCTTTATTTCTTTGGTCCAAGGGTCCAAACTCTTAATCACTGCTTTCTACTGTCTTCATAGATAGGCAGGGAAAGAGTTATTTGAAGGATCCCAGTATACAGGAAAGTATTTTTTGTTTTTAAATTTAAAAATAGAATGTTTAGCCAGGCATATGAATGGGAAACAAGGAACTGATTAATGGAACTTAGTTCTGAAAGAGACATGGGGGGAAATAGGATCAAAAGAACTCAGGATGAATTTGACCTTGTCAGGGGCAAAGCCCCTTTTTCACTAGCTTGAGAATTGTTATGTCTGAAAGCCAACCCCAGAATCTGAAGTAAGGCATCTCTGGTTTTGTTCTAATTTTGTTGACAGGTGCTGTCTGACTACATGTTGTAGGCAATTCTATATTAGAAGTTGTTCCCTTAATTTTTGTGACATCTGGTACAGTTTCTCTGGCCAGAGGGTTCTCTTAGGTCAACACACATTTCTCACTTAGTTCACCCAAGCAGTATCTTTAGAGAGAGTTTACTACAGGAAAGGTAGGCCAGGAGCATTCTTATGACATTTTTGAGTTATTCTCTTTAGTTGACTTTAGGGCAAAATAAAAGTCTCTCAGCTGATGAATAAAATGTACCTGACAGACATCACCTTCTTGAGATGCCTCCAAATAAGAGAAAATAGGGCTGCTCAGATTTTATGATATATAAGCAGTAAATAGAGATTTAAAAAAATTGGCTCAACATTGTTGAATTGCAGACAATTTCAGGAAAAATACAGTGAGGCACTAGGAAAGTACCCACATAATTGCACATGACCACTGCGTAAATCTATGAGTCCTGTTTTTTTTTCTTTTCTTTTTTTTTTTTTTTTTTTGCTTTTTGGGTCATACCCAGCGATGCTCAGGGGTCATTCCTGGCTCTGCACTCAGGAATTACCCCTGGCCGTGCTTAGGGGACCATATGGGATGCTGGGAATTGAACCCGGGTTGGCCGTGTGCAAGGCAAACGCCCTACCCGCTGTGCTATCACTCCAGCCCTGAGTCCTATTTTTTCTATAGTACCCAACAACTCTAGCAGGCAGATAATAATCAACGGTCTTTGACCAAGAGAATCAAATATTCTTTTGGAGGTAGACATATTCTGATACCCTGAAATAAATGCCACAAGAATTTAGCTAAAAGACATTCTAGTAAATGCCAAAGTAGCGCTTATCCAGGAAAGTATGCGCAGTAGGATGCAGAGAGGGAGGACTCCTTGACAGTATCAGAGTGCAAGTTAGGATATTGTTCCACATGTACTAGCATTCAGATTTTGAACACAGGCCAAGCCTAAATGGTATACTGTAACTCAGCATTCTTCACTCACTGGCCCATGAACTTGTCAGTCTGCAAGTATAGAAAGGTTGAAATCCATTGGTCTTTACCTTGGTTATAACTGCTGGTCCATAAACCCATATGCAGGACAGATGCAGTTCTGCAGGGGTAAAGGGTTTATGAAAGCTATCACTCATTGCTTAGTGATCACGTATAATTCCTTAAGAATTTCAATGACCTTTTGTCAACATGGCATGACAGGACAGCAAAAATTTTAGTTTTTCAGAAACTTTTATTGAGATAACAGTTTTTGTGTGTTGGGATACCAGTGTAACCATATCATATCCATTACCAAAGTGTTGAATCACTGCATTGCAGTGCATAGGAACCACCCCTCCCATGCTTCCCATGCCCTATCACTTTTCCTAGTTCTGTTTTCAATACACAGTATCTGTTTCTTACTTTGTTTCTTTGTGTGACTGAAATAATTCCATCTTTATCTTCTTTTCTTCCATGATGTGGCATAAAATAAGATTTTATCTTTTCTTTTAGCCAAATAGTATTCCATTGTATATATAGGCTACAACTTCTTTATCCTTCATCTTATTGGGCCCTTGGGTTGTTTCCTGATCTTGCCTATTTTAAATAGTGCTGCAATGAGCATAGGTGTGCATACACCCTTTTGGATTAGAGTTTTTGTGCACTTAGCATAGATACTTAGGAAAGTCATTGCTGAGTCATAGAGTAGTTCTATTTCTAATTTTTTGGAAAATCTAGATACTGTCTTCCACAGAGATTGAACCAGTTTACATTCCCATGAACAGTGAACAAGTATTACTTTTTCTCCACATCTCTGCCAGCAAAATTTAAATCCTACAAATTTATATGGCATGTCTTCTAAGTGTGGGTAACCATAGCTTGTCGTTCAGCCAGCCCAAAAAGAGTCAACTATATATTGCAGGCACTTTTGTCTTAGGTTGAAGTTTAGAATCGATGCCTCTTCTGGGAGGAGTTAATCTAATCTAGATGTAATACAACATCTTTGGCAAATATGGAAGTGGGTAAGAAAAGAATTCTAACAAGAATGACCTGATAAGCCAGTGGAGATGGGGATTTAAAGTAAGCAATATTCAGTGTTCTAGGGGGATAGCTTC